>NC_056738.1:198477997-198777997 GCF_019279795.1 Protopterus annectens
CTTTCACTGGCTTATGTGAGTAATCACAAAACCATCACTTTTGAAATCCCACCCTTCAGTTATTTAAATTTATTGGCCATCCTACAGTATTTCATAGTACCAAAATACAAAAGTAACCACCCTTTCAGTCCATCTTGCTGTTTTAAAAATAGTAACTCTCCACTAAACCTTAACTTTTTAAACAGGTAAAACTCAAGTTACCTACTTTCATATCTAACTTCTCTAGTGCACACTGCAGAGTGCATTCTTTTCAATCTTACCTTTAAGCATCCCTGTTACTAGCACTTTCTCTAATACCTAAAAAGATCATCTCTACTTGACTCCAAGTAGACTTTTCTCTATCTGTTAAACCTAGCACTTGCTCCTACAGTACTTATTACCTTGATACGGCACTCTTATAGATAGCACCACAAAAAGGCAAAACCCCATTTCTCGGTCACCCACATCCGGCGGAATCTCTTTTAAAGTTTTTTTGTCTAGTCCTTCTAGCATGTCGAGGGATCAGTTGCTAGTGTCCTCTCCTGCTCAGCTGGTGAACCTGGGAATATTGAGGCAATGTTACAATTGCCTCATGTACACAGACAACCCTCTCCTCCTCCCACAAAACACAAATACATGCGAGAGATGCAACTATACGGCCAAACTGGAGGCTGAGCTCTCTCAACATAGGACTGGCAAGACCAGTCAGGAGGAGAAGGTTACCACACACACTATAGACCCAGTCTCACATAGTACCATCACAACCTCAAATCATACACATAAACACACAAAGACATACTCGGCTCTGATCAAAAATCTACCAAAACAGCAGAGGCCACCAAAGCAGACACCCAAACAACCACCACCTCAGAACACAACACCTGCAACACATAGACCTCACAGTCAGAGTGTCAAACAGTCACAGCCCTTAAGGCCAAACACAATGCCAGACACACTAGTCATTGGTGACTCCATAGTCAGACACACTGACGTCCCGCTCACCAGACTGAGTAAGGAGAAGGTCACAGTAAGCTGCCTGTCGGGTGCTAGAATCCGCCACATAACGCAAGCACTCGGGTCTCTCAACAGCAGGTACAAATACGACTCAGTCATTGTCCACGCTGGTGTAAACGACCTGAGACGTACCTCCTTGGACTACATGAAAAGAGACATTGAGGAGCTCTCTGATTATGTAGCCCAGGCAGGTATGACCCTGACCTTGAGCAGTATCCTACCTTCACCAAGAATGATGCCACAATACAGAGATAAGATGATCAGCTTTAACAATTGGCTTAAACTCTGGTGTCATTCAAAGGGGATCCAATGTCTGTCTGCCTGGGATGACATGCTGGACAAGCCACGCTGCTTCGAGGGCGGCTTGCACCTGTCACCCTGGGATTCCGGATATTGGCAAAGGCTCTTGCCACCCCATAGTGCCTTTTTAGGCAAGGCTCAAATTCTAAACCTACCACCCTAGAACACAAAAAAGGAAAAAAACTAAGGGTAATGCTGCTCAATGCCAGAAGTCTAAATCTCAAAATGCACTCACTCGAGGCCCTTCTCAGTATGGAGAACATCGATGTCTGTGCAGTGACAGAAACCTGGTTCAAGGCTCCTGAGAGCACCCCAGCACTATCAGGTTTTACCTCTTATCATGCGTTCCGGCCCCAAAATCCGGACATTACCAAGAAAGGAGGGGGGGTATCCATATTCATCAAAGACACCCACACCTCAAGACTGGTGGCAACGCACGATGCATCGGAGACCATCCAGGTGCAATTAACCATAGGCAAGACTGCTCTGCAAATTGTAGCATGTTACAGGCCACCCTCACAAACTCAGGAACCTCACATGGCCTTCCTGAAAACACTAGAGGGGATAAATGTATCCCCAAACACCATCATACTAGGTGACTTCAATTACCCTAATATAGACTGGGAACACTACTCAAGCCCAAACACCCTAGCCCAAAAGTTCCTGGAATTCATAAACTCAAATGCCATGGAACAACTAGTCACCATCCCCACAAGAGGAGAAAACATACTTGATCTCATCATCACGAACATGGGAGCACAATGTTCAACACCGAAGTATACCCCTCACTGGTGAGATCAGATCACAAACTAATCTCGCTGGAGGTCCTCATCCCACCCCACCTGAAATAAAAAAGGCCACAGTAAAGAACTTCTCGAAAGCCGACTTCACACTTCTAAAGACTAGTGTGGTCTCCTTTAAGGCCCCCGAGCGGGCGGAAAACAGTACTCAAGCCGCTGAATCACTTACAAATGCCTTCTACCAGCACCTGCAGGACTGCATGGATATGGCAATCCCAAGCAAAACAAAGACTCTTTGTACCAAAGGCAAGCATCCAGTCTGGTGGACCCCAGCCATAAACAAACTCTACAACAAAGGAGGAAGCTACTACAAGATAGATCAAAATCCTGAAAAGGTAAGACACCCTTGATCACTATAAGTAAAAAACTAAGAGCTCTCATAAAATCATCCAAAGCAAATTTTGAGAGAAAAATAGCTAAAGACTCAAAAGACAATCATAAGGCCTTCTTTAGCTATGTTAGAAACCTGGGAGGAACCTCCCAGATATGCTCAGAACTAGTTCAAAATGATGTGAAGATTACTGATCCTACAGACATTGCCAACATACTGGCTGACAGGTTCAGTGCAAACTTCTCCCCTCCCCAAAAGGAGAGATATCTATACCAAGCGATTGCAGCCCCCAAACATCTCCAACGCCCAAGTGAGAACTGCTCTCTCAAAGCAAAAACACAGCATCCATGGGACCTGATGGTGTCCCCGGCTGTGTGCTCCACGAACTCAATGAGGAATTAAACCCACAGCTAGGACAGCTGTTTAATCATAGTCTTACCTCTGGATACATACCCAGGAGTGGCGCACTGCAACTGTGGTCCCACTTCACAAAGGCGGTGCCTCCACCGACCCTGGAAATTACCGGCCCATTAGCTTGACAAGCCTTATCTGCAAAGCCATGGAGAGGATCATAATGGACCTCATAAATAAAGACATAGGGAATTTGCAGACTTTGGATCCATCCCAGTTTGGCTTTGTCAAAGGCAGATCATGCCTTCTAAACTTGGTTGACTTTTTGAAACAGTCACCAAAGCCATTGATGAGGAAAGGCAGTCCATACAGCCTACCTCGATCTGGCGAAGGCCTTCGATACAATACCCCACTCGGGTATCATTGAAAAACTCATCAGCTTAAATGTTAACCCATACATCACAAGATGGGTTGCAAACTGGCTGAGTGACAGAACCCACAGGGTCAGAGTTGCTGGCGCCATGTCAGACTCAAAGCCTGTCACAAGTGGTGTACCACAGGGCTCAGTCCTGGGCCCACTCTTGTTTGGCATCTACTTTTCCGAGTACAAGCAAACACAGGAGGGTTATGGCTGACAAAGTTTGCAGATGACTGCAAACTGGGCGCCATAGTAGAAAACACATCTGACACAGATATCCTTCAGAAGGGTCTCACTGAAACGGATAATTGGTGCCAGAGCCATGGCCTAAAGTTAAATGCCAAAAAATGCATAGTCATACCCTTCGGGAAAAACAAGGTTACCCCTAGCTACCAAATAGGTGGCAATCCACTGAGCATAGAAGAAGTTATCAGGGACCTGGGGACCCAGGTTGATAGTAGTCTGTCATTCGACACCCATGTAGCTAAAGTAGTTAGGAAGACCTTCTACATTGCCCACCTTATCATGAAGGGATTCTCATCTAGATCAAGGGAGGTCATAGTCTCCCTATACTCATCACTCATCAGACCAATGATTGAGTACAATGCCCCATTCGAATGTATCTGACCCGACACTTGCAACAGCTGGAGAGGCCACAAACGTTCCTCACCAAAAGGATAAAGGGTCTCAAACATCTGTCCTATGCTGCCCGACTGAAAGATCTCCAGCTCTATTCAGTCGCACCGCTGCTCAGAGGTGACCTTTGCCTAACATACAAGGCCATGTCAAACCCAGATTTGATGAATATGCTTCACCTCAAAAATCTAGATCCGTCAGAGCCACAAGGCGGAGACTTAAACCTCGACACGGCTATTAATAGGACGCGCTGGAGGGATAGATTCATCACCCAAAGACTCCCTATGCTGTGGAATAAAATCCAGGTATATGTGAGGCAGAGCACCTCGCTGGCCTTGTTCAAGAGAAATCTTGACCAATGGATGGGAGATCGCAGATATACCCCAGGGATTACCTCAGTGTCACTGCTCAACAGAGGCACAGCAAAATAATGGGTATAGTTCCCCATACTAAAGGGGTGGCGTAAGCCACAAAACTATGGGCTAGGCTTGTAAATGCCCTCGGGCAGATAGCCCAGTATGAACCTATGAACCTATAATAATGACAGCCACACCTACAGGTATTACACTTAAAAACACGTTTTGTAGGTCGTGTTCATTATTTATCATTCTTGGAAACAAATCTACTTTTTATTGAGTTTCAGATGCCTTTAACAAAATAAAGGTAATAAAAACAGCAAATACACTTACCTTCATTTGGTCAAGGACATTAACTGTGCCCAAGACATTGTATCGTTTTTCTGGATTTTCTGTCGTGTGTTTCTTCACCCAATGGGTCTTTCCGGATCCAGGAAGTCCCACCATCATTAGAACCTTTGCAAAGCAATGTGAACAAACACACAGGCTTAAAAAAACACCGACATGATTACAACTAAAAGGAAAAGTTTGTAATGTAACTACTGCAATGTTTTCCAAAGGTTTTCAAAAGCAGAATGTCTGGTTTACTGACATGCACATTTCCACATGAAATTAAATTTAAAACCCTGGTTCATAATATCACTGAAATGTCACTTTAATCCAGTATACATAAAAGTTACACATTTTCTATAATGACAGATCTTTATGATGCATTGTCTCTCCATTTCAACTACAGGACCAGTTGCCGCAGACAGCACTGATCTAACATCTTTAGGATTTCCCAAAGTTTGAGAATGAAAAATTATGTACTCACCATAACTACGCATCTGTGTTGTCCATTTCTGATTCCTCCTCACAAAAGGGTCGCTGATCCAACACTGGATCCAACTCAGCTGCTTTCCCAGACTTAAGATCAGAGTCTCAACCTCCTCTCCCTACCCACAATGCACCGTGCCTTCAACTCCTCAGATTGAGTTTGTTGACTTACAACTAACAGACATTACCACAATTACAAAGAAAGAAGAACATGAGGCTCAACCCTGGGACTCAAGGGTTCTGAAGTCTTTCAAGTACTTCACAAAGGCACCAGGCCAGAGAATGGATGGGAGGGACGTGAGGAGGAATGAAAAATGGACAACACAGATACCTAGTTATGGACAGCACATATGCTGTCCTTTTTCATTCCTCCTCACAAATAGGTCAGAGTCCCCAGCTACATAACTCCTGGGTGGTCCTTAACGAAGGATGTGCTGGAGCATGGTGGAGCCAAAGATGCCCTGCTGCTGGAAATAAAGTCTAGCTTACAATGAGTAACAAAGGTATGAGACTTAGACCAGGTTGATGCAGCACAAACTTCATCAAAGAAGCTCTGGACGAGAATGCAGATGAAATAGCCAAAGCGCTAGTGGAATGAGCTCCAAGAAGTCAGGGCAAATTTACAGCTCTATCAGAGTAAGTGAATGAAATGCAGTCTGTTATCCATTTTGCTAAAGTAATTTTGGAAACTGCCTGTCCTGACCTGTTTGTAGGGGAGACAAGACAGCAGATCAGATTTTCTATCTTTCTTTGCTCCGAATAGGTAAAAACGTAATTGTCTATGAACATCCAGGAGATGTAAGAGGTATTCACCTTTGTTTGAAAAACTGGGGAGGAAAACTGGCAACTGAATGCACTGATTAATGGCTTCTGGGTGAGGTCTTGCAGTACCATCATAATATCCCAAGGAAGAGAGGGGTCTTTAATTGGAGGTCTAAGATAAAACACTCCCTTCATGAAAGCCTTACATAGTTTGGAATAAAAAAAGGATGAATTTTTCTTCCAAGCGTGGAAAATGGATATGGCAGCCAGTTGGAGTTATATGGTGGGCAAACTTGCTGCTCTTGGAAAAGAGTGCTAAGGAAAAGGAGAATATTTGCTATGGGTGCTGAAAAAGGGTCAATATTTTCCTTGGATGCCAAAGTAGGACACCTCTTTCACTTGCTATTGTAGACCTTTTTGGTGGAAGCTCTCTCAGAGACCAAAACAATGTTGTATACACAGGGAGCTAGTCCGGACTTTTTCACAATTACTGGAACTGGAGAAACCATGCAGTCAGCTTAAGAGTGTGGAGAATGGGAATCTGAATCTCAGACGCATGAGATACAAGATCCTGTATGGGATCCAGAATCCATGGGGGAAACTTGAGATGAGACCAAAGAAAAAGGAACTATACCTGGCGATGCCAGTAAGGGGCAATGAGGATTAAGAACTCTTCTGCCTGTTGGCTTTCTGTAGAACACTGGAGATCAATGGTAACAGGGAGGTAAGCATAAAGGGGACCCAGGGGTCAATCATGGATTAAAGCATCCCTCGGTAACTAAATCAGAGCAAAATACTTGTTGCACTTGACGTATAGGGTAGAGGCAAAGAGGTCGGAACAAGGTTGTCCCAAACGGCTGAAAATCATGTTTGCTACTGACTGTTTGAAGGACCACTTAGGAGGGGTCAAAACTGACCTACTGAATCTGTCTGCTAGAACGTTGGATATCCCCGGAATCTGTGTTGCAATTAGAAAACGGTCTGAAGATAGGTCTTCAACCTGTGCGACCCACATCCGACTCAGTCGCATACTCCCAGCATCGGATCCAAGCTCCTCCCCTACCCATAACACCCCTGTCTTCTTCCTCCCCACAGATCGAATTTGTTGCAGAACAGCAGCATCCCAACCTAGACCATACGCCTATAAACCTGGCATTAAAAACAAAGCTCATCAAAAGAGAAACTAGCCAGAATAGAGGGGCTACGCCTATTCCATCTGGTCTACTACACAGCCCAAACAAGGCAGGGGGAAGGAGAGAGGGGTGGTTGAAGACAAATGAAAAGCAATAACTCACATGGAACGTTATGGAGAGTACATAACTTTTTAATCTGAAGCTGTTTTCATTTGGTCTTCAACCTCTGGGACAGAGGACAAAGCTACCAATAAAACCTGGGAGGTCCTCATAGAAGGATGTTCCAGAGTACGGCTGAGCCAAAGGATGCCCTGCCCCTGGAAAGAAGGTCCAATTTATAATAGGAGATAAATACGTATGATGACGCCCAGGTAGCTGCAGAGCAAATCTCATCTAAGGAAACCCTGGACCAAAAGGCCGCAGAAGTAGCAACGAAGACCTGGTGGAATGGACCCCGACATGCCCTGGTGGAGATCATGCTTTAGCTCGACAGGCCAACGAAATGCACTCTGAAAACCATCGAGCAACAGTAACCTTAGAGACAGGCTTTCCCAAGAAGGGTTTAGAAAAAAAAAAAAAAAAGTTGATCAGACTTACAAAAGGATTTTGTTCTATGCAGATAGAAACACAGCTACTTGTGAACATCAAGCAACTTGTACTCTCCTTTATTTTGGAAATTTGGCAGGAAATAGAAGTTATGTTCTTACCATAACGTTCCATGTTAGTTGTCTTCTTCTCGCCTTCTTTCTTGCTGGATGGGTTCGGAGCCGACCTCGGCTCCGACTCGGCCACTCTAAAAGCTTGAGAGTTGGTTCCACCGGCTCGAGGCTCCCCTTATATCCCACAATGCTAGGCGTGAATTACCTCAGATCTCATTTGTGAGCTAGGCCCAGCTAATAATAAAACCAGAAATACTGGAAAAGAGAGTCCACCTCTATAAACAAAGGGGAAGAGGAAAGGTGACCTGAAGCCTGATCTAGGAAAATATGCACAGCAGAGCATATACCTATAGCAAAAGAGGTGGTAGAAAGAGAGGTCACAATCAAACTCCTCTAGGTCTGTCCAGGCCAGGGGGAAGGAGGGTGGGACGCAAGAAAGAAGGCGAGAAGACAACTAACATGGAACGTTATGGTAAGAACATAACTTCTATATGTTAAGTTGTCTATCTCGCCTTCATTCTTGCTGGATGGGACCGCGTCCCTAGCACCTTGTCCCGGGTGGCCTAACGGAACAGACTCTTGAGAACAGTGGTACCAAAGTTAGCTCTATGTCTAGAAGCTAAATCCAACTTATAATGTGGAATGAAAGTGTGAGGAGTAGCCCAAGTAGCCGCTGCACAAATGGTGTCAATAGGCAGTCTGTCTTGGAAGGCTATAGAAGTAGCCAAAGCTCTGGTGGAGTGGGCCTTAGGTTTGTTAGGCAGCCTTTGGTGTCTAATTTCATAAACAATGGAAATCAGAGATGTTAGCCATCTAGATAGTGATACCTTGGAAACAGAAAGTCCCTTTCTGCCTTCTGCATAAGAGACAAACAGCTGGTCAGTTTTTCTGAATTGTTTGGTCCTATCCAAATAGTACCTTAACTGACGATGAACATCTAGCCAATGCAATTTTTGTTCAGACCTATTAGAATATTCTGGAAAAAATACAGGGAGGTCAATGCTTTGATTTAGGTTTGACGCAGAGGCTACTTTAGGTAAAAAGGACGGGTTGGTTCGTAAGCATACCCTGTCTTTATGGAACAACAGATATGGTGGTCGACAGCTGAGTGCATGAAGTTCTGAAACTCTTCTAGCTGAAGTAATAGCTACCAGAAAGAGTCTTCCATGATAGCAATTTTAATGAACAGGAAGCTGCAGGTTCGAATGGGGGGGAGAATCAAAGAACTGAGAACTAAATTAAGGTCCGACGAAGGAGGAGGATTTCTTATAGGAGGTCTGAGTAGAAAAACTCCCTTCAAAAAGGCTTTGCAAAGCTTGTGGGACATGATGGCAGACTCTGAAATGCCCACATGAAAGTCAGATATAGCTGCCAATTGAACTTTGAGAGTAGAAGGAGATGAACCTGCATGAAAGAGTTCAGCTAGAAAATCAAGAACCATTTGGATGGGAGCAGTGAAAGGATCTAAGTCCCTTCCTTGAGCCCAATAGGCAAAACGTTTCCACTTACTAAGATAAATTTTTCGAGTGGAAGATTTATGTGAAGCTATTAAAATATCTCGAACAGTGTGAGATATTTGAGGAAGCCTAGCTAAGGTAGGAACTGGAGGAACCAAGCAGTGAGGTTCAGAGATGTTAGGGAGCGATGAAACTGACCCTACTGATGGATCAAAAGATCTGGAACTAGGTCCAGATGCCAAGGTTGCTCCAACAGAAATTGATGTAGAAAGGGGAACCAAACCTGTCGAGGCCAGTAAGGAGCAATGAGGATCAATGAGGCCTTCTGAGCGATAGCTTTCTGTATCACTTGAGAGATTAGTGGAAAGGGAGGGAATGCATACAGAAGTCCCCGGGGCCAAACTTGGACTAGAGCGTCTCTGCTGGGCTGGCCTGGTAAGGGGAAGAGGGTGAAATAATCTTTGCACTTGCTGTTTTGGGGAGTAGCAAAAAGGTCGCAGCAAGGCTGACCCCACTTGAGAAAAATTTTTTCCACAATAGAATCTTTCAGAGACCACTCGTGAGGCATGAACTTGTCCGCGATTTGATTGGACTTCCCGGGGATGTGCGTTGCTATCAGAAACCGCTGAGAAGAAATCGCCCATTGCCACAGTCTGAGTGCTTCTCGACATAGGGGATAGGACCTGGTTCCGCCTTGTTTGTTGATATACCACACTACAGACATATTGTCGTCTGGATTGCTATCGTTCCCCAAGGGGAGAGAGTCTTGAAGGGCTTGCAACGCTAAAAGCACTGCTCTCATCTCTAGAACATTTATATGCAAGTGGCATTCGTCTGGTTGCCATATGCCCTGGACAGTTCTGCCCTGATAATGCCCCCCCCACCCGATCAGGGAGGCGTCCGTTGTCAGAGTAGCAACCGGAGGGGAAGGAACAAAGGGTCTTGTCAGGAAGAGCTGAGGGGAAGACATCCAGCACAGAAGATGATTCTTGCATGTTTGCGTAATCATAATGGTGTGGGACATCGGAAGTTGCTGGTATGACCATTGTGTGAAGAGCATCCATTGAAGGATTCTCATGTGGAATCTGGCTAATAGAAGTAGAGGGATAGCAGCCGCCATAATCCCCAATACTTTCAGAACTAACCTGGCTTTGACTCTGTTGCTGTTGAAGAGAAGAGAGACCAGTTTGCGTATGTCTGTTATTCTCTGATCTGTTAGTCTCGCAGACATGTTATGTTGACTGTGTCTAGATTTGCGCCTATGAAGGTAATAGCACGACAAGGCGACAAAACAGACTTTTCGCAATTTATTGATATGCCTAACTTTTGACAAATGCGAAAGGTGTAGTCTCTGGCCACTAGAAGAAGATGCTTGGTGGGAGCTGTGAGGAGCCAGTCGTCCAAATATGGAAACACCTGGAATCCTTGACGTCTCAGGTGAGAAGCTACCACTGCCATGCATTTGGTAAACACCCGGGGGGCAGTGGTGAGTCCAAAGGGCAAGGCTCTGAATAGAAAGTGACTGGTTCCCAGCCTGAAGCGGAGGAATCTTCTGGAGCGTCTGTTCATTTTTATATGACAGTACGCATCCTGAAGGTCTATAGAGCACATCCAGTTTTCCTATCCCAAAAGGGGAAGGATGGACTGTAGCGTGACCATCCGAAATCTTGTTTTCTTGACAGACTTGTTCAAGATACTGAGATCCAAAATTGGTCTCCAGTCCCCTGTTTTCTTTGGAACTAAAAAGAACCTGGAGTAGATTCCGGATCCTTGCTGGTCTGCAGGAACTGGCTGAATTGCTCTTTTTGCAAGCAGCTTTGAAATTTCCAAAGCTGCAAGATCCCTTTGAGCGGGTGGAACATCTGGAAGGGATTTTTTTGATTGGTTTGGAATGCGAACAAAGGGAATGGAATAGCCTTCGGAAATGATGGACTGTACCCACTTGTCTTGAGTTAGGGATAGCCAGGCTTCTGGGTACAGTGACAATCTTCCCCCGACTGCCTCCGAAGGAGGACAGTCGGGCAACACCTCAGGGATGCTGGAAGGGCTTATCGGAAAAAGTTTCTTGATTGCCCTGGTTCTGCGGACCCCCTCTGCCTCTGGGGCGACGTCTACCATTATTGTTCCCTCCTCTGCCTCTGGAGGGGAACCGACTCTGTGCGTCAGGCAAATTCCCTTGAGATTGTTTGCGGAACCACATTTTCCCACTTTTCTGGCCTTTGGGGTAAGGTCTAGAAGGAGTAGAAAAACGGACTCTGACGGCAGACAGAGTTTTGCCATCCGTCTCGCACCTAGTCAAGGTTTCTTTCACTTGAGGACCAAAGAGAGATGATCCATCAAACGGGGAATTAGTGAAAGGCGTTTTAAAGGGGTCCGCAAAATTGCATAGTCGCATCCAGGCATGCCGGCGTAAAGCGACACCTGTCCCTGCGGCTCTGCTCGCTCCATCAGCCGCATATGAAAGGAGGCGCATGGAGGAGTTAGCTATAGAATTCAGGGTAGCCAGCTGGGCGTTCATCTTGTCCTGAAAACCCGCAGCCGTAGGATCCTTCAACATCTCACTCGCTTCCTTGATCAAGTCTCTTTGGAGATGAGTGAAATGGCATAGGTAGTTCAGCGAACGCATATAGCAAAGGTCGCTGACGAAAACATCCGCTTCCCGTACCTGTCCATAGACCTAGATTCCTTATTAGGGGGATGGACAGGCACTGAAGGATCAGCTAGTTCCTTCTTGGTGGCAGCAGCTACCACCATAGCATCCACAGTAACTCCTTTGGTCAGAAATTGTTTATCAGTCGGTGCTGTTATAAACTTAGAAGGTCTCCTGGGGGTGGGATCCACTGAGTCAGGAGCCGTCCAGGCCTTCTTTGCTACCACCTGCATGAGGGGGTCAAAGGGGGGGGACACCCAGGAGGTGGAAGGGCGAGAGCCAAACGCCTCAAGATACACAGATTCATCCTCCGAAGGGTTAAGGGCTGGCCAATTTCCCCTCTGTTTAAGGATCTCTAGAATGTCTGCGAAGGAGACATCTTCAGAAGGGGAACGGGGGGAACCCTCGGAATCCTCTAAATCTGTGTCAGAGGTGACAGACTCAGGTGAGTCTATGTGTTTCCTCTTACACTTCCTCTTCCTAGGGGGCTCCCCCGCCAAATCAGGAGAGGCCTCGGAAGAGGATGAAATCCCCACAGGGGATTCTTGAAGAGTTGGCTCTCTGCGGTCAGGGATGAGGGAGAGAGTAGACATCACCTGAGGCACCGAAGAGGGAGGGGCGGACGGAGCCGACTGTGGAGTTGAACCAGGTTCCAAAACACTCCGCATGACCTCGAACGCACCCCTGTCAGGCAGAGCCAGAGGTCCCCGCTTCGAGAAGCTGAGAACCTCCCTCGGCACCGACAGAGATGGCTCCGAGGCCGATGTCGGAGCCGAACTCACCAGCGCCGAAGCACCGAGAGGGAGAGCGGGGTCGGACAAGGGTCCGATGTCACTCACCCCCTCGGAGCTGACGAGGGAAGTCCGGCGCCGAGATTCTTCAAAGGAAGAAATCGGAGCCGACGACGGAACCGAAGACAATTGTATCGGCTCCGACGCTACCACAGTCTCGGTTCCGAGACGCCCCGGCTCCGAGCTCAAAGGAGTCGGAGGAGGAATATTTTGAGGAATAGGTTGAAGCATCGACTGATGAGTCGGGCTCTGAAGCATTTGGGCCAGTGCCTCGGACTTTAGAAGTCGACTCACTACCCTCTGAAGGTCATGATCCGAGAGCCTCGATGATCTAGAGGAGTGAGATCTATGGCTCCGTTCAGACAGCAAGGGAGACGCTGGAGCCGAATGAACGGAGCCAAGGGATGGTGACCTAGACCTCTTTCTAGATGTCGGCTCCGATGATCTGATCGGAGCCGACCCAGGAATTTCCAATACCTCGGCTCCAGCCGGAGCCGAGGGAACCACAGAAGCTGTAGTCAAGGACTCATCGGCTCCAGCCGGAGCCGATGTAGCAGTAGGTTTCGAAGCCTTAGGCCTCGACTCAGAAGCTGGAGTCGAGGACTTAGAAGCCTTGGAAGGTTTTCCCGAGGTAGCAGTAAGGGAACCTTCAGGCTTAAGCAAACCTCTTAGTATGAGTTTGTTTTTTCTTTCCTGCAGGACTCTAGGGCTGAAGCCATGGCATACAGCACAAGAGTCCTGCAGGTGTAAAGGTCCCAGGCAGTACACACAAGAAGTGTGACCGTCTGTCAGAAACATTTTCTGACAGCACGAGTCACACTTCTTGAAGCCTGAGACCTTTGAATCCTTAGACATTGTTAAGGAAAGTGTAACCAAACACACACTGATTACACTTTACACAAACTAAATTTCAAAAAATTATAACTAAAAATTATACTATCCCAAGTTTTTAGTTCCCTAACAAGAAACACAAACACTCCCTAAGGGGATGGAAAGGCCCAAAGGCCTGAGGGAAGAACAATAAGTTCTTTGTGGAAGAAAGAGTGGAAAACAGGAGAAAAGGGGGTCTGAATCCACTAAACTAAGGGAAATAACAATAATGAATTAAATTAAAGGGGTTTAAGTAGACTATACTTTATTCTACAATAACTCACCTGAAGCCGGTAGAAACCAAACACCTCGATCGCTGTAGCGGCAAACGAGATCTGAGGTAATTCACGCCTAGCATTGTGGGATATAAGGGGAGCCTCGAGCCGGTGGAACCAACTCTCGAGCTTTTAGAGTGGCCGAGTCGGAGCCGAGGTCGGCTCCGAACCCATCCAGCAAGAATGAAGGCGAGATAGACAACTTAACATTGATGGTTTTGTTCGCAGGGATACCCTGTCTTTATGAAATACCATATAAGGCGGCTTGACAGACGAGGCTTGGATCTCCGAAGCCCTCTTGGCTAAGGTAACTGCAATCAAAAAGGCCATCTTACAAGACAGAAACTGCAACTCAACCGTAGACGCTGGTTCAAAGGGAGGAGAAACCAGAGCTTGCAGCACCAAGGTTCTTAACTGGAGGCCTAAGGAGAAAGGTACCATTCAAAAAGGCCTTACAAAGCTTGGACAAAGCCAAAAAAGCTGAATTCTCACCTATGTGAAAATTAGAGATCACTGCTAATTGTAACTTTACAGTAGAAAACTAGCCCCTGATTAAAAAAATCCACCAAAAGCTCCACAATGGCCAGAACTGGCGCAGTAAAAGGGTCCAGATCACGCCAAGAAGCCCAGATCGAGAAACACTTCCACTTACTCGAGTAAACCTTCCTGGCAGACGATTTGTGAACTGACACCAAAATCTACAGGAGAAGACAGCCCAGGAGTCCTATCTATCAAAGGAACTGGAGCAGCCAAGCCGTGAGCTTCAGGTGAAGTCAAGGTGAGGGATCCCTGATCAGATCCGGAACCAGATCTACTGTCCGGGGGGAGGGGGGGGGCACTGCATTAGACCAGAGAGACAGAGCCAAACTTGGAAAGGACAGAAAAGGGTAATGACCGTCACTGAGCTCCCCAGCCAATGAGCTTTCTGAATGAACTTGGATATCAGAGGCAGACTAAGGTAGGCATATAGTAGACCGGAGGGCCAAGCATGAAATAGAGCAGCTCTAGAGGGCTCCCCAGATGGGGGTTCAAAGTGAAATACTCGCTAAATTTTGTGTTGAAAGGAGAGGGATCGCAGCAAGGCTGAACCCACTTTAGAAATATCTGTTCCCCCTACTGAAGGATTCAGAGGCCACTCATAAGGCATCAGAATAGGTCTGCTGAGCCTGTCCGCTAGTATGTTAGATCTCCCGGGAATGTGCATTGCCACCAGAAAACAGCCGGAGGAAATTGCCCACTCCCATAATCTCATGGCTTCACAACAAAGGGGGCAACATCTGCCCCCCCCCCCACTTTTGATGTACCAGACTAACATATTGTCCATCGGGATGGCAATAGTGCCTTGAGGAAGATAGGCATATAGAGCTTGCAACGCCAAAAGCACTGCCCTCATCTCCAGGCCACTGATATGCAGATGGGTCTCTAGGGAAGACCACGTGCCTTGCAACGTCCTTCCCATGCAATGCCCCACGCGAGCAGGGAAGCGTCTGTGGTTACCATAATCGCAGGGGAGGGAAGAAAGTACAGTTGCGTACACTTAGCATAAATATAGATGTTCGAGTGTATTCACTGTTGCAGTCATCTCACTTGGGTTATCTGCCTGCAGGTAGCCCTCAGTCAGCCCGAATACCAGAGACTTGGTATTCCTGCGTCGGAGGTTGTCACTTCAGGACTGACATCAGGTCGTCAGGGGTATAACAGGCAGCCGACGCCATTATATCAGTTTTTCTTGCCCCAAATGACAGGAGCCCCCAAACAGGGAGCTAAGTTATGGTGGGGGAAAACACCACCAGTAAAAAGTAAATACCAATACCAATACCCCTGGAAGGGGCAAGTAAAAGGCATACAGAGGAGAGAGCGAGCGAGCCAGGGGGTTGGACGGAGGGAAACCAGGACTGCAACAGTGAATACATTCGAACATCTACATTTACGGTAAGTGTACACAACTGTACTATGTTCTTCATGTTTCACTGTTGTAGTCATCACACTTGAGTAGATTCCCAAAGCTGAAGAAGGGTGGAGGCAGTCAAGAAAAGTTAGGGCTGGCTAGAATGCCTTGCAGGACTTATGTTGCAAAACCTGCCCTGGATTTGGAAAAGATAGGCAGGTGGTAATGCTTGGTGAAGGTGTGTATAGAACTCCTGGTAGCAGCTTCCAGGATGTCCCTGGTAGGGACTCCCCTGAGAAATGCTATAATAGAGGTAGATGTTGCTCTAGTGGAATGTGTTCTGACCCCCTGAGGAGTTGGTTTCCCATGGTGCTTGTAGCAGAAATGGATGCAATGTGCTATCCATTTGGAAATTGTGTGTTTTGAAATGGCCTTGCACTCTGCGCCCCTGTTGCAAAGCTGAATAGTAACTGGTCAGACTTTCTGAAGGGCTTAGTCCTATCAATGTAGAATATGAGCTGTTTGTGCACGTCCAAGGAGTGCAGGATCCTTTCCCCTATATTTTGAAGATTAGGGAAGAAGGTTGGCAAATGTATGGATTGGTTGAGAGCCACACTGGACACCACTTTAGGCATAAAGGATGGATTAGTCCTGAGGGAAACCCTGTCAGCATGGAAAATAATGAAGGGTTCCACAGCCACAAGTGCTTGTAGCTCAGACACTCTTCTAGCTGAAGGACTGTGAACCTATGAACCTATGTTTTCCAAGAGAGGAATCTTAACTCTGTTGATGCTGCAGATTCAAAGGGGGGGAAGTGTGAGCTTTTTCAGTATAAAGTTAAGGTCACACGCAGGGGTGGGTGCTCTCCTTGGCGGCCTTAAGATGTTTGCCCCTCTCAGGAACAGTTTGACAAGAGGGTGCGAGAAGACAGGTGGCTCAGTGTTGTAATGAGTCAAAACGGCTGAGGCATGTATCTTTATGGAGGAGAAGGACAGGCCTTTGTGGAGTAGATCTGCTAAGTAATCCAGGATCAGGGGAAGGGAGGGCAGAGATCTGTTGTCTCCTTTAGACTGAATCCAGGAGCAGTACCTTTTCCACTTATCACCATAAGATTTTCTTGTACTGGGTCTTCTGGCTTCAAGAATGATGTCCAGCACCTGCCTGCTTTGGGTTGCTGGGGGAGATTTCAAGGAATAAGCCAGGCTGCAAGATTTAGGGTTTGCAGTTACAGACGCAAAATCTGTCCCTCCTGCTGAGAGAGCAGGGTTGGGGTCTGGTTTAAGTGCCAGGGTGGTACCGGTGACAGGCTGCACAGGAGTGGGTAGCAGTGCTGGAGTGGCCAGTACGGGGCAATCAGAATTGTCCTTGGTCTGTCCTGTCTTATTTTGAGTAATACTCTTGGGAGAAGGGGCAGAGGTGGAAAGGCATAGATTGCGAGATTTACCCACTGAAAGGATAGACCATCTACTGAGCTGGTGGCTGCAGGGGGAGGCAAAGAGATCTACCTCTGGGATCCCCCATTTCTGAATCAGTAGGTTGAAGGTGCTGGGCTATAATTGCCACTCGTGTGGGTTTAAGAGATTTCTGCTTAAGTAGTCTGCCAGTGAGTTATTTGCCTGGCCGGAACTGAGCTTGCAGATGGACTTATATGTCCAAGGATGTGTTCCACAGAGCCATGGCTAACCTGCAGAGTGGGTAAGAGTGGGTTCCCCCTCTGCTTGTTGATGTACCACATAACTGTGGTGTCTGTTTTTATTAGCGGGTATCCCGGAGAGAGTAGGGATCTGAAAGCTGTCAGGGCGGGCTATACAGCTAGCATCTCTTTTTGGTTGATGTGCAGATGAATTTGACTTGGGATCCAGTAACCATGGATGCATTTGCCGTCTATGTGTGCTCCTCAGGCACAGTCTGATGCGTCTGTGGTTAGGGTCTGGGCGGCATGGGGTTGAGTAGAGGGACAGTCACTTGTTGTGATTGCATGCTGCTGCCCACCAAAGAAACTCTGTCCTTAGACAGGGTATGATAGGAATGATGGTTACAAAGTCCTGAGAATGCTGGCACCAAAGACTTTTTAAGTACCACTGAAGTTTCCGCGTATGCAGTCTGGCATACGGAATTAGGATGCATGAGGCCATGAACCCTAGGGCCTGCAGGATTTTCCTTGCGGATAGCTGGGTTCTGGTGGCCATTTGAGTGAAATAGTCTGTCAGGCTTGTTTTTCTGAAGTGAAGAATGCCATCTGGGATGCTGTGTCCAAGCTTGCTCCCAGGAATACCATCTTTTGGCTGAGGACTAGTTTTGATTTCTTTTTGTTGATGGTGTACCCCAGGAATGTGAAGTTATTTTACAAATGTCAGGTGCTGCAACAGCAATTCCTGACTGTCCACCTGTATCAGGAAGTCGTCCAAGTATGGGTAAATTTGGATAATTCTCTGCCTGCAGTAAGTAATGGCTGGAGCCAGGCATTTTGTGAATACTCTGGGAGCAGTGGATAAGCCAAAGGGAAGTGCAGAGAACTGATAATGCATAGATCTGGCCCTGAAACATAGATATTTCCTGCATGAGTCCCTTATAAGTATGTACAAATAGGCTTCTTTTAAGTCTAGGATGACTAACCAGGCATCCTTGGCAAGCATAGGTAAAAGCTGTTGCAGGGTGAGCATTTTGAATTTCGGTACGACCAGGAATGTGTTGAGAATTAAAAGATCCAGGACTGGGCGCCAAGAGCCCTCTATTCTGGGTACCAGGAAAAGTCTGGAATAGAATTCTTGAACTATCTGCTCCAATGGAACCGGTTGAATAGCCCTTAAAGAGAGCAGGGATAGGACTTGGTTATGTGCCCCTGCCCACTGGTTTGGAGGAAGGTCTGGGAATCCTTTTGGGGTTGGCAGAGAATGGAAGTAGAATCTGTACCCCTGGGATACAGTGTTGAGGACCCATCGGTCTTTGGTGATGGACATCCAGTTTTGCGCATGAAGGGCAAGTTTTCCTCCTAGGGGCACAAACAGTTGGGCAGAGGTGGGGAATGGAGTAGAGAAGTCATTGTGAGTTCTTTCCATAAGGAGGTGGCTTAGCACTCCCTGCTTTGGGTGTGGGAGCACACCTTTTCTCAGATCTCTCCATACCCTGAGACTGTAGTCTGGATGGTCTGTCTCCACTGGGTCTAGTTTGAGCTGGCCTGGAGGGGGCTGGAAAGGACCAGCGTTTCAAGGAGCAATGCCTACTTAATCTAGGAGGCTGTACTTGCAAGAATTCTTTAACTGTCTGCATAGATTTAGCTTTTTCTTCCATCTTTTTAAGAACCTCTTCTGCTTTGGTGCCAAACAGATTGTCCTTGTTCAAAGGAGCGTCTAATAACTTTGATTTGACATGGTCTGGCAAGGTCTGCTCCTTAAACCAGGCATGCCTTCTCAGTACAGAACAAGTGACTGCTGCCCTGTAAGATGCTTCTATGGCGTCAAAGCCACAATGCAATGTATTCTTGCTGACTTGGCTTGCAGAATGCATGAACTCTTGCAATTCTATATTTTCTGCACAGTCTGTAAAAGTTGCTACTTTTTGCTTAAGAAGTTCCATAATATACTGCTGGTACTTCAGCATGTGAAATTGATGATTCAAAGCCCTAATGGCGAGAGTAGCAGAGGTATATACTTTCTTACCACATCTGTCAAAGGGTCTGGAATCCCTGTCTGAAGGGGTGGGATTCTTAGCTGTAGTTGACTTGATACCTTTAGGCCCATGGGAAATTATCTCTGGGTCAGCAGTAGGATTTTTGAAAAGAAATTTGGGAAAGTCAGGTACTCTGTAGTACCTGTCTGTTTTTCTAGGAACAGGGGGGTAACATAGCAGGAGTAAGACTGGAGTCCATAAAGACATCAACAACTTCCAGGACTGGGGGTATTTGCTAAAGGCCTATGTTGTGTCAAGTCTAGCCTTTTGGACTGAGGATAGTCTTGGCATTCCCAATGGAAATGCTCTCAAACTTTGTAAGGTTTCCCCAAAATAAAAGTCCTCTGGAGGAGAGGCAGACGGAGTTGATTCCTCTGCATCTGAATCCTCATGAGTAGATAAGGGCATGTCTTCATAATCAGATACCTCAGAGTCGTCGGACTGTTGGTCTGTTGAAGCTGCTGGGGACTGGTCTCTTTTTCTCTTAGCAGGGGAAGGCTGACTTCCCCTAATCAGCATAATAAGGTTTTCTGCCATTCTAAGCATTTGATGTTGTGGCAAGGGAGCAGGTGCATGCGCTTTGGTCGTCGGTTTTCCAGGCATAGCGCATACTCTTGGCCTTAGAAACTCGGTAGTCAGTTGGTGTCGAACATCAGTAGTGCGAAGAATTTCCTTCAGAAGCCGGTGCTTGCTCAGCGGCTCCGGACCCATCCAAGGTAGAGACATCTGCAGGTTCCACAGTCGAATAAGAGTCTCACGGCATACCAGACACCGAATGGTTCTCGGCCTGCGAATCCACTGAAGTGGGCATCAGGGGCTGCGAAAGCACCTCACTGTGTACCGGTGAACTGGCGACTAGCTTAACAGAAGTATCGTCGGCAGCTTTGGACTTGTGCAGTTGTCTTTATCCTTACGTTTTTTCAGAATATCAGTAGTCGGATGGCTTACCGAAGCCATTTCGGAATACAGAGATCTAGAAAGTACAGTGTACACTTACCATAAATGTAGATGTTAGAGTGTATTCACTGTTGCAGTCCTAACATAAGGGTTTATCCGGCTCCCGGTAGCCCTCAGCCAGACCGAATACTAGAGTCCTTGGTATATGACGTTGGCTGCCATCGGTTGTAAAACAGATGTCAGAACGTCAGGTATAAAAGGAAAGCAGCCGATGCCATTTCCTCAGTCTTTCTTGCCTTAACTGTCAGGAGCCCCAAAAAGGCGGCTAACCCAAGAAGGAAATACCCTGGAAACATGCATCGAAAAAGTAAAAATAAGTAGTCTGTGCCTTAGGAAAAGAGGGGGAATGGAGGGTGGGAAACCAGGACTGCAACAGTGAATGCACTCGAAACATCTTCATTTATGGTAAGTGTACACAACTGTACTATGTTCTTCGTGTTTCAATGTTGCAGTCCTAACATATGGGTTGATTCCCAAAGCCCAGGAAAAGTACAGTTTTGTACCTACCATAAATGTAGATGTTCGAGGATCCACATTGCTGCAGTCATAACCTGTGGGTAGTCCGCTGTCCTCGGTCAGCCCGAATACCAAAGTGTTAGGCTGGCGTCGGTCATGGTCGCTCAGAGCTGACGTCAGTACGCAGCAGTACTTAAGCGCATGACCGACGCCATATCCTCAGTCTTTCTTGCCCCAGATGTCAGAAGGCCTAAAAAGGAAAGGCCATAGCCAAAATAGAAAATACCCAACAACCAACATAGAGAAAATAATAATTATCCCAAAAGAAACACAGCAACCCCAAACTATAGAGGGGAAGGAGGGAGGGAAAATTGGACTGCAGCAATGTGGATCCTCGAACATCTACATTTATGGTAGGTACAAAACTGTACTATGTTCTTCGTCTCACATTGCTGCAGTCATAACCTGTGGGTAGAATCCCAAAGCAAAGGTAAAGGGAGGCTGGCAAACTAAAAAGCATTAGGAGCTGCTAACATGCCCTGTAAAACTGCAGTGGCAAACCCAGCCCTAGACTTGGAATAAAGAGGGAGATGGTAATGTTTAGTAAAAGTGTGCACTGAACTCCAAGTAGCTGCCTCCAAAATATCCTTAGTAGCTACCCCCCTTAAAAAGGCAGTAGATGTGGCAGTAGCCCTAGTGGAATGAGGTCTGATCCCAGCAGGAACATACTTTCCATGATGAGAATAACAAAAGGCAATACAATGGCCAATCCACTTAGAAATAGTTTGCTTTGAAACAGCTTTCCCTTGTGAACCCAAAGCAAAAGAAATAAATAACTGTTGAGTCTGCCTGAACTCTTTAGTTCTGCTCAAATAATAGCGTAACTGCCTGTGAATATCCAAAGAATGCAAGACTTTTTCCCCTTTATTTTGGGGATCAGCATAAAAAGTAGGTAAATGAATAGACTGGTTTAAGGCCACATTAGAAATAACTTTAGGCATAAAAGTAGGGTTAGTACGCAAGGACACCCTATCCTTATGGAATATCAGGAAGGGTTCAACTGCCATGAGAGCCTGTAATTCAGATACCCTCCTAGCAGACGTAATGGCCAACAAAAAAGCAGTCTTCCAAGACAAAACTTCAACTCAGACGTAGCTGCAGGTTCAAAAGGAGGTAAAGTAAGCTTTTCCAACACAAAATTGAGATCCCAGGAAGGAGTAGGAGCTCTACGTGGGGTCTTATGTTTTTGCCCTCTAAGAAATTGTTTAAACAAAGGGTGAGAAAATAAAGGAGGGTCACAATCATAGTGAGCAGAAATGGCTGCAGCATGAACTTTCACGGAGGAAAAAGACAAACCCTTGTCTAGTAATTCAGTAAGGTACTGTAGTGTAAAACTCAAATTAGGCACTGAGACATCAAAGCTCTTTGCTGTGCTCCAAAGAAAAAATCTCCTCCATTTATCAGCATAAACTTTCCTAGTACTGGGCCGTCTGGCTTCCAAAATGACATTCAAAACCTGTTGAGGAAGCTGAGACCCCCCAGGGTCTAAAACAGAATACGCCAGGCTGTTAGATGCAGGGACTGTACCCGGACATTGAGAAAATGATTGCTTGACTGGGACAACAAGTGAGGAATCGGTGGCAAAGGCCAAGGAGGCTCCTGAACTAAACTCCTCAGCAGAGGATACCAGTGCTGGCGTGGCCAATCTGGTGCTATTAGAATCATGCAAGGCTTGTCCCGCCTGACTTTCAAGAGTACCTTGGGAAGGAGAGGCAGAGGAGGAAAGCATAGACGTGAAGGTTGTTCCAACTGAAAGATAGAGCATCCACTTTCCAAGCTTTTGGGTGAAACATCTTTGTGCAAAATTTTGGCAGTTGGAAATTTAGTGGAGAAGCGAACAGATCTATGTCTGGAGTTCCCCAAGCCACTGTCAACTGTTGGAATACGTGAGGATCCAATTTCCACTCGTGGGGATCCACAATTTGTCTGCTCAACACGTCTGCTAAGGAGTTCTGTGCTCCTGGCAGAAACCGTGCTTGAAGAGTGATGTGCAAACTCAGAGCAGTCTCCCACAACATCATAGCTTGTCTGCAAAGAGGGTAAGAATGGGTACCCCCCTGCTTGTTGATGTACCACATGACTGTTGGGTTGTCTGTTTGAATCAACACCTGTCCTGGTTGAAGTAGATCCTTGAAGGCCATCAGGCAAATTGGACTGCTAACATCTCCTTCATGTTGATATGCAAATGCTGTAGTCTGGGAGGCCACGTGTCTTGAATCCATTTCCCATTGAAGTGTGCTCCCAAGCCAGGTCTGAGGCATCCGTCGTTAAGATCTGACTCGCCTCTGGTCGGGTCACAGAGAGTCCCTTGTTTAGGTGACATTCCTGAGCCCACCACAAGAATTCCTTCTGGATGCAAGGTATTATCTAAATGACAGTGTCCAAATCGTGGCAGTGTTGAGTCCATACACTTTTGAGATACCATTGTAGCTTCCTCATATGCAGTTTGGCATTGGGAAGTACCAAAATGCAAGATGCCATGAACCCCAAGGCTTGAAGGACTGTCCTTGCAGTCAGCCTGGACAGTACTGATAATTGCTGGAAGTATAGGTGAAGATTTCTTTGTTTGTCCGGGGTCAAAAAGGCCATCTGAGAGGCTGTATTCAGTCTCACACCCAGAAAGCACATGTCCTGAGAGGGTACTAGACTGGACTTTGTTTCGTTCACAGAATACCCTAGGCACCTTAAAACTGCCATTACATACTGTAGATGTTGAAGTAACTTGTCTTTGTCTTGAGCAAGAATCAGGCAATCGTCCAGATAAGGATACATTTGTATTCCCCTCAGTCTTAAGAAAGCTATTACAGGAGCCAGAACCTTTGTGAACACCCTGGGCAGTAGATAAGCCAAAGGGCAATGCAGAGAACTGATAATGAGAAGTACCAGCCAGCAGGAATCTCCTGCAGCTGGGCCTGATAGGAATGTGAAGATAAGCCTCTGAGATCCAGAGTTACCATCCAGTGATCTTTGCCTAGCAGAGGCAGAAGTTGCTGTAATGTTAACATCTTGAACTTTGGAATGTCTAGGTATGTATTGAGAATGGACAAATCCAGAATTGGCCTCCAAGTGTTTCCTTTCTTTGGCACAAGGAATAGGCGAGAATAAAACCCTAGGCCTTCTTCTGACGGAGGTACCACCTGGATTGCCCCAATCTGCAAAAGCAAAGAAATTTGTTCGTGAGCCTCCAGCCTTTGCTGAGGAGGTACATCTGGCATGCCTTTGAGAGGAGGAAAAGTGTGAAAATAAAACTTGTAGCCTTGATTTATTATGTCCAACACCCATTTGTCCTGGGTGACCAAATGCCAATTTTGTTTGAAAAGCGCCAACTTTCCTCCTAGAGGAGCTGCCAGACAGGAAGAATCTGGCAGCTGGAGATACAGGTCATTGGGTCTGTTTACGAAAAGGCTGACCCCTGCCCTCACCAGAAGATTGTGCAGGAGAACTCCAAGTCCTAGGTCTGAAAGAACCCTGATCGTGAGCCCTGCCCCTACCACGTCTAGACCTGCCCTTAGACTGAAAATCCGAAGAAGGGTAAGACCATCCTCTTGCAGGCCAATTCCTGCTAAACTTAGGGGGCTGCACTTGCAAAAATTCCTTAACTGTCTGTATAGACTTAGCTTTGTCTTCCATCTTTTTCAAAACTGACTCCACCGGAGAACCAAAAAGAACTTCAGATTGAAGAGGAGCATCCAAAATTCAAGCTTTAACATGCTCTGACAAATTTTGATCCTTAAGCCAGGCATGTCTACGAATAACTGAACCAGTAGCAGCCACCCTGGAAGAAGCCTGAAGAGCATCGAAGCCACACTGCAAGGAATGCTTACCAACTTGATCTGAAGCATGAACTAAGTCCTGCAATTCCTTACACTCTATACCCTCAGACAAAGCATCTACCTTAGATTTCAACTGACCTAACAGAAAGTTCTGATATTTCAGCATATGAAACTGGCAATTTAAAGCCCTCATAGCCAACGTGGAGGAGGTATACACTTTCTTACCCCACCTATCCAAAGCTCTAGAATCTTTATCCAGAGGAACTGGATTCTTAACTACAGAAGCCCTGACACCCTTAGGCCCTTGAATAATAGTTTCCGGGTCAGCTCTAGGACTCATACAAATATTTATGTGCCTCTGGAACTCTGTAATACCTGTCTGGCTTGACAGGGGCAGGGGGTAAAGAATCAGGATTAAGGGAAGCTTCAGAAAAACATCCTGAACAACATCTAAAACAGGCCGAATACCCAAAGGTCTATGTTGTGGGCAAAACAAAAATTCCCTAAGCCTCTTACGAGAATCTGAAAAATCCTGACCTTCCCACTTGAAATGCTCCCTCATGGAGTGCAAGGTTTCAGAAAAGGAAAAATCCTCTGGAGGAGAAGCAGAAGGACAGGAATCCTCTGCAGCCGAATCAGAATAGGGAGGAAAATCCTGGATATCCTCAGCTGAGGACTCAGAGTAATCTGAGGAATGCTCCAATCCCTCTAAATCTGTCTCCACCCTAGGCCTCTTCTCTGGAGGGGGCATAGAACCCCTGATCAAAGTAATCAAATCCTCTGCCATTTTCAACATATGTTTTTTAGGAAGAGAGCCCGAAGAACTAGGGCTGTGGCCTGTACCAGAAAGACCAGGTCTAGCCTTAGCAGGGCCTTTTGTAAGGATGGAACCACAGAAACCTGAGAAGCCCCCTCGGCCTGACCTAACTCCTGAGAGGCCAACTCCTGTAATAGTAAAGGTTCCCCTTGGGATTCAGCCGAGACCTCGGCTGGATCCACAGATTCAACCGTAGATTCCATAGAACCGGCGTCCGCAACGGACGACTCATCCGGTTTAGTCTTTAAAGATTTATCTTTTCGCTTTTTTGCGGTAGCGGGCGTCGGAGGATCCGACGGCATGTTGTAGTTACACCGCCATCGAAAACAAGCCTAGCACAGTCTAATCTGCGTTTTATGGTGCGCTTATTAAATCTAGCGCAAAAGCGACACCCGACTAAGTCGTGCTCAGGCCCCAAGCAAGGAATACAGAGAGAGTGATAGTCCCTATGAGGTATCTGTTTCCCACAAGAAATACAATTATTAACTTTTTCTGACATCTGGATTAACTAAGGCAAGAAAAGACAAAAATATTCCCCAACGGGGTACTTAGTCCAACTTGGTCTTCGGTCTGAAATTCGAAAATTGAAAATTTCAGAACGCCGAACGGCACTTGCAAACGCTGCTTCTGCTTCAGACCACGCGGCAAGAAAGACTGAGGATATGGCGTCGGTCATGCGCTTAAGTACTACTGCGTACTGACGTCAGCTCTGAGCGACCATGACCGACACCAGCCTAACACTTTGGTATTCGGGCCGACCGAGGACAGCGGACTACCCCACAGGTTATGACTGCAGCAATGTGAGACGAAGAACATTGGACAAAAGGTGGGGGGGGGGGGTAGGATGAATCACAGATTAAGGGTTGGTAAGAAGGCCCTGCAAAACTGCAGAGGCAAAACCAGCTCTGGATTTAGAAAACAAAATTAGATTGTAATGCTTTGTGAAAGTATGGACAGAAGACCAAGTAAAATGTCCTCAGTAGGCACACCACTCAGAAAAGCTGCAGAGGTAGAGGCTGCTCAGTAGAGTGGGTCCTCATAACCTGAGGGGGAACCTTCCCATGCTGCAGGTAAGTAAGTGTATACAATGAGCAATCCATTTGAAGATGGTTTGTTTTGAAATAGCTTAACCTTGAGCCCCAGGAGAAAAACGTACAATTGTGCACACTTACCATAAATGCAGATGTTCGAGTGTATTCACTGTTGCAGTCATCACATTTGGGTTATCTGCTTGCAACAGCCCTCAGTCGGCCTGATTAACAAAGTCTTGGGTCCTGCGTCGGTTGCCATCTCTTCATCCATGACGTCAGGTCGTCAGGGGTATAAAACATGCAGCCGACACCATTACATCAGTTTTTCTTGCCCCAGATGTCAGGTGCAACCCTAATGGGAAGCAATTAAATCTATAAATATACAAGGTTATACCTCCAACAAAAAAGCAAATACACCAAAAGGCTTTTAAGCAAAGTAAAGGAGAGAAGAGGTATAGCCAAAAGAAGTCAAGGGCTGGAGGGAGCGTAACTGCAACAGTGAATACACTCGAACATCTACATTTTTGGTAAGTGTACACAAATGTACTATGTTCTTCGTGTTTCACTGTTGCAGTCATCACATTTGGATAGATTCCCAAAACTAAGGATGGGAGGAGGAATTTAGATAGCATTAGGACCAGCTATAATGCCCTGAAAGACTGCAGTGGCAAAGCCAGCTCTGGACTCAGAGAAAATTGGCAAATGGTAATGCTTGGTGAAAGTATGTACAGAACTCCAGGTAGTAGCTTCTAGGATGTCCCTGGTAGGTACACCTCAGAGAAAGGCTGCAGAGGTAGATCAGCCCTGGGTGAATGGGGTCTGATCCCCTGTGGGATAGGTTTTCCATGGTGCTTATAGCAGAAATGAATGCAATGGCCTATCCATTTAGAAATAGTATGCTTTGAAATAATCTTTCCCTCTTGTCCCTGCAGCAAATGCCACCAACAGTTGTTCAGATTTCCTTTGAGGTTTAGTCCTGTCCAAGTAGAAAGTACAGTTGTGTACCTACCATAAATGTAGATGTTCGAGTGTATTCACTGTTGCAGTCATTACTCTTGGGTTATCCTGCTGGCAGGCTACCCGCAGTCGGCCTGAATTCCAAAGTCTTGGTCTGGCATCGGTTGCCGTCGCCTCTTCTCTGACGTCAGTGTGCCAGGAGTATAAAAGATGCCAATGCCATTTTCTTCAGTCTTTCTTGCCACGTGGTGCCCGAAACAAAAGCAGTTCGCAAGTGCCGGTTGGCCAACTCCTGAGATTTTCTACATAGAATTTCAGATCCGAATTCTTCATTAAAGCTAAATACCCCATTGGGGAAACTTTTTTCTTGCTCCAGACCGATGTCAGAAAAAGTTAACAATTGTATTTCTTGTGGGAAGCAAATACCTCACAAGGATTTTCGTTCTTACTATGTTCCTTGCCTAGGCCCTGATCATGACGTTGCTAGCTGTCGGTTTTGTGCTAGATTTAACCAACGGACTATTAAGCGTCGGTACGATTTTGCCTTTCATTACTTTGGCCGAAGGTTTAATTATATAATGCCGTTGGAACAGCCGATGACCGGAGTTTATAAAAAGCAGAAGGAAAAGGAAAAGGACAGGCATCTGAGGTCCAAAACCGATGACGAAGCCCCCGCTAGGCAAAGTCGCCGGTTCTCAGTGAGTCGCTTTCGCAGCCCCTGACGCCCGCTACCTCAGAGCCACAGGCCGCTTCAGACTCCCATGTGGAGCTGACTAGGCCTCTGGATCCTCAAGGTATTGGACTCTCGGAAACTATTCCCTCAGATGGGTCCAGAGCCGCTGAGAAGGCATCGGCTTCTGAGGATGTTTTCAGACCTACACAATTATATGTCAAGCCAACCTCAGCTTCAAAGACAAAGACTAAAACAGTTCTAAAGACAAAGAAACAAGTGCAGCATTCACCCGGACAGACTTCCATGCCTAAGAAACAGATGCTTAAAATGTCCGAAGACCTAATTACTCTGATCAGGTTTCAATTTCCTCTGATTCCTCTTCTGAACAGAGATGCTCTTTTCCTCCCTATGAGGATTCTGATGCTGAAGCATCTATTCCTTCAGCCTCTTCTCCTGAGTATTATTCTTTTGGGGAAACCCTGCATACTATGAGGGAGCATTTTCACTGGGAGAGCCAAGATTACTCAGAATCTAAGAAAAGGCTCAGAGACTTTCTTTTACTACCTCAGCACAGACCTCTTGCTATTCCACCTGTTCTAGACATTGTAGATGATGTATTTTCAGAGTCCGGCCTGTCTCCTGACTCTTTACCCCCTGCACCCGTTAAGCCAGAAAGATACTACAGGGTTCCATACTCTCATAAATTTCTATACAAAAACTTTGCTGCTGACCCAGAAACTATATCTCACCGTCCCAAAGGGGTCAAGGCTTCCACTGCAAAAAACCCTGTCCCCTCTGATAGGGATTCTAGGGCACTGGACAGATGGGGGGAAAAAGTTTACACTTCTGCTACCTTGGCTGTAAGGGCTTTAAATTGTCAGTTTCATATGCTTAAATATCAGCAATACTTAGTGTCACTGCTTAAACAGAAAATGTCAAATTCTGAATGTTCTGATAAGGAAATGCAGAATTTATTGCATGCAGCTGAACAAGTGGGAAAGCACGCTTTGCAGTGCGATTTTGATTCAATGGAGGCCTCTTGCAGGGCCGCTGTTACGGATTCTGTCATTAGAAGGCATGCTTGGTCAAAGGAACAGAATCTGCCTGATCATGTTAAAGCAAAATTATTGGATGCTCCATTATAGCATGATACTTTGTTTGGTGTTAAGGCAGAAGAGGTGTTGAAGAAAATGGAGGATAAAGCGAAATCCATGCAGACAATTAAGGATTCCCTACAGGTACAGCCACCCAGATTTAGCAGGAACTGGCCTACAAAGAATTGGTCCTTTCCAGTGTCAGACAGGCCACAAATAGGCAGATACAGACGCCCCAGAGGCAGATCCCAGCCCCAAGGCTCATACAGGCCTAAACAATGTGGTGCTTCTACCTCCAAAAGCGGAGAAGACAAATCACAACCATACAGGAAACAGTCCCAGTGACTTTCCTCTGCCAGAACCAAGCACTTATCTTTTGGCAGCCCCCTTAGGGGGAAAACTAGCACTTTTTTCACCAAATTGGCACATGATTACCCAGGACAAATGGGTCTTGAACATAGTGTCTCAGGGCTACAGGTTCCACTTTCACACCCTGCCAAGGGCAAAAGGTATGCCAGACCTGCCACGCAATGGGCAGAGGCACAAAAGCAAGTTTCATCCCTCATGGACATGAGGGCCATTCAACAAGTACCACAACAAGAGCAGGGACAAGGATTTTACTCAAGACTTTTCTTGGTGTCCAGAAAGGACAAAGCCTGGAGACCAATACTGGACATGTCTATTCTAAACACATTTCTGGACGTTCCAAAATTCAAAATGTTGACTCTGCAGCAGCTACTGCCCATGCTGGGCAAGAAGGCTTGGCTCGTAACTTTGGACCTAAAAGAGGCATACATGCATGTCCCAATCAGACAATCTTGCAGAAGATACCTCAGATTCATAGCTGGCTCAATGCACTACCAATTCTCTGCACTGCCCTTTGGCTTATCTACTGCGCCCAGGGTCTTCACAAAATGCCTGGCACCAGTAATTGCATTTTGCAGACAAAGAGGAATTCAAATATATCCTTACTTGGACGACTGCCTTATTCAAGCAGAGAACAAAGACATTCTACTAAAGCATCTGGCGTTTGTAAAAAGATTACTAATTTGCCTATGGTACACAGTAAACGCAAAGAAATCAAAACTAGTACCCTCTCAAGAGATAATATTCCTAGGTGCAAGCTTAAATACAACTACCCAGATGGCTTATCTCACGCCAGACAAACAAAAGCAACTGACTTCTTACCTCAAAATGTTGGCAACAAAGACCCAGTTATCTGCAAGAAAAATTCTGCAGGCTTTGGGCTTCATGGCATCCTGCTAATTCCATATGCCAGACTGCATATGAGGAAACTACAATGGTATCTAAAAAGTGTTTGGACTCAACATTGCCATAGCCTGGAAACATTAATTACCCTCATTCCCTGCCTGCAACAGGAGTTTCGATGGTGGGCACAGGCCTGTCACCACAACAAGGGACAGCCATTCATTTTACCCACCGCCAGGCAGACACTAACAACGGATGCATAAGATTATGCCTGGGGGGCCCACATGGCAGGACAGTGTATTCAATATACATGATCCGCAAGCCAGATGCATCTTCATATCAATCAAAAAGAGATGCTAGCTGTTCAGAATGCCCTGACAGCTTTCAAGGATCTACCTCATCCAGGACAACTACTGATAAAGATGGACAATACTACAGTCATGTGGTACATAAACAAGTAGGGAGGCACATTCCTACCCACTCTGCAGACAAGCCATGACTTTGTGGGACACAGCACTGACTTATCAAGTTCACCTGCAAGCACAATTCCTGACAGAAAAAATAAATACTCTGGCAGACAAACTAAGCAGAAACCTCATGGATCCCCACGAGTGGAAACTGGATCCACAAGTCTTCAGCATAACAAGGAAATGGGTATGCCCAGACATAGATCTATTTGCCTCCCTTCACAACTGCCAACTACAGAGATTCTGCACAAGGATCTATCACAAGCAAGCATGGAAAGTGGATGCCCTAGCCTTCAGCTGGAAAAACCTAACAGTATATACCCTTCCTCCACTGCCTATCCTCCCCAAGGTACTCCTAAAGGTCAGACAAGAGAAGCCAACAATGATTGCCCCAGACTGGCCACGCCAGCACTGGTACCCAATCCTAAAGAACTTGTCTCAAGGTCCAGCCTGGACATTGCCTCAAACTTCTCACTTACTGACCCAACAAAACAGTCAGATCCTGCACAGCCAACTCAGGACCTTAAATCTGGCAGCATGGCGGATAATATAGCCATTCATAACACTCCTCTTTCCAAAGCTGTAATGGATGTTATCTTGGAGGCCAGGAGGCCCAGTACTAGAAAATCTTATGCAGAAAACTGGAAGAGATTCTGTGCTTGGAACCAGGAACAAAGAATTGACACGTTCGTACCAAATATTCCTCAGATTTTACAATACTTAACTGAGATGCTGGACAAAGGCCTATCCTTTTCATCAATTAAGATTCATGCCTCTGCCATTTCAGCCCATTACAATACGGAACCACCTATCTTTTCTCATCCCTTAATAAGACAGTACACCTCAGAGGGGCCAAAAACATAAGACCTCCAAGGAGAGCACCAACACCTGCATGGGACCTCAATTATGTCTTGGAAAAACTCACACTGCCTCCTTTTGAGCCAGCCTCAACAGCTGATATAAAATTCTTATTGTGGAAAACAGCTCTGCTCTTAGCAATAACCTCTGCAAGACGATTCTCGGAGTTACAGGCACTCATGGCTGTGGAACCTTTTATCATTTTCCATCCAGACAGGGTTATACACACTTATAATAAATGTAGATGTTTGAGTGTATTCACTGTTGCAGTCATTACATTTGGGTACTCTGTTGGCAGGTTGCCCTCAGTCGGCCTGATTAAAGTCTTGGGTCCTGCGTTGGGAAAAAATAAATAAATAAAAAGGCTTTTAATCATAGTAAAAGAAAGTAGAGATATAGCTAGAGAAAAACAGGGAGCTGGAGGGAGGGTAACCAGGACAGCAGTGCCAAAGCCAGCTCTGGATTTAGAGAAGAGGTAAATGGTAATGTTTGGTGAACGTATGAACTGAGCTCCAGGTAGCAGCTTCTAGAATGTCTCTGGTAGGAACCCCTCTGAGAAAGGCTGCAGAAGTAGATGCAGCCCTGGTGGAATGAGATCTGATCCCCTTGGGGATAGGTTTACCATGGTGCATATAGCAGAAACGAATACAATGACTTATCCATTTGGAAATAGTCTGCTTTGAAATAGCCCTTCCCTCTGCCCCTGCAGCAAATGCCACCAGTAGTTGTTCAGATTTTCTTAGAGATTTTGTCCTGTTTAAGTAGAATCTAAGTTTTGTCTGTGTACATCCAATGAATGCAGAATTCGCTCACCCTTCTTCTGTGGATTGGGGAAGAAAGTTGGCAGATGAATGGTCTGATTAAGAGCCACACTGGATACCACCTTAGGCATAAAGGATGGATTGGTCCTGAGAGCCACCCTGTCCGGATAAAAAAATAATGAAAGGCTCCACTGCCATAAGAGCCTGTAATTCTGAAATCCTTCTAGCTGAAGTGACTGCTAAAAGGAAAGCTGTTTTCCAAGGAAGAAATTTTAGGTCCACAGTAGCAGCTGGCTCAAAAAAAGGTACAAGTTTTTCCAAAACAAAGTTGAGGTCCCATGCAAGAGTTGATGCTCTCCTGGGAGGTCTTAAATTTTTGGCCCCTCTGAGATACTGCTTTAGCAGAGGATGAGAGAAGAGGGGAGGTTCTGTGTTGTTGTAATGAGCTGAAATGGCAGAGGCATGGATTTTTATGGAAGAAAAAGACAGGCCTTGTGAAGCATCTCAGTTAAGTATTGCAGAATCTGAGGAATATTGGGCATTGCTGTGCTTATTCCTTCTGATTGGTTCTAGGCACAGAATCTTTTCCATTTGTCAGCATAAGATTTTCTAGTACTAGGCCTTCTTAGCCTCCAAAATGACATCCATCACAGGTTTGCTGAGAGATGCCAAGGGTGAAATTAGTTGATTAGCCACGCTGCAAGATTCAAAGTTTGGAGCTGAGTTTGCAGAATTTGGTAGTTCTGCTGAGACAGTAGGTAAGGTGTGAGGCAGGTGACACGGAGAAAGGTGTGACACATTGTGCAGGAGTGGGTACACCAGTGTTGGCAAGGCCAGTCTGGAGCAATCAGAATAATTTTTGGTTTGTCCTGACTTAGTAGGACTTTGGGGAGCAGAGGCAGAGGGGGAAAGCATAGACTGATAGGTTTTTCCAGCTGAATGACAGAGCATCCACTTTCCAAGCTTTTTTGTGATGAATTCTTGTGCAGAATTTGTCCAACTGATAGTTCTGGGGCGAGGCAAAAAAGATCTATGTCTGGGCTTCCCCATTTGCGAGTCAACATGTTGAAAACTTGTGGTCCCAGTTTCCATTCTTGTGGGTCCATAAGATTTCTGCTTAGTTTGTCTGCCAGAGTATTTAGCTTTCCTGGCAGGAATTGAGCATGTAGATGTATTTGATAAGTCAAGGCCGTGTTCCACAATGCCATGGCTAGTCTGCAAAGGGGGTAGGAATGTGTACCCCCCTGCTTATGTACCACATGACTGTGTTGTTGTCTGTCTTTATCAGTAGTTGTCCTGGATGAAGGCAGTCCTTGAAGGCTGTCACAGCATTCTGTACAGCTAGCATCTCTTTCTGATTGATATGTAGGCGCATTTGATTTGGGCTCCATTTGCCCTGAATGCATTTCCCTGCCAGATGCGACACCCCCCCAAGCATAGTCTGATGCATCTGTAGTTAGGGTTTGGGTGGCAGGGGTGGAGTGAATGGCAGTCCCTTGTTTTGGTGGCAGGCCTCTGCCCACCATAGGAACTCTAGTTGCAGGCAAGGTATAATAGGAATCATTGTTTCCAGGCTGTGACAATGTTGACTCCATAAACATTTTAGGTACCACTGAAGTTTCCTCATATGCAGTCTTGCATATGGAAATAAAAGAATGCAGGAGGCATGAACCCCAAGGCCTGCAGAATTGGTCTTGCAGATAGCTGGGTTTTTGTGGCCACCTGTTTGAAGTAAGTCATCAACTGAATTTGTTTTTCTGGCGTAAGGTAAGTCATCTGGGCAGCTGTATTCAAGCTTGCACCCAGGATTGTAATTTTTTTTGAGAGGGTACCAGTTGTGATTTCTTTTTGTTTATGGTGTACCCTAGAGAAGTTAAAAGCCTTTTTACAAATGCCAGATGCTTTAGAAGAGTGTCCTTGTTTTCTGCCTGAATTAGACAATCGACCAGGTATGGATACATTTGAATATTTCTTTGCCTGCAAAATGCAATTACTGGTGCCAGGCACTTTGTGAAGACCCTGGGCGCAGTAGATAAGCCAAAGGGCAGTGCAGAGAACTGGTAATGCAAGTAGCCTGCTTTGAAGAGGAGGTATGTTCTGCAAGATTCCCTGATTGGGATATGCAGGTAAGCATATTTTAAGTCTAGAGTTACCAACCAGGCATCTTCGCCTAGCATAGGTAGTAACTGTTGAATCAGCATCTTGAATTTTGGAATATCCAGAAATGTATTTAGAATGGATAAGTCCAGAACTGGACGCCATGATTTGTCTTTTCTGGGTACCAGGAAGTCTTTAATAGAAACCTTGTCCCTTTTCCTCTTCTGGTACTGGTTGAATAGCCCCCATATTCATGAGCGACAGAACTTGTTTCTGGGCCTTTGCCCACTGATTTGGAGGCAGATCTGACCATCCGTTTGGGATTGTCAACGTGTGGAAATGAAATCTGTACCCCTGGGATACTACATTTAAAACCCATTTGTCCTGGGTAATCAGTTGCCAGTTTTGTGCATGAAGTGCCAGTTTCCCCCCAAAGGGGCAGCCAAAAGGTAAGTGCTTGGTGATTGTAGAGGAAAGTCATTGAGACTGTTTACCATAGGGAGGTGCCTTGTTGCTTCCAGGTTAGGAGGTGGAAGCACCCCATTGTTTTGTTCTAAAAATTCCTTGTGACTGAAACCTGGAGCCTTTGGAATGTCTGGATTTGACTTGAGCAGCTCTTGAGGGAGCTGGAAAGGACCAGTTCTTAGTTCGCCAGTGCCTACTAAATCTGGGTGGCTGCACTTGTAAGAAATCTTTCACAATTTACATAGATTTAGCTTTATCTTCCATCTTTTTTTAAAACTTCTTCAGCCTTATTACCAAAGAGACTGTCCTGTTGTAAAGGAGCATCCAACAATCTTGCTTTAACATGGTCAGGCAGATTTTGCGCTCTGAGCCAAGCATGCCTTCTTAAAAGTCACAGATCCAGTTACAGCAGCCCTGCAAGAGGCCACCAAAGAATCAAAATCACATTGTAAAGTATGTTTTCCAACTCTATTTTTCACACAGAGACCCATGACATGCTGTTGATATTTAAGCATATGAAATTGACAGTTTAAAGCCCTGATTGCCAAGGTTGCAGACGTGTAAACCTTCTTACCCCATCTATCCAGCTCCCTGGAATCTCTGTCAGAAGGGGTAGGATTTTTAGCAGTAGAGGCCTTAACATCCTTGGGACCCTGAGAAATGGTTTCAGGATCAGCAGTTTTTGAAAAGGAATTTGTGGGAGAGTCAGGAACCCTGTAGTATCTGTCTGGCTTACTACGAGGCAGAGAATCAGGAGTCATACTGGATTCTGAAAAAACATCAACAATGTCTAGAACAAGAGGTATAGCCAAAGGCCTATGCCGAGGAAGAAGAAGAAAATCCCCAAGTCTCTTTTTAGACTCATCCTAACTTTCCCAGTGGAAGTGTTCCCTTAAGATATGTAAAGTTTCCCCAAAAGAGAAATCCACCGGGGGAGAAGCAGAAGGGATATAATCTTCTGCATCAGAGTCCTCATACGTAGGGGTATAGATAAATCCTGTTCAGAAGAAGAATCAGAAATAGAAACCTGATCTGAAGATTCATAGTCAGTGCCTTGCCTAGGCCTCTTAGCAGGAGGGGGATGGCCACCCCTGATCAAGGTAATTAAATCTTCAGCCATTCTGATCATTTGTTTTTTAGGCACTAAGGCCTGTACACGTGGCCCAAGCATCGTTTTTTTTTAGACATAAAAGTAGATTTTGGCCTTAGTTTTGAAGATGGCGTTGGTTTAATATACAAATCTTTAGGCCTGAAAACACCCTCAGAAGCCGGTGCCTGCACAGCGGCTCCAGATCCAAGGTACAGACATCCGCGGGTTCAATACTTAAAGCATCTCGTGGCATACCGGACTCAGAATGGGTCTCAGTAGAGGCCTGCGAATCAAAAGTAGAGGATATCAGGGGCTGCGAAAGTGCCTCACTGAGTACCGACGAACCAGCGATTGGCTTAGGAGAAGCGTTGTCTGTTTTGGACCTTGACGGTCTGTCTTTTTCTTTGCGTTTTTTAGGTATTCCAGTAGTCGGATTGCTAACCGATGACATTTCTGGATAGTTAAATCTTGAGCCAAAATATTTAGAAGCAAAAATATACAGATGTTTAATCATGTGTTGATTAAATTTAGCACAAAACCAACAGCAAGGCACGTTGTGGTCAGGGCCTAGGCAAGGAATAAAGTACAAATGAAAATCCTTATGAGGTATTTGCTTTCCACAAGTAATGCAATTATTAACTTTTACTGACATTGGTAAGGAGCAAGAAAAAGTTTCCCCAATGGGATACTTGGCTTTTAGTTGAAAACTTCGGTTCTGAAACTCCAAAACGAAAATTTCAGGAATCTGCCGACCGGCACTTACGAACTGCTTCTTCTTCGGGCACCACGCGGCAAGAAAGACTGATGTAATGGCGTCGGCTGCATGTTTTATATCTTTGACGACCGGACGTCATGGAAGAAGAGAGAGCAACCGATGCAGGACCCAAGAGTTTGTTAATCAGGCTGACTGACGGCTACTGCAAGCAGATAACCCAAATGTGATGACTGCAATAGTGAAACACGAAGAGCATCTAACCAACAACTGTTCAGATTTTCAAAAGGATTTAGTCCTGTTTAAATAAAATCTCAGCTGTTTGTGCACATCAAGGGAGTGCAGAAACCTTTCCCCTTTATTCTGGGGATAATTGAAAAAGGTAGGCAGGTGAATAGACTCGTTAAGGGTCAGACTGGAAACCACCTTGGGCTTTAAGGAGGGGTTAGTTCTCAGAGAAACCTGATCGGAATGAAAAATGATGAAAGGTTCTACTGCCATTAAGGCTTGTAGCTCCGAAACTCTTCTGGCTGAAGAAAAAGCCAAAAGAAAAGCAGTTTTCCAGGAGAGAAACTTCAAATCTGCAGAGGCAGCTGGCTCAAAGTGAGGTAGAGTAAGCTTTTCCAGGACAAAACCTAGATCCCAAAAAGGAGTAGGCACTCTTCTGGGAGGTCTAAGATTGCTATCTCCCCTCAGGAACTGCTTCATTAAAGGGGCAAGAAAAAATGGGTTGCTCAAAAGAGCAATAAGCAGAAATTGCTGAAGCATGAATTTTGATTGAAGAAAAGGAAAGTCCACCATTAAGCAAGCCTGCTAGGTAATCAAGAATGAGGGAAAGAGAAGGATGAGAAGAGTCTTCTCCTTTAGCCTGCAACCAAGAGCAAAATCTCTTCCATTTATCTGCATAGGATTTTCTGGTGCTATGCCTCCTGGCCTCATGAAGAACTTCCACCATCTGTTGGGAAAGATTTAAAGAATTAACCAGGCAGTTAAATGCAGAGTTTGAAGATGAGAAAGAAGAAACTTTCCCCCTTCCTGAACCAACAGATCTGGTACCAGGGGAAGATGCCAAGACTGAGCCTGGGAAAGGCTGCGAAGAGGGGGATACCAATGCTGCCTGGACCAATCTGGAGCTATAAGGATAGCCCTGGGTTTTTTGTCCCTTATCTTTATCAGCACTCTGGGAAGAAGAGGCAGAGGAAGGAATGCATAAATTGAGAGTTGTGTCCATGGGAAGGGCAGCACGTCCACTCTCCAAGCTTTGTTGTGAAACTCCCTGGTGCAGAAGGTTGGAAGGAGATGGTTGGTGTGAGAGGAGAAAAGATCTACTTGTGGAGTGCCCCAATGCTGAGTGATGCGATGAAAAATGACTTTGTTCAGTTGCCACTCATGAAGATCCAGAACATGTCTGCTCAAATGATCCGCCAAGGAATTTAGCCTCCCTGGAAGATACTGGGCTATTAGATGTATGCCCATGGAAGCTGCTAATGACCATAGTCTCATGCTTTGTCTGCAAAAGGGATAAGAGTGAGTCCCCCCCCTGCTTGTTGATGTACCACATGACTGTGGTATTGTCTGTCCTGATCAGCAGAGTCCCAGGGTAGAGTAGGCCCCTGAAAGCCAGCAAGGCCTGCTGCACTGCCATCAATTCCTTTAAGTTTATGTGCAGGTGAATCTGCTGGGTGCTCCAAGTCCCCTGAATGCCCCCTGCCTTCCAGATGAGCCCCCCCCATGCATAATCTGAGGCATCTGTGGTGAGAGTCTTGGCAGGTGGTGGGCAGAAAGGCAGACCCTTGTTCTGGGAACATGCTGTCGCCCACCAGAAGAACTCCATTTGTAGACAATGAATTAAGAGAAGAATCAAGTCTAAGTCCTGTGTGTGTTGACACCAAAGATTCTTGAGGTACCACTGAAGTTTTTTCATAGGCAGCCTTGCATATGGGATCATCAGAATACATGAAGCCATGAACCCCAGTGCTTGCAGGAATTGCCTTGCAGAGAGCTGAGTCATGCTTGCCAAATTCTTGAAGTAAACCGAAAGATCTTCTTGCTTCTCTTGAGGGAGGAATACCATCTGGGTGGCTGTATTCAGACTCGCTCCCAGGAAAACAATCTCCCTTGTAAGAACCAACTTTGACTTCGTTTCGTTGAGAGTGTAACCCAAAGAGGTGAGAATGTTCATGAACTCCAAATCCTTTTCTAGTTCTTCTGGGGAGTTTGCTTGAATGAGACAGTTGTCCGGATAAGGATAAATCTGGATGTTTCTCTGCCTGAAAAAAGCAATGGCTGGAGCCAGGCACTCTGTAAAAACTCTGGGAGCAGTAGATAAGCCAAAGGGGAGTGCAGAGAATTGAAAGTGTTGCTCTCCAGCCCTGAAGCGAAGGAACTGCCTGCAACTTTCCCTTATTGGAATGCACAGATGAGCCTCCTTGGGATCCAAAGTTACAAGCCATGAAGCCTTGCCCAGCATGGGTAAGCAACTGTTGAAGAGTGAGCATCTTGAACTTGGGAATCACCAGAAAAGTGTTGAGAATAGACAGATCCAGAATAGGGTGCCAGGTGCTCCCTTTTTTGGGCACCAGAAAAAGTCTTGAATAAAAACCTAGGCCTGCCTGATTTGCAGGGACTGGCTCTATAGCCCCCACTGTCAGTAGAGAAGAAATGGGACTTTCTACCTCTGTCCTGAGAGTTCTGGGTACCCTTTCAAAACAGGGAAGGTGTGAAAATAAAACTTGTAACCTTGGTTTACAATACTGAGCACCCATTTATCGTCTGTGATGGTAGACCATACCTCTGCGAACCTGGCTAACCTTCCCCCAAAGGAAACCCAGGGCCCGCAGAGGTAGGCACAAGAAGGCCAGAGTCATTGAGAATGCTTGCTTTGGGAAGCTGGCTTAGAACTCCCAATTTAACCGAAGAAGAATGCCACTGTTTAGCCCTTTGAGGGACAGAAGCCTGTCCTCTGGATGATCTGAAACACCTAGGCCTACAGCGACCCTGCTTGCCAGGATCAGGGAAAGACCAATTCTTGGAAGGGTAATGCTTATTGAACCGAGGAGGCTGAACCTGCAGGAAGTCTTTTACAGCTTGCATAGATTTTGCCTCATTCTCCAACTTCTTCAGTACCTCCTCAACCTTAATGCCAAAAAGATTGTCCTTGTGCAAAGGAACATTCAGCAATTTTGATTTAACAGGTTCAGAAAGAAGCTGCTCCCTGAGCTAGGCATGTCTTCTAATAAAGGAACCAGTGGCTGCTGCTCTGCAGAAAGCCTCCAAAGTGTCAAAACCACAATGTAATGAATGTTTATTAACTAGAGTGACAGAATTCAGTAAGTCTTGTAAATCTTTGTTCTCCGACATGGAAGGAATACCCCCAAGTTTAGTCTTAATAGTCTCCAAAGTATGTTGCTGATACTTAAGCTTGTGAAAAAGGCAATTCACAGATCTAATGGCAAGTGTTGCAGAGGTATAGACTTTTTTTTTTACCCCACCTGTCCAAGGCCCTAGACTCTTTATCAGAAGGAACAGGGTTTTTAGCAACAGTAACCTTAACACCCTTGGGGCCTTGAGAAATAACCTCAGGATCAGCAGTAGGGTTTTTAAAAAAGGAATTGGTGAGAATCAGGAACCCTATAATACCAATCAGGTTTTCTGGGGGCAGGAGGGACAGAATTAGGAGTTAAAGAATTTTCCATGACGACATCCACAACTTCCAAAACTGGAGGTATAGCCAGAGGCTTATGCTGTGGCAAATCCAAAAATTCCCTGATTCTCTTCTTAGACTGGGGAAAATACTGACCTTCCCATTTAAAGTGTTCCCTACGAGTATGCAAAGTATCCTCAAAGAAAAAAAATCTTCTGGAGGGGAGGCAGAAGGGATAAGAGTCCTCAGCATCAGAATCCTCAAAGCCAGAAAAAAGTTGAGAATTTCCTTCTTCACCAGCAGAAACACTGGAAACATCAGAATCTGAGAAGGACAAAACATCAGGAGACAATTCCCTAGCCCTCTTGGAATGGGGAGGATGAGAGCCCCTAATCAAAGAAAGAAGATCACCAGCCATCTTTACCAACTGGGACTGAGGGCACAGGAGGGGAGGCAGACGCCTGCCTGTGCAAAGGTTTGTGGCTGGAAGGTTTGCTAGCAATCCAGAGGGACTCGGGAGGCCTACCGATTGCAGAAGTATGGCCTAAGGTAGTCAGTCTAGATCTGCTTTGTGTCAAAGAGAAGAGGCGTCAGAAGCCGGTGCCTGCATAGTGGCTACGGACCCATCTGAGGCGGCGACAGGCGGATGGTCTGAAGACGAAATAGCAGACTGCGGCATGGAGGACTCAGTAAAGGTCTCGGCAGAGTCCTGCGACTAAAAATCTACAGACTGCAAAAGCGCCTCACTATCGCTGGGCTGACTACCAATTTCACTGGTGCGTCATCAGCAGATTTAACCCTAGGCCTGTCGCGGTCCTTGTCTTTGTGTTTCCTAGGTATATCAAAAGCCGGGAGACCAGAAGACACCATACCAACGAACTTAGGCCAGACTCCGAAACGTTTATACAAAATCTTAGCTCTATGGCGTATGGTACGCGGGTTAAAGGAGGTACAGAGATCGCAATTAGGGACGTTGTGCTCAAAGCCCAAACAAGTTATACAATAGGAATGAAAATCACGGTGCGGAATCTGTTTTCCACATGCAAGACAGTTATTAACTTTATCTGACATTCGTTAAAGCAAGAAAAGAGGATCCCCAATGGGGTACTTACCTGAAGGTGTCTTCAACTTGGTAGTCGGAAAGCAAAAAGAAGGTAATCGGCCGACCGGCACTAGTGTGTATTGCATCTGCTTCGGGCTCCGGCAAGAAAGACTGAGGAAATGGCGTCGGCTGCCTTCTTTTATACCTGACGTTCTGACATCAGTTTTACAACTGACGGCAGCAAACGTCATATACCAAGAACTCTGGTATTCGGGCCGGATGAGGGCTATTGGGAGCTGGATAACCCATATGTTAGGACTGCAACAGTGAAACACAAAGAACATCGAAAGTATTTAGCGACAATAAGGGCCCGACGAATAGTTCGGGTGTTGAACAAGGCACAAAAAGTACAGTTTTGTACCTACCATAAATGTAGATGTTCGAAGATCCACATTGCTGCAGTCCTAACACTTGGGTAGTCCGCTGTCCCAGTCGGCCCGAATACCAAAGTATAAGGCTGACGTCGGTCAAGGCGCATTAGTCTGACGTCAGGACGTCAGGGTACAAATGCGCATGACCGACGTCATATCCTCAGTCTTTTCTTGCCCCAGATGTCAGAAGACCCTAAAAAGATAAGGCCAAAACCAAACACCACCAAACACTCCTGTACCAAATATATGTACAATATATACAAATTTACAAAAGTACAACCCCACCCACACAACCACCCCTAAACACAGAGGGGAAGGAGGGAGGGTAAATTGGACTGCAGCAATGTGGATCTTCGAACATCTACATTTATGGTAGGTACAAAACTGTACTATGTTCTTCATTCCACATTGCTGCAGTCCTAACACTTGGGTAGAATCCCAAAGCAGAGGTAAGGGAGGCTGGCAAATCATAAAGAAGCAGGAGCTGTCAACATGCCCTGCAAAATAGCCGTGGCAAAACCAGCCCTAGATTTAGAGTAGAGAGGAAGGTGGTAATGCTTAGAGAAAGTATGCACGGAACTCCAAGTAGCTGCCTCCAAATTATCCTTAGTTGCCACCCCCCTTAGAAATGCTGTTGAAGTGGCAGTAGCCCTAGTGGAATGAGGCCTAATCCCAGCTGGAATCTACTTGCCATGATGGGAATAACAAAATGCAATGCAAAACCCAATCCACTTAGAAATAGTTTGTTTTGACACAGGCTTGCCCTGAGAACTCAAAGCAAAAGAAACAAACAACTGCTGAGACTGCCTAAAATCCTTAGTCCTGCTTAAATAATAACGCAACTGCCTGTGTACATCTAAAGTGTGCAAAATCTTTTCCCCCTTATTTTGGGGATCTGCATAAAAAGTAGGCAAATGAATAGTTTGGTTTAAAGCCACACTAGAGACCACCTTAGGCATAAAGGAAGGATTAGTACGTAATGATACCCTATCCTTATGGAAAATCAAAAAAGGCTCAGCCGCCATAAGGGCCTGCAATTCAGAAACCCTTCTTGCAGAAGTAATGGCCAACAAAAAAGCAGTCTTCCATGACAAGTATTTCAATTCAGCAGTAGCCGCAGGCTCAAAAGGTTGTAGAGTAAGTTTCTCCAACACAAAATTGAGGTCCCAAGCAGGAGTAGGAGCTCTACGTGGGGGTCTTATATTCTTTGCCCCTCTAAGAAATTGCTTGAACAAAGGATGAGAAAACAATGGTGGGTCACAATCATAGTGAGCTGAAATTGCTGCAGCATGAACCTTAATGGAAGAGAAAGACAAACCTTTGTCCAATAACTCAGTAAGATATTGAAGAGCCACACTCAAATTAGGCTCAGAAACCTCCAAATCCTTTGCTGCACTCCAAAATAAAAATCTCTTCCATTTTTCTGCGTACACTTTCCTTGTACTAGGTCTTCTGGCTTCCATAATCACATTCAAAACTTGTTGAGGAAGTTGAGACCTGCTGTGGTTCAAAACAGAATATGCCAGGCTGTTAGATGAAGAGAGTGAAGCTCGACATTGAGTAGATGACCGTCCCTCTGAGACAATAGGTGTGGAATCAAAGGTAAAGGCCATGGAGGCTTCCTTACCAGACTCCTCAGTAATGGGTACCAGTGTTGCCGAGGCCAATCTGGAGCTATTAAAATCATCCTTGGCTTGTCTTGTCTGACCTTTAGGAGTACCTTTGGGAGGAGAGGCAGAGGTGGAAAGGCATACACATGAAGATTTTTCCAACTGAAAGAAAGAGCATCCACTTTCCAAGCTGTGTGATGAAACCTTTTGTGCAAAACTTTGGCAGCTGGTGGTTTAGTGGAGAAGCGAACAGATCTATGTCTGGAGTTCCCCATGACACTGTCAATTTCGAAATACATGAAGATCCAGTTTCCACTCGTGGGGATCCATGATTTGCCTGCTTAACACATCTGCTAAGGAGTTCTGTGCTCCGGCAGAAACCTTGCCTGAAGATTTAGTTGCAAGCTGAGCGCAGTCTCCCACAAAATCATTGCTTGCCTGCATAGAGGATAAGAATGTGTTCCCCTTGTTTGTTGATGTACCACATGACAGTTGTGTTGTCTGTTAGAATCAACACCTGCCCTGGAAGAAGTAACTCCTTGAAAGCCATTAATGCAAACTGGACTGCTAACATCTCCTTCATGTTGATATGTAGATGCTGTAGTCTGGCAGGCCACTTGTCTTGTATCCACTTTCCATTCAGATGAGCTCCCAAGCTATGTCTGAGGCATCTGTCGTTAGAATCTGACTCGCCTCTGGCCGGGTCACAGAGAGTCCCTTGTTTAGGTGACATTCCTGAGCCCACCACAAAAATTCCTTTTGAATGCAAGGTATTATTTGAATGACAGTGTCCAAATCCTGGCAGTGCTGTGTCCATACATTTTGAGATACCATTGCAGCTTCCTCATATGCAGTTTGGCATTGGGAAGCACCAGAATACAAGATGCCATGAACCCTAAGGCTTGAAGGACTGTCCTTGCAGTCAGCCCGGACTGAAGAGATAGTTGATAGAAGTAAAGGGAAAGATTCTTTTGTTTGTCCGGGGTTAAAAAGGCCATCTGGGTTGCTGTATTCAGTCTCACACCCAGAAAGCACATGTCTTGAGAGGGTACTAGACTGGACTTTATTTCGTTCACAGAATACCCCAGGCATCTTAGCACTGCTATCACATATTCCAAATGCTGAAAAAGGTCTTCCTTTTCTTGAGCCAGAATCAGGCAGTCGTCCAAGTAAGGATAGATTTGTATTCCTTTTAGCCTGAAATAAGCTATCACTGGAGCCAGAACTTTTGTGAATACTCTGGGCGCAGTAGATAAGCCAAAGGGCAATGCAGAGAACTGATAATGGGAATTCCCAGCTCGAAAACGCAGATACTTCCTGCAACTTAGTCTGATAGGCACATGAAGGTAAGCCTCCTTGAGAGCTAAAGTTACTATCCAGTGATCTTTTCCCAGCAGAGGTAAAAGCTGTTGTAACGTCAACATTTTGAACTTGGGAATGTCCAGATAAGTGTTGAGGATAGATAAATCCAAAATTGGTCTCCACGTGTTCCCCTTTTTTGGTACTAGGAACAGGCGAGAATAAAATCCTAGGCCCCTTTCTGGCACAGGAACCGGCTGAATGGCCCCTATTTGGAGTAACAGAGAAATTTGCTTGTGAGCCTCTTTTCTTTGTAGAGGAGGAATGTCTGGCATGCCTTTGAAAGGAGGCAAGGTATGGAAATAAAACCTGTAACCGTGGTGAATGATATCCAATACCCATCTGTCTTGGGTAATTAAACTCCAATTTTCTTTGAAAAGTGCCAGCCTTCCTCCCAAAGGTGCTGCCAGACGAGAAGGCTCTGGCAGCTGAAAAGGCAGGTCATTGGGTCTGTTTACGAAAGGACTGACCCCTGCCCTCACCAGCAGACTGAGCAGGTGAACTCCCTGTTCTAGGCCTAAAAGAACCTTGAGCTCTGCCCCTACCACGTCTAGACCTACCCCTAGACTGGGAATCATAAGAAGGATATGTCCACCCCTTAGTAGGCCAATTTCTACTAAACTTCGGAGGCTGAACCTGCAAAAAAATCTTTAACAGTCTGCATAGACTTAGCCTTGTCCTCCATTTTCTTTAAAACTGCTTCCACAGGCGAACCAAACAACACATCAGATTGTAACGGAGCATCTAAAATCCTTGTCTTAACATGCTCAGCTAAATTCTGATCCCTCAGCCAGGCGTGCCTGCGAAGAACAGAACCAGTGGCAGCCACCCTCGAAGAGGCCTGTACAGCATCAAAACCACATTGCAAAGAATGCTTACCCACCTGTTCAGAAACATGAACTAAATCCTGCAACTCTTTACACTCAATACCTTCCGCCAGAGCATCCACCTTAGACTTCAATTGTGAAAGGAGATAATTTTGGTATTTTAACATGTGGAACTGGCAATTCAAAGCCCTCATGGCTAAAGTGGAAGAAGTATACACCTTCTTTCCCCATCAATCCAAAGCCCTTGCCTCTTTATCAGGAGGAACAGGATTTTTAACAACAGAAGCCTTAACACCTTTAGGCCCCTGAGAAACAGTTTCTGGGTCTGCCCTAGAACTCCTAAAAAGATACTTATGAGCTTCAGGCACCCTATAATACCTATCCGGTTTAACTGGGGCAGGAGGCAAAGAATCAGGGTTCAGGGAAGCCTCTGCAAAAACATCTTCCACCACATCCAGAACAGGAGGTATAGCTAAAGGCCTATGCTGGGGTAGAAACAAAAATTCCCTAAGCCTTTTCCTGGAATCAGAGAAATCTTGACCTTCCCATTTAAAATGCTCCCTCATGGAATGAAGAGTCTCTGAAAAAGAAAAATCGTCAGGAGGAGAAGCCCAAGGAGTAGAATCATCTACATCAGAATCAGAATAAGGAGGATACTCCTGTAAGTCTTCAGCCGAAGACTCAGAAGCCTCGAACACTGCTCAAAACTCTCAAGCTCAGGTTCCACCCTAGGCCTCTTATCAGGGGGGGCATAGAAGCTCTAATCATAGTAATCAAATCTTCTGGCATTTTAAGCATATGTTTCTTAGGCAGAGACCCTGAAGAACTAGGAGAGACACCCACTCAACTTAAACCTCGCCTGCCTCTCAAGAAGCCTTGGAAACAGAAGGGAGGGCCTAACCACCTTAGGAAGGGAGGGAGAACAGCTACCTGAGAAGCCCCTTCAGCCTGGCCTACCTCCTGAGAGGACACATCTTGTAACAGTAAAGTCTCTCCCTGAGACTCCAAAGAAACTTCTGGCAGAACCTCCAGCTCCACCGAACCCTCTAAAGAACCGACGTCCGGGACAGACGGTTCTTCCAACCTAGGCTTTGCTGCTTTGTCCTTGCGCTTTTTAGACGAAGCGGCGTGGAGCATCCGACGGCATTTTATAACTACAACGCTTCCCAAAAACTAACCTGGCACAGTCTAATCTTCTCTTTATAGTGCGTTTGTTAAATCTAGCACAAGAGCGACATCCAACAACGTCGTGCTCAGGCCCTAAGCAAGGTATACACAAGGTATGGTAATCCCTATGAGGTATCTGTTTCCCACAAGAAATACAATTATTCACTTTTTCTGACATCCGGTTAAATACTGAGGCAAGAAAAACCAAAATATTCCAACGGGGTACTTAGCCAACTTTGATTCGGTCTGAAACTCCGACTTCAGAAAATTTCAGAACGCCAACCTGCACTCGCAATACTGCTTCTGCATCAGACCATGCGGCAAAAAAGACTGAGGATATGACGTCGGTCATGCGCATTTGTACCCTGACGTCCTGACGTCAGACTAATGCGCCTTGACCGACGTCAGCCTTATACTTTGGTATTCGGGCCGACTGGGACAGCTGACTACCCAAGTGTTAGGACTGCAGCAATGTGAGATGAAGAACATCCAACAGTGAGGTAATGTCGTGGTCTGGGCCTAACGCAGTAAGAATGAAAATCTTGGTGTGGTATTTGCTTTCCACAGGCAAGACAATCGTTAACTTTTTCTGACATAGGTTCGAGCAAGAAAAAAGGATCCCCAACGAGGAGGTACTTAGCTGTAGAAGACTTCAGGATGGTTCAATTCGTAAACGAAAACTCAGGTAGCGGCTGACTGGCACTCGTGCAAACTGCTTCTGCTTTGGGCTTCTCGGCAAGAAAGACTGGTGGAATGGCGTTGGCTGCCTGTTTTTAAACTCCTGACAACATGACGTCAGTCCTGGAGTGACAGCATCCGACACAGGAATACTAAGTCTCTGGTATTCGGGCCGACTGAGGGCTACCTGCAGGAAGATAACCCAAGTGTGATGACTGCAACAGTGAAACACGAAGAACATCGGACGACCCAGAAGAAGGTCCACGTATTTAAGCCACCAAATAAAAGAATCCTTGCAAACCTCAGATAATGGAACTGGATGTGATAAGGGAAGGTCTAGCAAGGACAGCTGAACTGCCAGTGTCCATTGGAGAACTCTCATATGAAGGTGGGCCGTAGAAATGAGATTGATCGTGGCTGCCATGGACCGCAACGCCCAAAAAACTGAATCCGCTGGGAGACGTTTGGCTTGAAGATGTAAAAGACATGATATGAGAGAGTGATAACAGGATGGCCGGAGGTAGGAACACCTTGCATTTTTCTGACATCGGTTAGAGCAAGAAAAAAGGATCCCCAACGGGGTACTTAGCTTTAGAAGACTCCAGCTTCAAATTGGAAGACGAAACTCAGGTAGCGGCCGAACGGCACTCGTGCGAACGGCTTCTGCGTTGGCCTCCTCGGCAAAAAAGACTGATGTAATGGCGTCAGCTGCCTTTCTTTATACTACTGACGTCGGTCCTGAAGCATCAGCAACAGACGCAGAAATACTAAGCCTCTGGTATTCAGGCCGGCTAAGGGCTACCCTAGCAGGGTTAACCCAAATGTGATTACTAAAACAGTAAAACAAGAACATCTGTACTGATGCCAACTGGGACGTGTTGAGGTTTATGGTTATGCCCAGATAGTAAACAGCCTTGAGATCATCTTCACTGGCTTGACACAGTCGATGACTGGAGAGAGCAGAAAGGAGCCAATCATCCAGGCAGGGGAATACCTGAAACCCCTGCAACTGCAGGTGAGCCGCTACTACTGCCATCATTTTGATGAACACCCCAGTGGCGGTGGTAAGCCCAAAAGGGAGCGCTCTGAACTGAAAATAACTGGTACCCAGCTGGAAGTGGAGGAAGCTCCAAGAGTGCCTGTTCATCTTGATGTGACAGTACGGGTCCTAGAGATCCACTGAGCACATCCAGTCATTTATCTGCGAGAAAGGCAGAATGGACTGAAGGGTGACCATCCGGAATTTCATCTCGGCAACAGACAGGTTTAGGGTTGAAAGATCCAGGATGGATCTTTAAGTCCCCCATTTTCTTTGGCAGTAAAGAGAACCTGGAATAGATGCCAGACATTGACTGATGTGGGGGGACGGGCTGGATGACTCACTTTTTGAGCAGCCTGGAAATTTCTACAGCTGCCTGCTCCCATTGCATGGGTGGGACAACTGGGAAGTGTTTGTGAGGGGGGGGGGGGGATCAACTATCCTCTGGATATTACCTGCAAAACCCAATGATCATTGGTGATAAGACTCACAGGCTGCTGAGTGTAGAGAAAGCTGTCCCTCAACTGCCTCCAGAAATGAGCAGTCCGGCAACCCTTCAGGGATGCTGTCAGGGTCTGTCCAGAAAAAAATCCAGAGACCCTTGGTTCTTCAGGCCCCCTCTGCCATGAGGGAGGCGTCTGTCGTATCCCCCTCTGCCACTGGGGGACGGAGAGTCCGGAGCATAATGGGAAGAGCACTGAGATTTTCGGAACATCATCATCTTCACCTCATGCTAATTCCTAGAGAAGGAGCATTGAAGGGTTGAGAAGCAAATCTCAACAGCAGACACTGTCTTCTCGTCTTTCTTGCTCTGGACTAAAGTTTCTCGAACAGTCTTGCCAAAAAGGGTGGAATTGTCATGTATCTCCTCTGCGGGAAGGCGAGTCCTGAGCATCATGGGAAGAGCCCAGAAATTTTCAGAACCACATCATCTTCACCTCATGCTAATTCCTAAAGGAGGAACTTTGCGGGGTTAAGAAGCAAATCCCAATAGCAGACAAGGTCTTCTAGTCTTTCTTGCTCTGGAATAAAGTGTCTCGAACAGTCTTGCCAAAAAGGGTGGAACTGCCATCAATTGTAAAAGACGCCCTAAAGGGCTCCAAGAAAGCACAAAGCAGGAGCCAGGCGTGACGCCTGATGGCTATGCCTGTTCCAGCAGCCCTGGAGGCACCCTCCATAAAGTTTGATAGGAGCCTCATGGAAGTATAAGATATTGAAGTAAGGGTGGCCATACGGGAGAACACCATTTTCTCTTCAGCCGACAGACCCCAGGGCAGACTCAGTGACCTCTTTTACCAGGTCCCTCTACAGTCTGATAAACAGTGCCATGTAGTTCAGTGCACGCAACAATGCAAATGTAGTTGACACGTATGCCCGCTTCCCAAAATGGTCCACAGTCCATGCCTCTGTTCAGAGGATGGATCGTAGAGCTCCCCTGAGAGAGCTATTTTTTGGTGGCCGCCACCACCATGGCATCGACCGGAGATCCCTTCAAACAATGTTGCCTATCCAATGGAGCAAGGAGTATTTTGTTCGAACGCTTGGGAATAGGCTAAACTATATCTGGTTCCTTCCACGCCCTGGATGAAATTAAATCCACAAGGGGATCCACGAAAGGGGACACGCAGGACGTAGAGGGTCCTGTGCCAAATACCTCCAGGAACACAACTCATCTGGGTTGGGCTTTTGGGTAGACCACCCTAATCGTTGATGCAAGATTTCCATGATGTCTCCAAAGCAGACATCTTCCGAGGGTGATAAGGGGGAGCCCTCCCCTTCCCCCAAGTCAGTGTCTTCCGTAAGGGACTCCAGTGGTGAGACCAAGTGTCTAACCTTTGCACGTGTGTTTCAGAGGGAGCTTATCAGGGAGGATTACTGAGGAGGACAAGGAAATCTCCGGGAACTCCCAAGGGGGTAGGTCTTATGGGGTGTAGTGGGGGCAGGCTATCCCTGAGGGAGCAGGATGTCAGACTACAGCCCAGAAAGACAGGCAGCCAGGACGGACTCCAAGGATGACAGTTTCAAGGGTCTCAAAGTGGCAAAGAGAACCCAATACACCACATCGAAAGCAGAGGGCGAACGAATCCCTGCAGCAGGAGTGAGCAAAAGCGGATTCGTCATCCTCTGCGCCATGGGGGGAGCTGGAGCCGAACCTCCAGGCACTGAAGACTCCAATTGGAACGGCCAACTCCGAAAACGCTGAAGTCGACACCATCCCCTTGGTTCAGAAGCTGAGGCTATGGCTCACAGTCGATCAGCTCCAAAATAGTCGGTGCCAAACCACTCAGGGCAATGGGTGGCATTGAGGTACCTGGAACCACTGGCTCAGACCACTCGATACCGGGAAACCTCAGATCCGATGACTCAACCTGGAGGTCAGAATGGAGAATGTGCAACAAGAAGGAAAACGTACTGCATGTTTCCAGCTCTGGAGGGGGAAGGAGCAGGCAAGACTCCCATATGAATCTGGGTCTGAATAAACCGCCATATCATTCTGTCCACCTCGGCTTCAGAAAGGTTAAGAGAGGACCGGATGGAAGAAGTCACTGACCCGTGCCTGTAGTGGTGCTGGGGGGAGGCAGAGAGAGGGCACCAAGCTCGGGAAATCTCCGGCTCCAGAGGAAAAAGCAGAGAGACCGGAGTAGAGATCTCCAGGTCGGATCCGGCCAAGACTTGGCCGGGGGGCTTGACCACAAAAGAGTTATCAGGGGATTGATTCCACGGCCTGTCCTGTTCCTTAGCCTGAGTCTTTTCCCTGTCCCTAGACTTCGTGGGAGGTTGAGTCCCAGAAGCTGGGGCAGAGGACGAATAGAAGCCTCTGAAGGAAGGAGACCCTTCAGGATAAACTTGTTCCTCCTGTCCATCAATGTGAGGGAACTGAAACCCACGCAGATCGAACAGAAGGTCTCTAAGTGTTCTATACCCAGTCAAACCAGACAAACAACGCACAGTGTGTGGCCATCAGAAGGGGGAAACCTATGGCTAAACTGTGCATTTCCTAAGCCTAGCTTAGGAGGTTCAGCCAAGACTAGAGGAACACTCACTCAAGCACACACAACAGGGAAAAATGAAAGGCAGGAAAGAGGAGGAGGACAGAGAGAGAGTGAGGGTTTTTTTTTTTTTTTTTTTTTGCGTTTTAAAGATACGATAGAAGGAAGGAAGGAAGATAGGAAAAAGTTCACCAAAAAAGTTTAAACTTACACTAAAGGGAGCTTGGAGCTGTAACAAAGTACAGTTTTGTACCTACCAATGACGTAGATGTTCAAGTGTAAACACTGCTGCAGTCATTACACTTGGGTTATCCTGCCGTCAGGCGGTTCCCCCAGTCGGCCTGAGTTCCAAAGTCTTGGTCCGGCATCGGTTGCTGTCGCCTCCTCCCTGACGTCAGTGCGACAGTGGTATATAAGATGCAGCCGACGCCATTTTCTTAAGTTTTTCTTGCCCCCAGAAGTCAGGTGCCCCCAAATAGGTAGGCAATTCAAATAGCTAGTAAAATACACAAAAGAAAAGCAAACAATCATTTTTAGCTACCAGCAAATACTCCCCATAGGTAATAAAGTGTAGATGACCTAGGTAAGTACCAGAAAGTAAGAGGGGAAGGAGGGAGGGTAACCTGGACTGCAGCAGTGTTTACACTCGAACATCTACATTTATGGTACGTACAAAACTGTACTATGTTCATCGCGTTACACTGCTACAGTCATTACACTTGGGTGGAATCCCAAAGCTGAGGTACGGAGGCTGGATCTATAAGGCATTAGGGGTGGCTATAAGGCCTTGCAGTACAGCAGTGGCGAAGCCAGCTCTGGATTTGGAGTATAAAAGCAAATGGTAATGTTTGGTGAAGGTATGCACAGAACTCCATGTTGCCGCTTCCAAAATATCCTTGGTAGGTACTCCTCTGAGGTAAGCAGTTGAAGTGGCTGTTGCCCTGGTGGACTGAGATCTAATGCTGCTAGGTACAGGTTTCCCATGGTGGGTATAGCAGAAACGTATGCAGTGTCCTATCCATTTTGAAATAGTCTGCTTTGACATAGCTTTTCCATGTGCTCCTGCAGCGTATGCTACCAATAATTGCTCAGATTTTCTGAAAGCTTTGGTTTTGTCCAAGTAGAAGCGTAAGAGTCTGTGAATGTCCAAATAATGTAGTAGTCTCTCCCCTTTGTTCTGTGGTTTTGGATAAAAAGTTGGCAAGTGAATAGTTTGATTTAGAGCCACACTTGATACCACCTTTGGCATAAATGTAGGGTTAGTTCTTAAAGACACCCTGTCCTGGTGAAAGATGAGGAAAGGTTCCACTGCCATTAGTGCCTGTAATTCTGAAACTCTTCATGCTGATGTTATTGCCAGTAGCACAGCAGTTTTCCAAGAGATGTATTTTAATTCTGCTGTGTTAGTTGGCTCAAAAGGAGGTTTTTCCAAAACAAAGTTGAGGTCCCAAGTTGGTGTAGGTGCTCTACAGGGCGGTCTTATGTTTTAGCCCCTCTCAGGTACTGTTTGAGCAAAGGATTAGAAAAAAATTGGTAGATCCGTGTTGTAATGAGCGGAAATAGCTGAAGCGTGGATCTTGATGGATGAAAAGGAGAGGCCCTTGTCCAGCATCTCAGTTAAGTATTGCAGTATCTGAGGAATGTTTGGGACAAGAGGGTCAAGGCTGTGCGCTTGGTTCCAGGCACAGAATCTCTTCCATTTATCAGAGTATGCTTTCCTGGTGCTAGGCCTTCTGGCCTCCAGAATGACATCCATAACAGCTTTGGAGAGAGGCACTGCTTGCTTGACTAAGGAATTTTCCATGCAGCTAGATTTAAGGTCTTTAGCTGGCTGTGAAGTATCTGTTTGTTGTGCTGTTAGCAACTGTGGGATTTGAGGCAAAATCCAGGGTGGTTCTTGTGCCAAGTTCTTTAAGATTGGTTACCAGTGCTGGCGTGGCCAGTCTGGTGCAATCAGGATCATGTTTGGCTCTTCCTGTCTGGCTTTTATGAGTACCTTTGGAAGGAGAGGTAAAGGAGGGAAAGCGTATACTTGTTTTTTCCAGCTGAATGAGAGGGCATCCACTTTCCATGCTTGTGGATGGTAGCTCCTTGTGCAGAACTTCTGTAATTGGCAGTTCATTGGGGAGGCAAACAGATCCATGTCCGGGCTCTACCATTTTTGTGTTATCATTCTGAATATTTGTGGGTTCAATTCCCATTCGTGGGGGTCCATGATGTTTCTGCTTAGGTCGTCTGCCAGTGTGTTTTTCTCTCCTGGCAGGATTTGTGCTTGCAGATGAACTTGGTAGTTTAGAGCGGTGTTCCACAAGGTCATGGATTGTCTGCAGAGGGGGTAGGAGTGTGTGCCCCCTTGCTTGTTTATATACCACATAACTGTGGTGTTGTCTGTCTTTAGTAGTAATTCTCTTGGATGCAGCAGGTCCTTGAAAGCTATAATAGCATTTTGTTCAGCTAGCATCTCTTTTTGATTGATGTGGAGATTATTATTTATGAGGTAGGACTGTTTGATTTGCACATTTGAAGGATGTATTTAATGTTTTATTGGTCAATGTTTGTTTCAGTTTGATATTTAAATGCCCAATTAAGTATTGTCATTTGTCTGATGAAGTCTATTATGCTGGACGAAAACGCATACTATGGTTGTGGATTAATAGCGTTTATGTAGAAGTTAGTTGGAGTTCGTTTTTTGTCATTAAAACTGTTTTTAAAATCAGAAGAATCGGAGGTTCTTTCGAGCTGTTTGCACTCTGCTTTTGTTTAATTGATGTGGAGATGTCTTTGCTCTGTGGGCCACTCGCCCTGGATACATTTTCCTGCCATGTGTGCTCCCCAGGCGTAATCCGATGCATCTGTTTGTCAGTGTTTGCCTGGCTGTGGGGTGAGTGAAAGGCTGTCCCTGGTTGAGGTGACAAGCTTGTGCTCACCATCGAAACTCCTGTTGTAGGCAAGGAATTAGTGGTATAACTGTTTCCAAACTTTGACAGTGTAGAGACCATACACTCTTTAGGGTACCATTGTAGTTTCCTCATATGCAGTCTGGCATATGGAATTAGTAGTATGCAAGATGCCATGTAGCCCAAAGCCTGTAGAATTTTTCTTGCAGGGAGTTGGGTCTTTGTTGCCATTAAATGAAAATACTGAGTCAGTTGTCGTTGCTTGTCTGGCGTGAGATAAGCCATCTGGGCCGTTGTGTTCAAGCTGGCACCCAGGAATATTATCTGTTGTGAGGCACTAGTTTTGATTTCTTTTCGTTTACTGTGTACCCCAGGCAACTTAACTTTTTTATGTACGCCATGCTTTAGTAGAATGTCCTTGCTCTCTGCTTGAATCAGGCAGTCGTCCAGGTATGGATAAATTTGAATTCCTTTTTGCCTGCAAAATGCAATTACTGGTGCCAGGCACTTTGTGAAGACCCTGGGCGCAGTAGATAAGCCAAAGGGCAGTGCAGAGAATTGATAATGCATTGAGCCAGCTAGAAATCCGAGGTATCTTCTGCAATTTTGTCTGATAGGGACATGCAGGTATGCCTCTGAGGTCCAAAGTCACGAGCCAAGCTTTCTTGCCCAGCATGGGAAGAAGCTGCTGTAGTGTCAACATCTTGAATTTCGGAACATCCAGGTAAGTGTTTAGTGTAGAAAGGTCCAGAATGGGTCTCCAGGCTTTGTCCTTTCTGGGAACCAGAAAGAGTCTTGAGTAAAATCATTGTTCTTGTTCCTGTGGTGGTACCTTTTGAATAGCTCTCATGTCCATGAGTGCTGCAATTTGTTTCTGAGCCTCTGCCCATTGATTTGGTGGCAGATCTGGCATTCCTTTTAACCTTGGCAGAGTGTGAAAGTGGAACCTGTAACCTTGAGATACAATGTTGAGAACCCATTTGTCTTTGGTGATGCAATGCCAGTTGTGATAGAAAAGTGCCAGTTTTCCTCCTAAGGGGGCTGCCAAGAGAGAACTGTTTGGCAGCTGCAGTGGAAAGTCATTGAGGCAGCTTTTTATAAGGTTGAGGCCTGTTTTCCCCTTCTTTCTGGCCTGGTGTACCCCATTGTCGAGACCTGTATGGGCCTTGTGCCTGACCTCTACCTCTTGGACGTCTGTATCTACCTCTTTGAGGTCCATCTGTGACTGGAAAGGACCAATTCTTTGTTGGCCAATTTCTGTTAAAACGAGGAGGCTGAACCTGCAAGAAATCTTTCACCGTTTGCATAGATTTTGCCTTATCCTCCTTCTTTAATACCGCCTCTGCCTTAACTCCAAACAGCACATCCCGCTGCAAAGGTGCATCCAATAATTTGACCTTAACATGATCTGGTAACGTATGTTCTTTTAACCAAGCATGCCTTCTAATGACAGAGCCTGTAACTGCTGCTCTACAGGAGGCCTCTAAGGAATCAAACCCACATTGCAAAGTATGTTTTCCCACTTGTTCAGCTGCATACAATAAATCCTGCATTTCTTTAAAATTAGGAGAATCTGAATCTGAGAGCATCTTTTGTTTCAACTGAGACATCAAAAATTGCTGATATTTTAGCATGTGAAACTGGCAATTCAAGGCTCTCATTGCTAAAGTTGCAGACGTATATACCTTCTTTCCCCATCTGTCTAAGGCTCTGGAATCTCTGTCAGAGGGAATTGGGTTTTTTGCTGATGAGGCCTTAATCCCTTTGGGTCCCTGAGAAATAGTTTCAGGGTCAGCAACAGGGCTTTTGTACAGAAATTTGTGAGAGTCAGGGACTCTGTAGTATCTATCAGGTTTAACTGGGGCTGGGGGTAAGGAGTCAGGGTTTAAACTGGATTCAGTGTACACATCATCCACAATATCTAAAACTGGCAGGATAGCAAGGGGTCTGTGTTGCGGCAATAAAAGGAAGTCCCTGAGCCTTTTCTTGGATTCTGAGTAATCCTGGCCTTCCCAATGGAAATGTTCCCTCATGGTACGTAAGGTCTCCCTAAAGGAGTAGTCCTCAGGCGGAGAGGCTGATGGAATAGATTCCTCAGCATCAGAATCCTCATAAGGGGGTAAAGAATATCCTAGTTCCGAGGAAGAGTCTGAGGAAATGGACACCTGGTTGGAAGATTCATAGTCTGCATCCTGCCTGGGCCTTTTATCAGGAGGGGGTGGGACCCCCTCATCAGGGTGATTAGGTCCTCGGCCATTTTTAGAATTTGTTTCTTAGGCATGGAAGCCTGTCCTGGAGAGAGTTGAGTCTGTTTCTTTGCTTTTAAGGGGGCTTAGACTTAGCAGAGGGTTTAACGATTAACTGGGTAGGTCTGAAAACACCCTCTGTAGCTGTGGATTGCTCAGCTACTTCGGTTCCCTCTGTAGGGTTAGGATCGGAAAGCTGAATACCTAGTGCGTTCGAAGGCCCAGCCAGCTTCACGTGGGAGTCGGAGGCGGCCTGTGGTTCTGTAGAAGCGGTCGTCAGGGGCTACGTAGGCGCCTCGCTGAAAACCGGAGAACCGGCGACCAGCCTAGAAGAGGCCTCGTCGTCAGTTTGGGGCCTCGGATGCCTGCCCTTGTCCTTTTTATGCATTGCGGTCGTCGGAAGTTCCAACAGCATGGTGTAATTGAATTTTCTGCCAAAATAATGTTGAGCAAAATCAAACAGACGTTTAATAGTGCGCTTGTTAAACCTAGCACAAAACCAACAACCAGTGACGTCGTGGTCAGGGCCTAGGCATGGAATACAATAGGAGTGGAAATCCTTATGAGGTATTTGCTTTCCACAAGAAATACAGTTATTAACTTTTACTGACATCGGTCTGAGGCAAGAAAAAGTTTCCCCAACGGGGTACTGAGCTTTTTTAGAAGACTTCGGTTCTGGATTGGGAATGAAAATCTCAGGAGTCGGCCGACCGGCACTTGCAAAATGCTTCTGCTTCGGGCACCGCGCGGCAAGAAAGACGGAAGAAAATGGTGTCAGCTACATCTTATATACCCCTGTCGCACTGACGTCAGGGTGAAGGCGACAGCAACCGACGCCGGACCAAGACTTTGGAACTCAGGCTGACTGGGGAACCCAAGTGTAATGACTGCAGCAGTGTAACATGATGAACATCACTGCTGTTTCTCATGAAAGGCAAACGAGATCTGAGGAGGGAAACAGGGGCATTATAAGTAGGGGAAGAGCTTGGATCCGATGACGGAGTATGCAGCAGAGTTGGATCCGTGCCAGACCCAGGTCCCACAGGTTAAAGACCAAATGAAAACAGCAACTTCAGATCTTCCCATTTGTTGGTCTTTGCGGCACACAGGTCTATACGAGGAGTCCTCAATGGTGAAGAATGTCTGGAAAACTTGTCTGTTCAAGGTCCATTTGTAAGGGTCCTCTAAGGACTTCCTTAAAGACTCTGCCAACACTGTCCTGTGATGGGGATGTATGTGGCTGTGAGTAACATGTTTTTTTCTGGGTGGCAAGATCCCAGGCCAATTTGCACAACTGGTAAGATCTGGACCCTCCTTGCTTGTTTATGCAATGCACATTACTGTTCTGCTCTCTCTGAACGCTCAAAGGGTTCCTAGTTACCAGGCATGAGAAAAGACCTGAAAAGCTTGGATGGGGGCCCTCATTTAGTTCATGTTGATGTGTTCCTTGAGTAGTACTGGCTGCCATCTGCCCTTTACTCATGGGGTGCCTGTCCAGGCCCTCCATGCCTCGTCAGAGCAGTCTGTGTACATTTCCTGAACTGGGACTGGAGGAGTGAAGGGAAGCCCTGGGTTAAGTTTCACCTGATCCTTCCATTTTAAGAGTTGCTGTCTGAAATGGGGTAAAAGGGAATCAATGAGTTCAGAGGATGAAGTGCCGATACCAAGAAATTTTCTGGTACCACTGGATTTTCCTTAAATAATATCCAGCTTGGAGGAGCATTGCAGCAGTAGCTGCCATGAATCCCAAAGCCCTTAGGATCTCCCTGGCTGAGCACATGCACAGGGAGGCAAGGTTCTAGTAGTAGTTTGTAAGGCTCTGCATCTTCTGAGGTTAATTAGGCCTGCATTCATTTTGTGTCCAGCATGCACCCTAGAAAAACTAGGTCCTCAGATGTCTGCTAGGAGGATTTTTTGTAACTGACTGCGAACCCTAACAGAAACAAGAGGAAAGGGGTGAAATTGAAGATGCTGTAGGAGAATTTGTGGTAAAGTAGCTTGAATTAACAAGGTCCTCTAAGCACAGAAAAAAAAAGTGAATTTCCTTGGTTCGGTAGAAGATGACAATTGGTGCCGGACACTGTTATAACCTTTGAGGCTGTGGAAAGGCCAAAAGGCAAAGCAGTAAACTGACAGTGATCCAGTACAAACCTAGGAAGCTTTCTGCAAGGGGTCCAAATTGGTATATGGCGGTAAGTATCCTTTACAATTAGTGATATACAAAAGCCTGGGGTATAATGAAAGATATCAGGGTTGTGTAGTGAGAGCATTTTGAAAACTGTCACTTTTGTGAAGGTGTTTGGTAAGGAGAGATCCAGTACTGGTCTCTATTATCCCACTTTTGTTGTCACTAGGAAAAAGGCTGGAGTGAAACTCTGTTCTCACAATTTACTCTGGCACTGGCTATATGGTATCTTCTGCTGTAGTTTCTGTAAAATGGGTGGGAGCAAATAAATCTGACTGTGTGGAAGGGATACCAGTTAAAGGGGGAATCTGTATCCAGGACATGGTATAACAGCACCCATTTTTTTGTGGTATTTTTTTTCCAAGACAAAGAAAAACTGGGTCAGCCTTTTTGAGGGGGGCAGGGTAGAGCTGGGGGCCAGGAGGTTTTAGACAGTCACAGAGATTTGTCCTCAATAGGAGGCCTCTCAGATGAGGCATCCCTCTGTGGTTTATATGATAATCTCTTTCTGGGAGCCCTCCTGTGTTTCTGGCTAGGTCTAGGGTACCTTCTGACAAAAGTGGTAGGTTTTGTTGGATAATTCCAATGGTACCTACACACAAAGATTACCAGAAGCTGTCATTCATAATTTTTCCTTGCTCCTGAAGGGTTTTGAAAAGGTTGGCAGCTTGGGGGCCAAACAAGAGATTCTTGTTCAAAGAGGAATTGAACATTTTTACTTTGAAGTTGTCAGGAAAAGACTGGCTACGTAATCCAGCATATCTGCAGATTACACAGCCTGTAGCAGCTGCTTTGGATGAGTCTTCTACAGCTTAACTACATTTAATACAGTGTCTGGCCACTTTTGTAATCTGAGTACGTAAAAATAAACAAAAGTTAATTACTCACCATAATGATAGATCCCTGTTTGTCTCCACATGGTTCAACCTGTGGGACTTAGGATCCAACACAGTCCAACTGCAAAGTCTTTTGCCCACTTGGCTCTGCCTCCCTTACCCATAACTCCCCAATCCTCCAACTCCTCAGATCGAGTTTGTTTCATGACAGAATCAAAGAAGAAAACAAAGAATATATATATTCCTCACAGATAGGTCTAGGATCTGATCTTGGATCTGAGCTGGCCACTTTGCAGAAAGGTCTAGAGCTCAAGCTCTTCCCCTTCCCATAATCCCTTGCTACATTCTAACCCTCAGACAGAGTTTACTAAATTAGCAGAAATGCAGAAACAAATCATCTGCAACAGAAGTCAAAAACTTCTCACCAGATCCAACTCACTTCAGCCTCACTACGTCAACCAGAAGGAAGGGGGTGACGGAGGGTGGGAATGTGAGGAATAAAAACACTGGGATAACATAGATGCCAAGTTATGATAAGTACATAATTCTGATTGATGCTATTCGTGTCATCATTCCAAACAGACTGGTCAGAGTCATCGGCTACTATGTACCCTGGGTGGCCTCAAGGAAGGATATGCTGGAGCACAGAGAAACCAAAGGGAGCCCTGTTCCTAGATACCAGATCCAATTTGCAGTGCAAAATGAAGGAATGAGAATTAGACCATGTCGCAGCAGCACGGATCTCATCTAGGGGAAAGTCCAGCCAAGCAGGCCGATGACGTAGCAACAGACCTAGTGGAGAGGACCTTAACTGATCTGGAGAGTTCTAAATTCCAATTAGCATAAATGAAGGAAATACAACCAGCAATCCACCTGGAGACAGTCACTTTGGAAAATTGCCTGACCCCTTCTGTTTTGGGAGAAAGCCAAAAAAGTTGGTACAACTAACTCCTCAGTCCTTTTAAATAAAAATGCAACTGTCTGTGGCCATCTAAACAAAGTAAGACATATTCTTTATTAGAGTAATTAAGGAAGACCACCGGTAGTTGAATCAACAGATTGAGATTTGCTCCAGAAGCTACTTTGGGGAGAAAGGAAGGAGAGACACCCTGCCCTTAACAGGGGCTTAATGCACAGAGTCTGTACAAAGTAAAAATGTTCAATTCCTCTTTGAAAAAGACCCTCTTGGCAGAAGTAATGGCTACTAAAAAGACCACCTTCCAAGATAGGAATTTAATGTCGCATGAACCAGCAGGTTCAAATGTTTTTTGTGTTAGAGACTGCAGCACCAAAGTCAAGTCCCATGGCGGTGATAGATCCTTAATAGGAGACCCAAGAAGGAAAACTCCATTCATAAAGGCTTTGCACAACTTGGAAGAAAAGGTAGGCTCATTGCTGACATGGAAATTAGACATGGCAGCCAACTGGAGCTTAATAGTAGTGAAACTCGCCCCATCATGAAAGAGGGAGGATAAGAAGAGCAAGATATCAGGAATAGGGACTGAAAAGGGATCTAGATTCCTTTGTTTGTCCCAAATGGAAAACCTTTTCCAGTTACTGGAATACACTTTATTTTGGATTCTCAAAAACAGTCTACAAAGAATGTTCCTCACTGTGGAAGGAAGCCTGGACTGTGTCATGATTACTGGAACTGGAGAAACCAAGCAGTTAGGTGATGGGTCCGGAGACTGGGGAAGTGGAAGCTCCCAGGGGTGGGGTTGAGATCCAGAATTGGATACAGTATCCAAGGTGGATACTACAGATGAGACCTTAAGAAGGAGAAAGTACAGTTGTGTACACTTAGCATAAATGTAGATGTTCGAGTGTATTCACTGTTGCAGTCATTACATTTGGGTAATCCTGCTGGCAGGTTGCCCACAGTCAGCCTGAATTCCAAAGTCTTGGGTCCTGCGTCGGCTGTAGTCAGGTCGTCAGGGGTATAAAAGAAGCAGCCGACGACATTTTATTTAGCTTTTCTTGCCCCAGATGTCAGGTGCCCCCCAAAAGGGTAGTCAATTTAAATCTATATATAAAATAATATGCATTAAAATAAACTTTACCTTCATCCACCAGCAAATACACCACATAGGTTGTATAAATCAGAGAAGGAAAGATAGGTTACATCAGAAGAAAAAGGGGGAATGGCAGGTGGGTAACCTGGACTGCAACAGTGAATACACTCGAACATCTACATTTATGGCAAGTGTACACAACTGTACTATGTTCTTCGTGTTTCACTGTTGAAGTCATTACATTTGGGTAGATTCCCAAAGCTATGGTTGGGAGGCTGGAGCTAAACAGCATTAGGGGCGGCTATTAGACCCTGCAGAACTGCAGTGGCAAAGCCTGCCCTGGATTTAGAGTAGAGTGGCAGATGACGGTGCATTGTAAAGGTGTGCACTGAACTCCAAGTAGCTGCCTCAAAGTCCTTGGTTGGTACTCCTCTGAGAAAGGCTGCAGCTCTGGTGGAATGTGGCCTAATGCCCTTAAGCACTGGCTTTCCATGGTATAAGTAGCAGAAACTAATGCAATGGCCTATCCATTTTGAAATAGTCTGCTTTGAGATAGCCTTTCCTTGTGATCCTGCAGCATATGTCACTACTATCTGCTCTGTTTTTCTGAAAAAGTACAGTTGCGTACCTACCATAAATGTAGATGTTCGAGTGTATTCACTGTTGCAGTCATTACTCTTGGGTTATCCTGCTGGCAGGCTACCCTCAGTCGGCCAGAATTCCGAAGTCTAGGTCCAGCGTCGGTTGCGGTCACCTCTTCCCTGACGTTAGTGTGCCAGGGGTATAAAAGATGCAGCCGAAGCCATTTTCTTCAGTTCTTCTTGCCCCAGATGTCAGGTGCCCCCAAATTGGTAGGCTGAAAAAAAATGCCAATAAAAATGCATGCACAAACCTTTATCTACAAACAAATACACCAAATAGGTTGCATAGGATAGAGAAGTGCAGTTAAGTCCCAGCAATGAGAAGGGGGATGGTGGGTGGGTAACCTGGACTGCAACAGTGAATACACTCGAACATCTAGCTTTATGGTAGGTACACAACTGCACTATGTTCATCGTGTTTCACTGTTGCAGTCATTACTCCTGGGTTGAATCCCAAAGCTGAGGATGGGTGGCTGGGCTAAATAGGATTAGGAGAGGCTATGAGGCCCTGCAGAACTGCAGTGGCAAAGCATGCTCTGGACTTAGAGTAAAGAGGTAAGTGGTAGTGCTTTGTGAAAGTGTGCACTGAACTCCAAGTTGCAGCCTCTAAGATATCTTTGGTTGGTACTCCTCTGAGGAAGGCTGCTGCTCTGGTGGAATGAGGCTAATGCTCTTAGGCACAGATTTGCCATGCTGAAAATAGCAGAAACGGATGCAGTGGCCTATCCATTTTGAAATGGTCTGTTTGGAGATAGCCTTTCCTTGTGATCCTGCAGCATATGACACTAAAAGTTGCTCAGTCTTTCTGAAAGCTTTAGTTCTGTCCAAGTAGAAGCGTAACTGCCTGTGTATGAACAAACAATGCAGAATTTTCTCACCCTTGTTCTGTGGATTTGGATAAAAGGTAGGCAAGTGAATGGTTTTGTTGAGGGCCACACTGGATACCACCTTAGGCATAAATGTAGAGTTTGTCCTCAGAGAAACCCTGTCTAGATGAAAAATGATAAAAGGTTCCACAGCCATGAGTGCTTGTAACTCAAAGACTCGCCTTGCAGAGGTTAATTCTAGGAGTAGAGCTGTTTTCCAGGATAAGAATTTTATATCTGCTGTTGATGCTCGCTCGAAAGGAGGCAGTGTGAGTTTTTCCAAAACATAATTGAGGTCCCAGGCCGGAATTGGTGCTCTCCTTGGAGGCCTAATGTTTTTGGCCCCTCTGAGGTACTGCCTAATTAAAGGAGGAGAAAAGATAGGTGGTTTCATATTGTAATGGGCTGATATGGCAGAGGCATGATTCTTAACTGATGAGAAAGAAAAGCCTTTGTTCAGCATCTCAGTGAGGTATTGTAAAATCTGAGGGATATTTGGTACACACGTGTCAATGCCTTGTTCCTGGTTCCAAGCACAAAATCTCTTCCATTTTTCTGCATAAGATTTTCTGGTACTGGGCCTCCAAGATAACATCCATAACAGTTTTTGAAAGAGGAGTGTTTTGAATGGCTACATTATCCGCCATGCTGCCAGATTTAAGGACCTGAGTTGGCTGTGCAGGATCTGATTGTTTTGTTGGGTCAGCAAGTGAGAAGTCTGAGGCAATATCCATGCTGGACCTTGAGACAAGCTCTGTAGAACTGGGTACCAGTGCTGGCGTGGCCAGTCTGGTGCAATCAGTATCATTTTTGGCTTCTCTTGTTTGACCTTTAGGAGTACCCTGGGAAGGAGAAGCAGTGGAGGAAAGGCATATACTGTTAGATTTTTCCAGATGAAGGACAGGGCGTCCACTTTCCATGCTTGCTTGTGATAAATCCTTGTGCAAAATCTCTGCAATTGGCAGTTGTGAGGGGAGGAAATAGATCTATGTCTGGGCATCCCCATTTCCTTATCATCATGCTGAAGACGTGTGGATCCAGTTTCGATTAGTGGGGATCCATGAGGTTTCTGCTTAGTTCGTCTGCCAGAGTATTTGTTTTTCCTGGCAGGAATTGTGCTTGCAGGTGAACTTGAAAAGCCAATGCTGTGTCCCATAAGGTCATTGCTTGTCTGCAGAGGGGGTAGGAATGTGTACTTCCCTGCTTGTTTATGTACCACATGACCATAGTATTGTCTGTCTTTATCAGTAGCTGTCCTGGATGAAGCAGGTCCTTGAAAGCTGTCAGGGCATTTTGAACAGCTAGCATCACTTTTTGATTGATGTGAAGATGCATCTGGTTTGCAGGTCATGTGCCCTGAATACATTTTCCTGCCATATGGGCCCCCCAGGCATAATCTGATGCATCCGTTGTCAGTGCCTGTCTGGCTGTGGGTAAACAATGGCAGACCCTTGTTGTGGTGACAGGCTTCTGCCCACCATCGAAACTCTTGCTGCAGGCAGGGAATGAGTGCAATTACTGTCTCCAGGCTGTGGCAATGCTGAGTCCAAACACTTTTTAGATACCATTGTAGTTTCCTCATATGCAGTCTGGCATATGGAATTAGTAGAATGCAGGATGCCATGAAACCCAAAGCCTGCAGATTTTCCTTGCAGATAGGTTGGGTTTTGTTGCCAATTTCTTGAAGTAAGAAGTCAGTTGCTTTTGTTTGTCTGGCGTGAGATAAGCCATCTGGGCAGCTGCATTTAAGCTTGCACCCAGGAATATTATCTCTTGAGAGGGCACTAGTTTTCATTTATTTTCGTTTACTGTGTACCCTAAGCCAGTTAGTAATCTTTTTACAAACGCCAAATGCTTTAGAAGAATGTCTTTGTTCTCTGCTTGAATTAGGCAGTCGTCCAAGTAGGGATATATTTGAATTCCTCTTTGTCTGCAAAACACAATTACTGGCGCCAGGCATTTTGTGAAGACCCTGGGCGCAGTAGATAAGCCAAAGGGCAGTGCAGAGAATTGGTAATGCAGTGAGCCAGCTATGAATCTGAGGTATATTCTGCAAGACTGTCTGATTGGTACAAGCAGGTATGCCTCTTTTAGGTCCAAAGTTACAAGCCAAGCCTTCTTGCCCAGCATGGGCAGTAGCTGCTGTAGAGTCAACATCTTGAATTTTGGAACTTCCAGAAACGTATTTAGTATAGACAGGTCCAGTATTGGTCTCCAGGTTCTGTCCTTTCTGGGTACTAGGAAATGTCTAGAGTAAAATCCTTGCCCCTGCTCTTGTTGTGGAACTTGCTGAATGTCCATGAGGGCTGTAATTTGTTTTTGTGCCTCTGCCCATTGATTGTGTGGCAGGTCTGGCATACCTTTTGACCTTGGTAGAGTGTGAAAATGGGGGCTGCCAAAAGAAAAGTGCTTGGATCTGGCAGAGGAAAGTCATTGGGACCGTTTCCTGTAAGGTTGTGATTTGTCTTCTCCGCTTTTGGTGGTAGGAGCAACCCATTGTTTACGCCTGTATGAGCCTTGGGGCTGAGATCTGTCTCTGGGATGTCTACTATCTGCCGCTTTGTGGTCTGTCTGACACTGGAAAGGACCAATTTTTAGAAGGCCAGTTCCTGCTAAACCTGGGTGGCTGTACCTGTAAGAAATCCTTGACTGTCTGCATGGATTTTGCTTTATCCTCCATTTATTTCAACGTCTCTTCTGCTTGAGTACCAAAGTATCATGCTGCAATGCTGTATCTAATAATTTTGCTTTAACATGATCAGGCAGGTTCTGTTCCTTTAACCAAGCATGCCTTCTAATAACAGAACCTGTAATAGCGGCCCTGCAAGAGGCCTCTAGTGAATCATAACCACACTGCAAAGTATGCTTTCCCACTTGTTCAGCTGCATGCAATAAATCATGCAATTCCTTGTTCTCTGAACATTCAGTATTTGTCAACAATTTCTGTTTAAGCAATGACATTAAATATTGCTGATATTTAAGCATATGAAACTGACAGTTTAAAGCCCTTACAGCCAAGGTAGCAGAAGTGTAGACTTTTTTCCCCAACTGTCTAGAGCCCTAGAGTCCCTATCAGAGGGGACAGGGTTTTTTGCAGTGGAAGCTTTAACCCCTTTGGGACCCTGAGATATAGTTTCTGGGTCAGCAGCGGGATTTTTATATAGGAATTTATGAGAATCCGGAACCCTGTAGTATTTGTCTGGCTTAGCAAGTGCAGGGGGAAAAGAGTCAGGGGGACAGGCTGGACTCTGAAAATACATCATCTACAATGTCTAAAACAGGTGGAATAGCAAGGGGTGTGTGCTGAGGAAGTAGCAGAAAGTCTCTGAGCCTTTTCCTTAGATTCAGAATAATCTTGGCTCTCCTAGTGGAAATGCTCCCTCATGGTATGCAGGGTTTCCTCAAAAGAATAATCCTCAGAAGGAGAGGATGAATGAATGGATTCTTCAGCATCAGAATCCTCATAGGGAAGCATGGAGTAATCCTGTTCAGAAGAGGAATCAGAGGAAATAGAAACCTGATCAGAAGAATCATACTCTGTCTCTTGCCTAGGCCTCTTATCAGGAGGGGGATGGGAGCCCCTGATTAAAGTAATTAGGTCTTGGGCCATTTTGAGAATCTGTTTTTTAGGCATGGAAGTTTGACTAGGAGAATGCTGTACTTGTTTCTTTGTCTTTAGAGCTGCTTTAGTCTGTCTTTGAAGCTGAAGATGGCTTAATATATAGTTGTGTAGGTCTGAAGACACCCTCAGAAGCTGATGCCTGCTCAGCGGCTCCAGACCCATCTGAGGGAATGATTTCCGTGTGTCCAATACCTTGAGTATCCAGAGGCCCAGTCGGCTCCACGTGGGAGTCGGAAGCGGCCTGTGGCTCTGAGGTAGCGGGCGCCAGGGGCTGAGAAAGCGCCTCACTGAGAACCAGCGACTGGAATAGCAGAGGCCTAGTAGTCGGTTTTGGACCTTGGATGCCTATCCTTTTCCTTGTCCTTGCATGTTTTGTAACCTCCGGTTGTCGGCTGTTCCGACAGCATTAAATAAATAAATCTTCAGCCAAAGTAATGAAATGCAAAATCAAACCGACGCTTAATAGTCCATTGGTTAAATCTAGCACAAAACCGACAGCTAGCAATGTTGTGATCAGGGCCTAGGCAAGGAATACAGTAAGAGTGAAAATCCTTATGAGGTATTTGCTTCCCACAAGAAATACAATTGTTAACTTTTGCTGACATTGGTCTGGAGCAAGAAAAAAAGTTTACCCAACGAGATACTTAGCTTTAATGAAGACTTTGATTCTGAAATTCGGATTTGAAAATCTCAGGAGTCGACCGATCGGCACTTATGAAAGTATAGTTTTGTACCTACCATAAATGTAGATGTTCGAGTGCTAATACAGCTGCAGTAATCACAGATGGGTTCTCTGCCGTCAGGCGGGTCCTCGGTCGGCCGAATTCCAAAGTCTAGGTCCGGCGTCGGTTGGTGTCGCTTTCTCTCTTGACGTCAGTGAGGCCAGAGTATATAAGACACAGCCGACGCCATGTTCTTCAGTCTTTCTTGCCCCAGATGTCAGGTGCCCCCAGAAGGAAGGCAATACATAAATTATATATATATATATATATATATATATATATATATATATATACACAAGCAATGCAATATAATCCAAATTCAGTAGTTGCAAGCAAATAAACCATAGTCAGGTTGTATGAAGAAGGGGTTAGGCCCTATGTCTTTACCAAGTGGGGAAGGCGGGAGGGTAACCTGTACTGCAGCTGTATTAGCACTCGAACATCTACATTTATGGTAGGTACAAAACTGTACTATGTTCATCGTGCATATAGCTGCAGTAATCACAGATGGGTAGAGTCCCAAAGCTACACACAGGGTGGTAGGTACTAGTTGGAAAGTACAGTTTTGTACCTACCATAAATGTAGATGTTCGAGTGCTAATACAGCTGCAGTAATCACAGATGGGTTCTCTGCCGTCAGGCGGTCCCTCGGTCGGCCGAATTCCAAAGTCTTGGTCCGGCGTCGGTTGTTGTCGCTTTCTCTTCTGACGTCAGAGAGGCCAGAGTATATAAGACACAGCCGACACCATGTTCTTCAGTCTTTCTTGCCCCAGATGTCAGGTGCCCCCAAAAGGAAGGCAATACAAAAATAAGGCTTATCTACATATGCAAGCAATGCAAAGTAATGCAAAATCAGTGTAAGCAAGCAAATAAAACATAGCAGGACAACCCAGTCAGGTGGTATGAAGAGGTTGTTAGGCCCCATGCCTTTACCAAGTGGGGAAGGAGGGAGGGAAACCTGTACTGCAGCTGTATTAGCACTCGAACATCTACATTTATGGTAGGTACAAAACTGTACTATGTTCATCGTGCATACAGCTGCAGTAATCTCAGATGGGTAGAGTCCCAAAGCTATGCATAGGGTGGTAGGTACTATGAGGAACTGGGTTGAGCCAGAATGCCCTGCAAAACAGCAGTGGCAAAGCCTGCTCTTGTTCTGGAATATAAGGGCAGGTGGTAGTGTTTTGTGAAGGTATGTACAGAACTCCAAGTGGCTGCCTCCAAAATATCTTTAGTAGGAACACCTCTGAGGAAGGCTGTAGAGGTGGCTGTGGCCCTGGTGGAGTGAGATCTGATACCAGTAGGGACAGATTTCCCATGATAGGAATAACAAAACCGTATGCAGTGGCCAATCCACTTGGAAATGGTCTGTTTTGTAACTGGTTTCCCTTGAGCCCCTACGGCATAGGACACAAAAAGTTGTTCTGATTTCCTGAAGGACTTTGTTCTGTCCAAATAATAACGTAGCTGCCTATGGATGTCTAAAGAGTGAAGCAGCCTTTCCCCTTTGTTTGAGGGTTAGGATAAAAGGTAGGTAGGTGTATGGCTTGATTTAAGGCTACCCTGGATACCACTTTTGGCATAAAAGATGGGTTGGTACGAAGGGAAACCCTGTCCTGATGGAAGATGAGGAAGGGCTGCACCGCCATGAGGTCCTGTAGTTCAGAAACCCTACGAGCTGAAGTGATGGCCAGAAGGAAAGCTGTTTTCCAGGACAAATATTGCAAATCTGTTGAGGCAGCAGGTTCAAAAGGAGGCAATGTAAATTTTTCTAGTATGTAATTAAGGTCCCAGGCTGGTATTGGTTGCTTCCTTGGAGGTCTTATATTCTTAGCCCCTCTGAGGAACTGTCGTAAGAGTGGGTGAGAGAATAAAGGAGGATCCGTGTTGAATTCTGCAGAAATGGCTGAGGCATGTATTTTTATGGAAGAAAATGAAAGTCCACTGTTCAGCAGTTCAGCTAGGTACTGTAAAACCTGAGGCAAGTTCAATTTTCTAGGGTCCTGGCCTCTTTTCTCATTCCAACAGCAAAACCGCTTCCATTTTGCGGAGTAAGCTTTTCTAGTAGATGGTCTTCTGGCCTCCAAAATGACATCCTGCACCTCCTTGGAGAATAGGGTCTGTTGTGGTGTTAAGGAATTTTCCATGCAGCGAGGTTGAGTGTTTTCAGCTGACTGTGAAGAGTTTTGTAGCTGTTCTGAGTCAGCAGAAGAGGCATTAGAGGCAGGGACCAGGGAGGAGCATGTGTTAGGCTCCTTAGGAGTGGATACCAGTGTTGCCTTGGCCAATCTGGAGCAATCAGTATCATCCTCGGTTTGTCTGTTCTTGCTTTCAAAAGCACCTTGGGCAGAAGAGGCAGAGGTGGGAATGCATAAACTGTCCATGCTGTCCAACTGAATGAAAGGGCGTCCACTTTCCAGGCCTTTGGATGAAAGGTCCCTAAACAAAACTTTTTCAATTGATGGTTCCTGTGGGAGGCAAAAAGATCTATGTCTGGCCTCCCCCACGCTTGGATTATCTCTGTAAACACCTGAGGATGTAACTTCCATTCGTGTGGATCTGTCATATTTCTGCTTAGAGTGTCTGCCAGTGTGTTTTCCAGTCCTGGCAAGTACTGTGCTTGAAGTTCGATTTGTCTTTCCAGAGCCAAGTTCCAAAGAGTCATGGCTAGTCTGCACAAGGAGTATGAATGTGTTCCTCCTTGTTTGTTTATGTACCACATTACTGTGGTGTTGTCTGTTCTTATCAGTAATTGTCCTGGATGCAGGAAGTCCTTGAAAGCTGTAATTGCATTTATTACTGCTAGCATTTCTTTTTGATTGATGTGAAGGTGCTTTTCCTTTTGGGACCATCTGCCCTGAATGCACCTGTCCTTCATGTGCCCCAGGCGTAATCTGAGGCATCTGTGGTTATGACTTGTTTTGCTTGAGGCTTGCAGAATGGAAGGCCTGTGTTTACTTGACATGCTTGGGCCCACCATAGAAATTCCTTTTGCAAACATGGAATTATTGGTATAATTGCTTCCAAACTGTGACTGTGTTGAGACCATAGATTTTTTAGGTACCATTGAAGTTTCTTCATATGCAGCTTTGCACATGGGATTAGAAGAATGCAAGATGCCATTAATCCCAGAGCCTGCAGGATTTTCCTTGCAGTAAGCCTGGCACTTTTTGCTAGTGTTTCGAAGTACTGAGATAGTTGCCCTTGTTTTTCCGGCGTAAGATATGCCATCTGGGTGTTTGTGTCCAAGTTGGCACCCAGGAAGGTTATTTTCTGAGATGGTGTTAGCCTTGATTTCTCCTTGTTGATGGTATATCCCAGAGAAAGCAGTAACCGTGTCACATATGCCAGATGCTCCAGTAGTATGTGTTTGCTGTCCGCTTGGATCAGGCAGTCGTCCAGATAAGGGTAAATTTGTATCCCTTGAAGTCTGCAGTAGGCAATCACTGATGCCAGGCACTTTGTGAATACTCTGGGTGCAGTAGATAAGCCAAAGGGCAATGCAGAGAATTGATAGTGGTTTGAACCTGCAAGAAATCTGAGGTATCTTCTGCAACTTTGTCTGATTGGGACATGCAGGTATGCCTCCTTGAGGTCCAATGTTACCAGCCAAAACTCCTTGCCCAGCATGGGAAGAAGCTGCTGTAATGTGAGCATCTTGAATTTTGGTGCAGTAAAATGTGTTTAGGATGGATAAGTCCAAAATGGGTCTCCAGTCGGTTCCTTTCCTTGTTACCAGAAAAAGTCTTGAATAAAAACCTTGACCTTGTTCGTGAGTAGGTACCTCCTGTATAGCTCTCATGCTTATGAGCTTTGAAATTTGTAGTTGTGCCTCTGCCCTTTGATTGTGTGGCAGGTTTGGCATGCCTCTCATTTTTGGAAGAGTGTGGAATTGAAATTTGTAGCCTCTGTTTATAACGTCCAGGATCCATTTGTCTGTTGTGACAATATGCCAATTTCTTGCAAATAATGCTAGCTTTCCTCCCAAAGGTGCTGCCAGCTGAGACCTGCTTGGCATGGAAATGAGGGAGTCAATGGGTTTGTTTCCTGTATTGTTGTGCACTGTCTTCGCCACCTCTTGGTGCTGGAGTTTGCCATTGTCGGCCTCTATATGATCCTTGTGATTGCCCTCTGCCCCTTGTGCGTCTGTATCTACCTCTTTGGGGCTTGTCAGTGGCTGGAAAAGACCAGTTTTTTGAAGGCCAATTTCTGCTAAAACGTGGTGGTTGGACCTGTAAAAAAGCTTTGACAGTTTGCATAGATTTGGCTTTTTCTTCCATTTTCCGTAATATTTCCTCAGCATTAGTACCAAACAACACATCCTTTTGTAAAGGAGCATCTAGAAGTTTAGCTTTCACATGATCAGGCAAGCTTTGTTCCCTAAGCCAGGCATGTCTACGAATGACTGATCCTGTAGCAGCCGCTCTGCTTGAGGCCTCTAGGGCATCATAGCCACATTGTAAGGTGTGTTTACCCACTTGCTCTGCACTATGCATCATATCCTGTAATTCCTTTAAATCTGGTTGTTCAGGTTGAGACATTTTATTCCTTAATTGTGATAACAGGAACTGTTGATATTTAAGCATATGAAACTGACAATTTAAGGCCCTCATGGCAAGGGTGGCCGAGGTATATACCTTTTTCCCCCACCTTTCTAAAAATCTTGATTCTCTTTCGGCAGGAAGTGGATTTTTGGCAGTAGAGGCCTTCAATCCCTTGGGGCCTTGAGAAATGGTTTCAGGGTCAGCATTATGGCTTTTGTAGAGAAATTGGTGAGAGTTAGGAACTCTGTAGTACCTATCAGGTTTGACTGGTGCAGGAGGCAGGGAATCCGGGTTAAGGCAAGCCTCTGAATAAACATCATCAAGTATGTCCAAAACAGGAGGTATCGCCAGAGGCCTGTGTTGAGGTAACAAAAGAAATTCCCCCAAGTCTTTTCTTGGAATCAGAAAAGTCTTGGCCCTCCCAATGGAAGTGTTCCCTTAAAGTGTGCAAGGTTTCCCCAAAGGAAAAATCCTCAGGAGGAGATACAGAAGGAATGGACTGCTCTGCATCCGAATCTTCAAAAGGGGAGTAAGAGTGTTCCTCTACATCAGAGTGTTCTGATAAAATGGAGCCCTGATCAGAAGAGGGAGAATCTTCCTCCACTCTGGGTCTCTTGTCTGGAGGGGGTTGAGAACCCCTGATAAGAGTAATCAAATCCTCAGCCATTTTAAGCATCTGTTTTTTAGGCATAGGGCCTGGAGAAGGGCCCTGTGTAACAGGCCTCTTGGGATGCCTGGCTGCTTTGGATTTAGTAAAGGCCTTAATAGAAAGAGAAGATGAGGGTCTAGACACCATGGGTGGAAGTGGACCTGTCCACATTAGGAGGCTCAACATTAGCAATGGCTTCGGTTGTAGTCTGAGAAAGGGCCGAGGTACCTGCGGTCTCGGGTACAGAGGACACCGCCAAGGGAGTGTCATCGGTAGTCAGGGACTGCAAAGGCGTCTCGCTGAGAACCGGACCACGTGTAGCCGGTTTTGGCGTGGTGTCGGTGGGGACCGCGGACCTCGCGTGTTGGTCCTTGTCCTTGCGTTTTTTGGACAAAACGGTAGTCGGAGTCTCCGACGACATTTTATAATCAAAGGCTTTACCAAAAAAGTGTTGGGCGAACTCCGCCCGACGCTTAATAGTGCGTTTACTGAAAGTAGCGCAAAAGCGATAGCCCCAGACGTCGTGGTCTGGGCCTAAACAAGGTATGCAGAGGGAATGGAAATCCTTATGCGGTATTTGCTTCCCACAAGAAATACAATTATTAACTTTTTCTGACATTGGTCTGAGGCAAGAAAAGTTTCCCCAACGGGGTACTTAGCTTTAATGAAGACTTTGGTTTCCAATTTTTTCGTAATTCAGGAGCTGGCCGACCGGCACTTGCGAACTGCTTCTGCTTCGGGCACCGCGCGGCAAAAAAGACTTAAGAACATGGCGTCGGCTGTGTCTTATATACTCTGGCCTCACTGACGTCGGGAGAAAGCGACACCAACCGACGCCGGACCTAGACGTTGGAATTCGGCCGACCGAGGACCTGCCTGACGGCAGAGAACCCATCTGTGATTACTGCAGCTGTATGCACGATGAACATCTGCTTTTGCTTTGGGCACCGCACGGCAAGACTGACTGAAGAAAATGGTGCCGGCTGCATCTTTTATACCCCTGGCGCACTGACGTCAGGGAAGAGGCGACAGCAACAGACGCCGGACCTAGACTTTGGAATTCTGGCCGACTGAGGGCAGCCTGCCAGCAAGATAACCCAACAGTAATGACTGCAACAGTGAAACACGATGAACATCTTTGGTTCTGTCCAAGTAGAATCTAAGCTGTCTGTGTATGTCCAAAGAATGCAGAATTCTTTCCCCCTTGTTCTGTGGATTTGGATAAAAAGTTGGCAGATGAATGGTTTGGTTGACAGCCACACTGGACACCACTTTAGGCATAAATGTTGGGTTTGTCCTCAGGGAGACCCTGTCTGGATAAAAAATGATAAAAGGTTCCACAGCCATGAGTGCCTGTAGCTCTGAAACTAGTCTTGCAGAAGTTATTGCTAGGAGCAGAGCTGTTTTCCAAGATAAAAACTTTAAATCAGCAGTAGCAGCTGGCTCAAAAGGAGGCAGGGTAAGTTTTTCCAAGACATAGTTGATGTCCCATACAGGCATTGGTGATCCCCTTGGTGGTCTTAAATTTTTGGCTCCTCTGAGGTACTGTTTTAATAAGGGCTGAGAAAAGATTGGCGGTTCTGCATTGTAATAAGCTGAAATGGCAGAGGCATGAATTTTAATAGATGAGAAAGATAGGCCTTTGTCCAGCATCTCAGTTAAGTATTGTAAAATCTGAGGAATATTTGGCACAGCTGTATCTGCTCCTTGTGCCTGGTTCCAAGCACATAATCTCTTCCATTTACTAGCATAAGATTTTCTAGTACTAGGCCTTCTGGCTTCCAAAATGACATCCATCACAGTTTTGCTAAGAGGTGTGTTTTGTATGACTACATTATCCGCCATGCTGCCAGGTTTAAAGTCCTGCGCTGGCTGTGTAGGATCTGATTGTTTTGCTGGGACAGTAGATGCGGTACTTGTGGTAGGGTCCAAGCTGGGCATTGAGACAAACTCCTTAATATTGGGTACCAATGCTGGCGGGGCCAGTCTGGTGCAATCAGTATCATCTTTGGCTTCTCCTGTCTGACCTTTAGGTGTACCTTGGGGAGGACAGGCAGAGGAGGAAAGGCATACACTGATAGGTTTTTCCAGCTGAAGGATAGGGCTTCCACCTTCCATGCTTGTCCGTGATAAATCCTTGTGCAGAATCTCTGTAGCTGGTAGTTGTGAGGGGAGGCAAATAGATCTATGTCCGGGCATCCCCATTTTCTTGTTATCATGCTGAAGACTTGTGGATCCAGCTGCCACTCATGGGGATCCATGAGGTTTCTGCTTAGATAGTCTGCCAGAGTATTTTTCCTTCCTGGCATGAATTGTGCCTGCAGATGTACTTGGTAAGTCAATGCTGTGTCCCACAAAGTCATGGCTAGTCTGCAAAGGGGATAAGAATGTGTGCCCCCCTGCTTGTTTATATACCACATGACCGTGGTGTTGTCGGTCTTTATCAGTAGTTGTCCTGGTTGAAGAAGGTCCTTGAAGGCTGTCAGGGCATTTTGAACAGCTAGCATCTCTTTTTGATGGATATGTAGAGGCATTTGGTTTGAGATCCATGTTTCCTGAATGCCTTTTCCTGCCAAGTGGGAACCCCGGCACAATCTGACACATCCGTTGTTAGTGTCTGCCTGGCTGGGGGTAATGTGAACGGCTGTCCCTTGTTTTGGTGACAAGCCTTTGCCCACCATCGAAACTCCTGTTGCAGGCAGGGAATGAGAGTAATTATAGTTTCCAGGCTGTGGCAATGTTGAGTCCAAACACTTTTTAGGTACCATTGAAGTTTCCTCATATGCAGTCTTGAAAATGGAATTAGTAGGATGCAGGATGCCATGAAACCCAAAGCCTGCAGAATTTTTCTTGCAGATAACTGGGCCTTTGTTGCTAACATTTTGAAGTAGGTAGTCAGTTGTCTTTGTTTGCCTGGCATGAGATAAGCCATCTGGGCAGTTGTATTTAAGCTTGCACCCAGGAATATTATCTCTCGAGAGGGTACTAGTTTTGATTTCTTTTCGTTGACTGTGTACCCTAGGCATGTTAGAAGTTTTTTCACAAACGCCAGATGCTGTAGAAGAATGTCCTTGTTCTCTGCTTGAATCAGACAGTCGTCCAAGTAAGGATATATTTGTATTCCTCTTTGTCTGCAGAACGCAATTACTGGTGCCAAACACTTTGTAAAGACCCTGGGCGCAGTAGATAAGCCAAAAGGTAGTGCAGAGAATTGGTAATGCATTGAGCCAGCCTTGAATCTGAGGTATCTTCTGCATATTTGTCTGATTGGGACATGCAGGTATGCCTCTTTTAGGTCTAAAGTTACAAGCCAAGCGGTCTTGCCCAGCATGGGCAGTAGTTGCTGCAAAGTCAACATTTTGAATTTGGGTATATTCAGGAATGTAATCAGAACAGATAGGTCCAGTATTGGCCTACAGGCCTTGTCCTTTCTGGGTACCAATAACAGTCTTGAGTAAAATCCTCGTCCCCACTCTTGCTCTGGCACTTGTTGAATGGCCCTCATGTCCATGAGGGATGAGACTTGTTTTTGTGCCTCTGCCCATTGACGTTTTGGCAGATCTGGCCAACTGTTTGTCTTTGGCAGGGTATGGAAATGGAACTTGTAGCCTAGTGAAACGATATTTAGAACCCACTTGTCCTGGGTTATAATGTGCCAATTTTGAGAAAAAAGTGCTAATTTACCCCCTAAGGGTGCTACCAGGCAATAAGTGCTTGGTGCAGGCAGGGGGAAGTCATTGGGACTGTTTCCTGTAAAGTTGTGATTTGTCTTCTCCACTTTTGGAGGTAGAAGCACCCCATTGCTTTGACCTGTATGAACCTTGAGCCTGGGTTCTGCCTCGAGGGCGTCTGGGCCTACCCCTTTGTGGTCTGTCTGACACTGGAAAGGACCAATTCTTTGTTGGCCAGTGTCTACTAAACCTAGGTAGCTGTACTTGTAAGAAATCTTTGACCGTTTGCATAGATTTAGCCTTGCCCTCCATTTTCTTTAACACCTTTTCTTCCTTAACACCAAACAAAGAATCATGCTGTAAAGGTGCATCTAATAATTTAACTTTAACATGATCAGGCAGATTTTGTTCCTTTAACCAAGCATGCCTTCTAAATACAGAACCAGTAACTGCGGCTCAGCAGGAGGCCTCTAAAGAATCAAAACCACATTGCAAAGTACGCTTTCCAACTTGTTCAGCTGCATGCAAAATATCTTGCATTTCCTTGTTTTCTGCACATTCAGAATTTAACAACATTTTCTGTTTAAGCAATGCCATGACATGCTGCTATTTGAGCATATGAAACTGACAGTTTAAGGCCCTTATAAGCCAAGGTAGCAGATGTGTAAACCTTTTTTCCCCATCTATCCAATGCCCTAGAATCCCTATCAGAAGGGGTATGTTTTTTTTGCAGTAGAAGCCTTAACACCCTTGGGACCCCGAGAAATAGTTTCCGGGTCTGCAGCAGGGTTTTTAAAAAGGAATTTATGTGAGTCAGGAACCCTGTAATATCTGTCAGGCTTAACAGGAGCTGGAGGCAAGGAGTCAGGGGTAAGGCTGGAATCCGAAAACACATCATCGACAATGTCTAACACAGGAGGGATGGCTAGTGGCTTGTGCTGAGGTAGTAACAGAAAATCCCTGAGCCTCTTTTTAGACTCTGAAAAATCTTGGCTCTCCCAATGGAAATTCTTCCTCAAGGTATGTAAGGTTTCCCCAAAATAATAATTCCCAGGAGGAGAAGCTGAATGTATGGATTCTTCAGCATCAGAATCCTCATGGGGGGGGGATTCCTGATCTGAAGAAATGGAAACCTGATCTGAAGAATCATAGTCAGTCTCTTCCCTAGGCCTCTTATCAGGAGCAACTCATAGCCCTTCAAAACCCACACCATCAACACCCACACACAGCAACACTAAACTCACATATGCGGAGGCCCTTAACATTAACCTGCCCAAGCAACAAGAACCTCCGAAGCCGAAACGCAAACAAACACCAGTCACAACCAAAGTGACACATAGCTCACAACACCAGTGTGCCACCCAACAACAGCCCCTAAAGCAAGACAATGTACCAAACACTTTAGCCATAGGTGACTCTATAGTCAGGCACACTGATGTCCCACTCACCAGGCTGAACAAGGAGAAAATTACAGTCAGCTGCCTGTCGGGTGCCAGGATCCGCCACATAACACATGCACTCAAGTCACTCCACAAGTACAAATACGACTCTGTCATTGTCCATGCTGGAGTGAATGACCTGAGATGTACCTCCCTGGACTACATGGAAAAGAGACATGGAAGAGCTCTTGGATCATGTGACCCAGGCAGGTATGACCCTAGCCCTGAATAGCATCCTGCCTTCCCCCAGAATGATACCACAGTACAAGGACAAAATGATTGACTTCAACAATTGGCAAAGCTTCTGGTGTCATTCAAAGGGGATCCAGTATTTGTCTGCATGGGAAGACATGATCGACAAACCACAATGCTTTGCCAGAGATGTCTGCACCTGTCACCCCTGGGATTCAGGTTACTGGCTAAAGCTCTTGCCACCCCTATAGTACCTTTTTTAGGCAAGGTTCAAAGGATAAAACCACCACCGTAACAGATACAAGCATGCAAAATCTGAAGGTAATGCTACTCAATGCTAGAAGTCTAAACCTCAAAATGCACTCTCTCGAGGCACTCCTAAAAATGGAGAACATCGATATCTGTGCAGTGACTGAGACCTGGTTCAAGGCTCCAGAGAGCATCCCTGCAATACCAGGCTACAATTCTTACCACACTTTTCAGCCACAAAACCAAGACCGAAACACTAAAGGTGGAGGAGTGTCCATATTCACCAAGGATATTCACATCTCCAGGCTAGTTGCCCAACACAATGCATCTGAAATTCTCCAGGTGCAACTAACACTAGGTAAGACTGCAATCCAAATTGTAGCTTGCTACAGATCCCCCACCATACCCCAAGATTCTCACTACACCTTCCTAAACATACTGGGAAATATTAAGATACAACCTAACACCCTAATACTGGGTGATTTCAACTATCCTGCCATCAATTGGGAAAACTACTCGGGTACCAACTCCTTTTTCCAACTGTTCTTGAAATTCATAAATTCCAACGCCCTGGATCAACTAATCCATTGTCCCACCGGGGGCTCCAATATCCTAGACCTGGTCATTACCAGCATGGGAGGGAGATAGATGCTCCACACCAGTGGTCACCCCCTCATTGGTCAGGTCTGACCATAAGCAAATCACCCATGACATCCACATCCCACCCCCCAGTAAGGAAACCTCCTTAAAAAACTTCTCCAAAGTCAACTTCATGCTACTGAAGACAGAAGTGACAAACTTCACAAAACCCACTCAGATGGGATCTGGAAGTTCGACTGCAGAATCCTACACTAAGGCACTGTACGAGCACGTCCACTCGTGCATGAATCGTGTCAACCGAAATAGAGCCAAGATGCTCTTCTCCAAAAAAAGGAAGCCAATCTGGTGGTCCCCTGCTATAAACAAACTATACAACAGAAGGAAGAAACTGTTGCAGAAAAGAGGAAAATCCCAGGATGCAAAAAACTCCCTCACCAGCCTCAGTAAGAAGCTGAGATCCCTCATAAAATCCTCAAAAGTTAGTTACGAAAATAAAATTGCCAAAGATTCAAAAGACAACCACAAGGCATTCTATAGTTATGTCAATAATACAAATGGCAATGCTCAGATCTGCTCTGAGCTACAACAGAATGGCATTAAATATACTGATCTCAAGGAAACTGCCAATATCCTGGCAGATCGATTTAGTACCAACTTCACCCCCCTCTCACCCCCTAAAGGGCCCATCTCAATACCAAAAGATTGCCAAATTCCGATAATCACAGCCACACAGGTAGAAACAGCTCTCCCCAAAGCTAAGAATACAGCATCCATGGGACCAGATGACATCCCAGGTTGTGTACTACATGAATTATAAAATGAACTGGCACTGTTTAATCATAGCAGGCTTCGTGCCCACTGAGTGGCGCACAGCTACAGTTATCTGCCTTGGATCCCGGAAACTACTGTCCCATCAGTCTGACAAGCCTGATCTGCAAGGGCATGGAACGCATTATCGTGGAACTTATAAACAAAGACATTGGCAACCTTCAAACACTGGACCCCACCCAGTTTGGGTTTGTGAAGGGCTGATCTTGTCTCCTGAATCTGACTGACTTCTTCGAATCGGTCTCCAGAGCTGTGGACGAGGGTGAAGTGGTCCACACAGCCTACCTGGACCTCGCCAAGGCCTTCGACATCATCCCCCACTCTGGAATCATAGATAAACTTACTAAGCTGGGCATAAATCCCTACGTCACTCGATGGGTTGCCAACTGGCTTACTGACAGAACCCAGACTGTAAAAGTAGCTGAGTACAAATCTAGCTCCAGAAAAGTTGAGTACCTCAGGGTTCAGTCCTGGGACCACTTTTGTTTGGCATCTACTTCTCTGAAGTACAGGCGAACACTAAGGGACTCTGGCTAACAGAGTTTGCAGATGACTGCAAAAGTACAGTTTTGTACCTACCATAAATATAGATGTTCGAGTGTGCACACTGCTGCAGTCATCACACTAGGGTTATCCTGCCATCAGGCGGCCCCGCAGTCGGCCCGAGTTCCAAAGTCTTGGTCCGGCATTGGTGGCCATCGCTTCTTCCCTGACGTCAGTGCGTCAGGGGTATACAAGAGGCATCCAACGCCATTTTCTTCAGTTTTTCTTGCCCCAGATGTCAGGTGCCCCCTAGTAGGTGGGCAATACATATTGCCAATGAAACATGTACAGAAAATACAAATACCTTCAGATATAAGCAAATACACCACAAAGGTTGTATGAGATAGTAAGGTATAGGAAAGTTCAGGTAGTTCAGAGGTGATGGAGGGAGGGTAACCTGGACTGCAGCAGTGTGAACACTCGAACATCTACATTTATGGTAGGTACAAAACTGTACTATGTTCATCGTGTTACACTGCTGCAGTCATCACACTTGGGTTGAATCCCAAAGCTAAGGATGGGTGGTGGAGTTAAACAGGGTTTGGAGAAGCTAATAGGCCCTGCAGAACTGCAGTGGCAAAACCAGCAGTAGTCTTAGAGTATAGAGGTGATGGTGCTTGGTGAAGGTATGCACTGAACTCCAAGTTGCAGCTTCCAAAATATCCTTGGTGGGTACCCCCCCCCCCTCCGAGAAAGGCTACTGATGTAGCTGTAGCCCTGGTGGAGTAGGACCTAATGGTAGCAGGTACCCGTTTCCCATGATGTGTGTAACAGAAACGTATGCAATGCCCTATCCATTTTGAAATGGTCTGTTTTGAGATGGCTTTTCCTTGTGATCCTGTAGCAGAGGATACAAAGAGCTGGTCAGATTTTCTGAAAGCCTTACTTTTATCCAAGTAGTAACGTAACTGCCTGTGAATGTCCAAAGAGTGTAGGAGTCTTTCTCCTTTGTTCTGGGGGTTTGGGAAAAAGGTGGGCAAATGAATGGTTTGGTTTAGGGCCACACTGGATACCACCTTTGACATAAAGGAAGGGTTAGTCCATAAAGCGACTCTGTCTTGATGAAAAATGAGGAAAGGCTCCACTGCCATTAAGGCCTGTAGCTCTGAGACTCTTCTAGCTGAAGTTATTGCTAGTAGCAGGACAGTTTTCCATGATAGAAACTTTAACTCTGCTGAAAGAGATGGTACAAAGGGCGGTAATGTAAGCTTTTCCAGAACAAAGTTGAGATCCCAAGTTGGTGTTGGTGCTCTCCTGGGCGGTCTTATGTTCTTAGCCGCTCTGAGATATTGTCTTAGGAGTGGATGTGAAAATAAAGGAGGATCAGTGTTGTAGTGAGCTGAAATTGCTGAGGCGTGGATCTTAATAGATGAAAAAGAAAGTCCTTTGTGCAACATCTCAGATAAGTATTGTAGAATCTGAGGAATGTTTGGAACAAGGGGATTTTGGCCTTTAGCCTGGCTCCATGAGTAAAATCTTTTCCATTTGTCTGAATAGGCTTTCCTGGTGCTGGGCCTCCTGGCCTCCAGAATGACATCCATAACAGCTTTAGATAGAGGTGTTGGCTGGTTGTTTAGGTAATTTGCCATGCAGCCAGATTTAAAGTCTTGAGCTGGCTGTGCAGAATCTGATTGTTTTGCTGAGTGAGCAGGTGAGGAATTTGGGGTAAAATATATGGTGGGCCGTGGGCCATGGTCCTTATTATTGGATACCAGTGTTGGCGTGGCCAGTCTGGAGCAATGAGTATCATTTGTGGCCTCTCTAATCTGACTTTCAGCAGCACCTTTGCTAGAAGAGGCAGTGGAGGAAAGGCATACACTGTTAATGTTTTCTAACTGAATGAGAGGGCGTCCACCTTTCACGCTAGTTGGTGGAATGTCCTTGTGCAAAATTTTCGAAGTTGGTAGTTTTGGGGGTTGGAAAACAGATGTTACTGGGCGTCCCCATTTTTGAGTTATCATTGCAAATACTTGTGGATCCAGTTTCCACTCGTGGGGATCCATGTTTCTGCTTAGGTCGTCAGCCTGCTTGCTCATGTGGGCACCTTTGAAGTTTTATTAGTAGTTTTTTGGTGCCTTATCAAACGGATTTGTTGTTGTTATTTCCCACAGTATTGGTTGAAGGGTGGGGAGGGGGTGGCTTGCCTTTCTGCAGACAGTTTTGGGTGTGTGCTTTTGGTTTGCTTGTAAGTTATTTCTGTTGTCTGGTGTAATCAATGAATTTGTTTTCTAACATCTGTGTTTTAGTTTTTCACAGTGGAAGTGTTGTCTAATAGATGTATTTTACCCTGCAAGGCACTTTTTGTACAGCTCTTTCATGGATAGCAAGCAGACTTAATAAGTATTTCTAGAGAAAGAGTCTAAGTTTGAAGACTGGCTGGTTCCTAAACAAATAAAAATACACACAAGAGAGATGCTTTGTCATATCTGTATAAACACAAACACTATAGATAGGCTGGGTATGCTCACCTTAGCAAGTCTGCCCATTTCTGACTTGACTCGATAAGCTCTGGTCATAGTTCCCTACAAGTTTCCCTTGCTGTTTTTTGTCCTCATAATATCATTAGAGAAAGTCATTTATATATTCCATTTGTCTGCCACTATTTCTATAGGGAAATGCTTCTCCTGCATTATCCTTTTATTTTCATCTTTGTCTCAAAGCAACCCTCCTGGACTTTGAATTCTTTGAGGTATTCATTTTCTTGTTCAGCTATAATGCATGGCAAGGGCTTGCTATTTAAGATAAATAATTAACTTAGTCTTGTTGTGTTGCTTTGCCTGTAACACAGAACCTGTTAAAACTGCTTTGGTGTTGAAGGCAAAACAGCAGAATAAAAGCATACTAGTGCATTTTTACAACCATACCTCTCTGCTATGCAGACTTTTGCAGAACATCCTATTTTTGGTCTGTTCCTCATAAAAGTTTGTAGTTTCCCTGCAAGTCATTAAGGGTTTAAGTTACTAATTACTGACAGATATTGGAGTTTCAGACTTCATATCCTTTGGTTTTGAATTAGCATGGATTTTCTACTCAAACATCTTTCCAAGCTTGTAAGACCAATATTACAGTCTGTCCCTAATTTTGGGCCTTTGTTCCCCTCCATTATTTTTGACTTTGTCCAGAATTCTTGTGGTAAGAAGTTGATGTATGCCATTATCACAAGGTGAAAATCTGTCAAGAAATCCAAATCCATGAGAACTACACGCTCCAGTGACTTAAACCTCAGCACAGAAATAAATAGAACATGCTGGAGGGACAGATTCATATCCCAGAGGCTCCCCTCACTCTGGAACAAAATCCCAATCCATGTCAGACAGAGTCCCTCAATGACCCTCAAGAAGAATCTTGACGTTTGGATGGGAGATTGTAAATTTACCCCTGGGATCTCTTCTGTGTCACTGCTACTCAGAGGCATGGTAAACTAACCTTAAATGGGCTATCTTCTGTGACCTACTATACAGAGGCACAGTCAACTAATCTAAGAAGGGTGGCGAAAGCCAAACACACTCTGGCTAGGCTTGTAAATGCCCTAGGGCAGATAGCCTATTATCAACCTATGAACCTACGAACCAATGTGTTTTTCTTTCCTGGCAGGAATTGTGCTTGTAGTTGAACTTGGTAAGTCAGTGCTGTGTTCCACAAGGTCATTGCTTGCCTACATAGGGGGTAGGAGTGTGTGCCCCCTTGCTTGTTTATGTACCACATAACTGTGGTATTGTCCGTCTTTATTAGTTGTCCTGGATGTAAGAGGTCCTTGAAAGCTGTTAGAGCATTCTGTACAGCTAGCATTTCTTTTTGATTGATATGCAGATGCCTTTGATCTGTGTTCCATTTGCCCTGAATGCACTGTCCTGCCATGTGTGCTCCCCAGGCATAGTCCGATGCATCTGTTGTTATAGTTTGCCTGGCTGTGGGCAAGGTAAAAGGCTGACCCTTGTTGAGGTGACATGCCTTTGCCCACCATAGGAACTCCTGTTGAAGGCAGGGAATGAGTGGTATCATTGTTTCCAAGCTGTGGCTGTGCTGTGTTCATACGCTCTTCAGGTACCATTGTAATTTCCACATATGCAGTTTTGCAAATGGTATTAGGAGTATGCAAGATGCCATGAATCCCAAGGCCTGCAGAATTTTTCTTGCAGGGAGTTGGGTCTTTGTTGCCATCATTTTGAAATATTGAATCAGCTGCTGTTGCTTGTCTGGCGCGAGATAAGCCATCTGGGCCGTTGTATTCAAGCTGGCACCCAGGAATGTTATGTTCTGTGAGGGCACTACTTTTGATTTCTTTTCGTTTACTGTGAACCCTAGGCAACTTAAAAGGTGTTTGACAAACGCTAGATGCTTTAAAAGAATGTCCTTGCTTTCGTCCAGGTATGGGTATATTTGAATTCCTCTTTGTCTGCAGTATGCAATTACTGGTGCCAGGCATTTTGTGAAGACCCTTGGAGCAGTAGATAAGCCAAAGGGCAGTGCAGAGAATTGATAATGAGTTGAACCTGCAATGAAACGGAGGTATCTTCTGCAATTTTGTCTGATAGGGACATGCAGGTATGCCTCCTTGAGATCCAATGTTACTAGCCAAGCCTTCTTGCCCAGCATGGGAAGAAGCTGCTGTAGTGTTAGCATCTTGAATTTGGGTACTTGGAGATGGGTGTTTAGAATTGAAAGGTCCAGAATGGGTCTCCAGGCTTTGTCCTTTCTGGGGACTAGAAAGAGTCTTGAGTAAAATCCTTGTCCTTGCTCCTGTGTAGGTACCTGTTGAATGGCTCATGTCCATGAGAGCTGTAATTTTGTTTTTGTGCCTCCGCCCATTGATTTGGTGGCAGGTTTGGCATTCCTTTTATCCTTGGCAAGGTGTGAAAGTGGAATCTGTATCCTTGTGAAACAATGTTTAGGACCCATTTGTCTTTTGTAATGATGTGCCAGTTGTCTGCAAAAAGTGATAATTTTCCTCCCAAGGGAGCTGCCAAGAGAGATTTGCTTGGCAGTCTGAGGGTGAAGTCATTGTGTTTGTCTTCTGTTAGCTTCTGGCCTGTCTTCTCCTCCTTTCTGGGTAGCGGTACCCCATTGGCGAGGTTTGTAAGGGCCTTGTGACTGACCTCTGCCTCTTGGGCGTCTGTATTTGCCCCTCTGTGGTCTGTCAGATGCTGGAAAGGACCATTTTTTTGTTGGCCAATTTCTGCTGAACCGAGGGGGTTGAACCTGTAAAAAATCCTTGACCGGCTGCATAGATTTTGCCTTATCCTCCATTTTCTTTAAAACCTCCTCTGCTTTTACACCAAATAAAACATCCTGCTGTAAAGGTGCATCCAATAACTTTGCTTTAACATGATCAGGCAGGGTTTGTTCTTTTAGCCAAGCATGTCTACGTATGAGACCCAGTCACTGCTGCTCTACGCCTGATAATGCCAGAAAGGGGCAATGAGGATGACAGAGCTCTTCAGGCAACAAGCTATCTGTAAGACTTTGGGTATTGGGGAATAGGAGGATAAGCACAGAGGAGATCCAGAGGCCAGTCGTGAACAAGAACGTCCCTGGGTGACTCCCCTGATGGGGGTGTCATGGCAAAGTAATTGCTGCATTTGTAGTTGACCGGGGAAGCAAAAAGGTCGCAGCATGGTTGACCTCAATGGTCAAAGATCTGCCTCGCCACAGATGGATTTCAGGGGCCACTCGTGAGGACTCAAGATGGACCTGATGAGTTTGTCGGCCAGCATGTTGAAACTCCCAGGTATATGAGATGCAAGAAGAAAGCAACGGGAAGACAACACCAATTCCCACACTCTCATGGCCTCTCTGCACAGAGAACAAGACCGTGTTCCTCCTTGCTTGCTCATGTATCAGACTACAGCCATGTTCTAAGTATGAAATGGTATCGTCCCCACAGGGAGGAAGTCCTGAAAAGTTTGCAACGTTAAAATACTACCCTCATCTCCAGATGTTTATGTGCAATTTGGTCTCTATAGGGGACCATGTGCCTTGAACCGTCTAACCCTGAAAATGCTACCCCCCACCCAAACAGGGAGACATCCATGGTCACTGTGGGCTTAGGTGGGGGAAGACAAAAGGGACTGCCTAGAAAAGGGTCCTGAGACTGAAGTCACCGAATAAAATTATTCCTGCATACCTGTTGTCAATTTTATTGTCAAAGACATCGGCTGAGACAGAATGGACCACTGGACTGCCAGGGTCCATTGTAGAACTCGTATATGATACCTGGCAAGTGGCACCAACTGAATGGCAGCCGCCATACAGCCTAGCAGTTTGAGAATCAAATGAACAGTTAGGCGTGTTAGATTCAACAAAAGAGAAACTTGACTCTAAATCAGCTGTACAGTGCGGGTAAGGCAGTGCTGTAGTCTCTGATACCATGTCCAACTGGACTCCAATGAATTCCAGGTTTTAGCCTGGAACTAGATTTGACTTGGGCAGGTTCACGGTGACACCTAGATGCTGGAAAAGCCTGAGTACATACCTGTTCGCCATTGTTCTTCAATACCTTGTGGGAGCCGTGAGGAAAGTATTGTGTAAAATTTCAAATATTACCATAACTTTAGATGACTTCTCTTCTACATGCTGCTGTAGTCATAACACAAGGAAATTTGCCTCTGGTGACTCGTACATCCGGCCATTTTACAAAAGATAGATGCTACCGCCAGGGTGCGTGTGACGTGCCACATCTCTCTGTGCAGATATCAGCCATAAACAGATATAGGGTACAAAAGGCAAGTCAGCACACACCCTCCTCAGAACTGAATGCTGCCAGAATCGGCGACTAGGGAGTGGGTACTCAGGAGTCAGGCAAGGGAAGGGAGGGTGGGAAAGTACAGTTTTGTACCTACCATAAATGTAGATGTCCGAACAGGATAGCATCTGCAGTCCTAACAAATGGGTTGTCCTGTCGTCAGGCAGCCCTTCGGTCGGCCGGATTCCAAAGTCTGGGTCTGGCCTCGGCTGGTGTCGCACTTCACCCGACGTCATCTCTGCTGGTCTTCAGGTATAAAGGCATCAGCCGACGCCATTTTCCTCAGTGTTTCTTGCCCCAGATGCCAGTTGCCCTTTTGGAAAACTAAATTTTGGGTAAATGCCAATGTTTCCAAAAAAAATAGTAGGCAAACACAAAAAAATAAGCATGTATGTACATATATACAAACAAATACACCATAAGAGATCCCCCCCCCCCCCTAGCTAGCTATTAGGAGGGTAAATACCCTAGGAGTACCACAGAGGGGAAGGAGGGTGGGTAATCCTGACTGCAGATGCTATCCTGTTCGGACATCTACATTTATGGTAGGTACAAAACTGTACTATGTCCTTCAAGGATGCATCTGCAGTCCTAACAAATGGGTAGAATACCATAGCCAAACTAGGGGAGGAGGAAGCAGAATTATGGTGTAGTTAGGATCCCTTGCAATACAGCAGTGGCAAACCCTGCTCGGGATCTAGAGTATAGAGGTAAGTTGTCATGCTTGGCAAATGTATGCACGGAGGTCCAAGTAGCCGCCTCAATAATGTCCTTGGTAGCCACTCCTCGTAAGAAAGCTGTGGTAGTGGCTGTAGCCCTTGTAGAGTGAGGTCTTATGTTCTGTGGAATTTGCTTTCCATGGTAGGAGTAACAGAATCTTATGCAATTTCCTATCCACGTGGAGATTGTCTGTTTGTCTGTTTGAAATTGCTTTTCCTTCCCTTCCTGTTGCATAAGCTACTAGAAGCTGGTCAGTTTTCTATTGCCCTTGGTTCTGTCCAGGTAGTAGCGCAACTGTCTATGTACATCCAAGGTATGCAGCAGTCTTTCCCCTGTTCTGTGGATTGGGAAAGAAGGTAGGTAGGTGGATTGCCTGGTTTAGAGACACTCTGGATACCACCTTAGGCATAAATGTAGGATTAGTTCTCATGGACACTCTATCTTGATGGAAGATTAGGAAGGGTTGTACTGCCATTAAGGCCTGTAGTTCCGAAACCCTTCTTGCTGAAGTAATTGCCAGTAGGAAAGCAGTTTTCCAGGATAGGTGTTGAAGATCTGCTGTTGCTGCTGGTTCAAATGGAGGGAGTGTCAATTTTTCTAGCACAAAGTTCAAGTCCCATGCTGGTAATGGTGGTTTCCTAGGAGGTTTTACATTCTTGATTCCTCTGAGGAACTGCCTGAGTAGAGGATGTGAGAAGACAGGGGGATCGAAGCTGTATTCTGCAGAAATAGCTGATGCATGTATCTTGATGGAGGAGTAGGACAGGCCTGTATGGAGAAGCTCTGCCAAGTACTCCAGGATGTTAGCAATATCTATCTTTGACACATCTTTTCCTCTTTCAGTACTCCAAATGACAAACCTTTTCCATTTTCCTGCATAGTTCCTTCTTGTTGAAGGTCTGCAGGCCTCAAGGATAATGTCTTTAACCCTTTGGGATAAAACTGGGTTAGTTGCTGTTATGTAATGTTCCAGGCAGTTGCAGAGTTTTTAGGTTTGGATGCATGATGTTGTAGTCGTTCTGAGTTAACATCAAAGGCATCAGGGGTAGTGTCCACGTTCTCCCCCGAGACATGCTCCTCAGCAGTGGATACCAGTGTTGTCTTGGCCAATTTGGAGCTATCAGAATTATCCTTGGACGTTCCTCTTTGATTTTCAGTAGTACCTTGTGCATCAAAGGAAGAGGTGGAAATGCATATGCTGTCAGGCCTTTCCAACTGAAGGATAGAGAGTCCACCTTCCATGCAAGTGGGTGGTATGTCCTTGTGCAGAATTTCTTGAGCTGGTGATTGAGTGGGGATGCGAATAGGTCTATTTGTGGCATTCCCATTTCTTTGTGATGGCCTTGAAGATGTCGGTGTAGCATCCATTCGTGAGCATCCGAGGTAGTTCTGCTTAACATGTCTGCTAGGTTGTTTTCTTTTCCCGGTACAAATATTGCCTGTAACTGGATGTTGTAGCTCAGAGCCATATTCCATAGGTCCAGAGTCATTCGGCATAGGGGGTATGAATGAGTGCCTCCCTGTTTGTTGATGTACCACATGACTGTGGTGTTGTCTGTCCTTATCATTAAATGGCCTTCTTTGAGGAATGGTCTGAAATTCTGGATTGCTAGTTTTACTGCCAGCATTTCTTTTTGATTTATGTGCAGGTGCAGCTGGTCTGGAGTCCATAATCCTTGTATGCATTTGTCCAGCATGTCTGCCCCCCAACCTAGGTCTGAGGCGTCCGTTGTGATGGTTTGGCTTGCTTGAAAGTTGTGGAAGGGCAAGCCTGGGTTTGACTGGCATGCTTGAGCCCACCATAGGAACTCTTGTTTCAGGCATGGGATTAGTGGTATTTCGGTTTCTAAGCTGTGCCTGTGTTGAGACCATAAATTCTTTAGGTACCACTGTAGCTTTCTCATATGCAGTATGGCATGGGGGAACAGGATTATGCATGATGCCATGAAGCCCAAGGCCTGCAGTACTTTCCTTGCTGTTAGTTTGTTCTGCTTTGTTAATGCCAAGAAGTAAAGAGGAAGTTGTTCTTGTTTTTCTGCAGTTAGGAATGCCATCTGTTTTACTGTGTCCAATTCTGCACCCAAGAATGTTCTTGTTTGGGATGGTATCAGTCTTGACTTTTTTAAATTGACTGTGTATCCCAGGGCTTGTAGTAAGCAAATGACTCTTTGTAAGTCTTTTGTCAGCTTGCTTTTGTTGTCCGCTTGTATCAGGCAGTCGTCCAGGTATGGATAAATTTGGATTCCCTGTAGCCTGCAATGAGCGATTACTGATGCCAGGCATTTTGTGAATACTCTGGGCAGTAGATAAGCCAAAGGGCAATGCTGAGAATTGATAATGCTCTGATCCTGCAAGAAATCTGAGGTATCTTCTGCAATTTGGTCGTATGGGGACGTGCAGGTATGCCTCCTTGAGATCTAGAGTTACCAGCCAACACTCCTTGCCCAGCATGGGAAGAAGTTGCTGTAGGGTCAGCATTTTGAATTTTGGAACAATGATGAATGTGTTTAAGGCGGACAGGTCGAGAATAGGTCTCCAACTTTTCTCTTTTCTTGGTACTAGGAAGAGTCTGGAGTAGAATCCTTTGCCCTGTTCTGTAAGTGGTACCCTTTCCACCGCTCTCATCTTTGTTAATTGAGCTATCTGTTTTAGAGCTTCTGTTTTTTGGTTTGGAGGTAGGTTTGGCATTCCTCTTTTTACTGGTAAGGTGTGGAAATGAAACCTGTAGCCTTGGTCTATGGTTTGCAAAATCCACTTGTCTCTTGTGATATAGTGCCAATTTTTTGAAAATAAGGCTAACTTTCCGCCTAAGGGTGCTGCTATTTGTTCCCTGGTAGGCGGTGTCAGAGCCAAGTCACTGTGATTGTCCTGTTGCAGTGGCAGTGGTTGTGTCTGTGCCTCGTTGGTTATTGCCTTGCCACTGGCGTCCTCTGTAGGCACCTCCTCTGGATTGATTTCTGCCTCTGGAACGTCTATTCCTGCCTCTCTGAGATTTAGAGGAGTCTGGAAAGGACCAATTTTGGAAGGCCAGTTCCTGCTAAACCTTGGGGCTGAACCTGTAAGAAATCTTTAACTGTTTGTACAGATTTTGCCTTCTCTTCCATTTTCTTCATTACTTGCTGGGCAGGAGAACCAAATAGACTGACCTTATCCATAGGAGCATCTAATAGCTTTGCTTTAACATGATCCGGCAAAACCTGTTCTTTCAACCATGCATGCCTTCTTATAACTGTGCCAGTCATGGCTGATCTAAATGAAGCCTCCAGTGCATCATAGCCACATTTTAAAGAATGGTTACTAACCTGCTGAATGTTATTCACCATTTCTAAAACATATTTCTTATCTAAGGAATCATCAGAGGACAGTTTCTTAGTTAACTGATCAAGCATAAACTCTTGGTATTGGATCATATGAAACTGACAGTTCAAAGCTCTAGCTGAGAGAGTAGCAGAGGTGTAAACTTTTTTTACCCCATCTCTCTAAGGACCTGGATTCCCTTTCAGAAGGTAGAGGGTTTTTTGCTGAGGTCGAAGCTACTGCCTTAGGCCCCTGGGAGATAGTCTCAGGATCTGCAAGGGGAGCCTTGTATAGGTGGTGATGAGTGTCCGGTACCCTGTAAAACCTATCGGGCTTGGCAGGGGCTGGAGGTAAAGTATCAGGAGCAGTGCAAACATCATTAAATGCATCATCCACAACAGGAAGAACAGGAGGTATAGCTAAGGGCCTATGTTGCGGTAAATGTAGAAAGGTCCTAAGCCTTTTTCTTGAATCAGAGAAATCTTGCCCCTGCCATTGGAATTGCTCTCTCATGGCATGTAAGGTTTCCCCAAAGGAAAATTCCTCTGGTGGAGAGGCAGAAGGAATAGATTCTTCAGCATCGGAATCTTCATAAGTAGAAAAAGGAGCCTCTGGATGGTCTGTATTGTTTGAATCATCAGAAGAATCATCTGAGGACACTGGCTCAGGGGGCTCTGCTCTAGGTCTCTTTTCTGGAGGCTGAGAGGCCCTGTCTGGGTTAGATTGGGATCCCCTTATTAAAGAGATGAGATCCTCTGCCAGAGTAAGCATTTGAGAACTGGAACTGGGCCTGTGTGAGGGGGGCTTAACAGGCACAGATTTAGCAGATTTGGCTGCTTTAGCCCTGGCAAAGGCCTTTATAGACATGGCTGCAGGAGGCCTAGCAGCACCACGTGCTGGGGTAGAGACATCCAAAGGGATGGTGTCCGATAATTCTAGAGGAACCACATTAATAGGCAAAACTTCAGAGGCCGATTCAACTAGGGTAGCAGGAGCCTCGGTAGTAGTCATGGATTCGGCTGAAGATTGACCCGTTTGCTCGGTTTCGGCCGAAACAGAGACACTCGCGGTTTGCTTAACCGTGGTTTCGGCCGAAACCGCGGACCGCGAGTGTCTGTCTTTTTCTTTGCGTTTCTTAATAATTTGAGAAGTCGGAGGATCCGACGGCATAATGTACGCAAAATCTGAGCCGAAAAACTGTTCAGCAAACTCCGACCGACGCCTAAGCGTTCGTCGGTTGAAGGAAGCACAGGCTAAACAGGCTGCTACGTCGTGGTCTGGGCCTAAACAAGGTAAGCAGTAAGAGTGGAAATCTTTGAGGTATTTGTTTCCCACAAGTTAAACAGTTATTCACTTTTTCTGACATCGGCTGAGGCAAGAAAGAGTCCCCAACGGGTACTTAGCTTTAGAAGTCTTCAAGTAGTATTCGTAGTAGTAATCTCTGGATCTGACCGACCGCACTTGCGAACAGCTTCTGCTTCGGCGCCACGGCAAGAAAGACTGAGGAAAATGGCGTCGGCTGATGCCTTTATACCCGAAGACCAGCAGAGATGACGTCGGGTGAAGTGCGACACCAGCCGAGGCCAGACCCAGACTTTGGAATCCGGCCGACCGAAGGGCTGCCTGACGACAGGACAACCCATTTGTTAGGACTGCAGATGCATCCTTGAAGGACATCCTATACAGCGGCATATAGAACCGTTCAGCCCAGGTAGTAGATGGGCCCATCCTGAATGCCTTCAGGAACACGGATTCCTCCTAAGACGGGGGTTGGTAAGATAATCCACTTCTCTGTATGAGGACTTCCAGGATGTTCCTGAAGGAATCCTCCTCTGGCGGAAGTGTGGGGGACCCATCTTCTTCCTCAAAACCCATGTCTTCAGTGATGGACTCTCTGGTGGAGTCAAACTGCCTCCTCTTAGACGTTCTCTTCTGAAGGGGATCCTCTGCGGTGGGTTCGGGGAGGATTCGAAAGAGATGGGTACCCCAAGTGGGGCAGTGCACGTCTGAAGGCACTCTTTAGAGGGCTGACCCTGGATGGATGATGAGGCCCTAAGCACCCAATCCCAAGAAAGGCTGGGGCAGACCTTGAGAAGGAGAGGTAACTACCAAACTGAAGAAGGTCCTCTTTACCGCCTGGAAGGCAGAGGGACAGAATGAAGCTCCTCCCTCATCCCCGACAGCTGGGGCCACCTGGAAAGGGAGAAGGGACCCCGACACAGTGCCAAAGACCCAGGATGATAACGGCCCCGAGCTGTCCAGCACCAAAGCCCCCAAGGGAAGGGAGCAGTCCAAAAAATCCGGGCCCAAACTCATCCCCAGGAAACCAGTATGACCCCTCAAGAGATGAAGCCCACTCTGATCTGAGGGCTGTGGAACAGAGCTGGCCTGAGTCCCTGACGGTGTCAAGAAGGGGGAGATTCCCGACACTGTTGGCTTCTCACTATAAATCTCCAGGTCCTGACATTCCAATTCCTTTTGGTTTGGAAGAAGACAGTGGAGAACTGTGGATGGTGAGGGTCCCCTAGCTGCTTGGGCTGGGGACAGCAGCAGGCCCAACTCGATTTTGGCTTTGAGGAAACTCCTCAACATCTTATGCATGTCTGAGGGAAGGAGACTTCTGGACGAAGCTGAGGAATGGCCACATCTTGCCAAAGTTTTGTGGCTTCGAGAAGGAGATTGGCTCTGATATCATGGATTTTGACATGGTTCTAGAGGATCTGGAAGGGGAACCCTCTATAACAGTAGGATCTGATGCCACTGTCGGATCAGACAATCTTATAGGGTTCAAAGACTTGGGAACCATACTGGATGGATCCGACAAACTGGTCAGATCCAGAGACAGTCTCCTTTTACTCGGATCAGGCCGCCTCCAATCTGATGAGGTCTTGGACCTGTCCATAGCCGAAGAGGCTGGACTGGGATCTGCGATCCAAGAGCCTCGGCTTTTTAGGAAGCGAGGAAGATGACACCCCAAATGAAGGAGGAGGTCTCTTCTTTGGATCCTGCGAAGACTTGGACAGGGAGCCCGAGGACAGAGGACCACCCTGCACCAAGCCCTTGAGAAGAAGTTTGTTGTAGCTCTCTACAAGGGCCCTGATGTTGAATGTAGCCCAGATGTTGCAATCAACCTTCAGGTGCTTCGACACTAGACAGTACAGACACTCCTCACGCAAGTCAGAGCAAGGCATCTTCCGACCGCACAAGGAGCATCTCTTAAAGCCTACAGGCTTATCAGCCATACTATACTACAACACATTCACAAACAGCCAAAATAATTTTTTTTTTTTTTTTAAATAGAGAAAAACTACTCAACAAAAAGGCATGAAGCGCTAAGCACTTGAAGGGGGGTGGGGAGAAACCTAAACAACTAGGTTCTGACAGGGAAGAGAGACAATACAATTAAAATAAAAGAGAAAGCAGTTAAATACAACAGTATCAACCTAAAAAAGGAGAAAGAAAGAAGAAAACCAACAAAATACCAACTTATCTATATTCCCTAACGCTTGAGCCTGGACCACATCTGGAGCGATTCAGCGGCAAATGAGATGAGGGTTAGAAGGTAGCAAAAGATTAAGGGAAGGGAAAGAGACTGAGCTCCGGATCTGTCTGCAAAGTGGCCAGCTTGGATCCAAGGTCAGATCTTAAACCCATCTATGAGGGACAATGATACAGATAACATCAGATCTATCGTTTTGCTGAGTACATAACTTTTACATTTGATGATGTCTGCTCCATCTGGTGTCAACCTGTGGAACAGTGTCCCCAGCCACCAAAAAATCCTTGGAAGGAACTAAGGAAGGATAACCCACAACACAGTGGAGCCAAAGGAAGTTCTGAATCTAGACTGGATATCCAGCTTGTAATGAGACACAAAAGTGTGATGACCCAAAAAAAAAGAAGTTATGTCCTTACCATAACGTTCCACGTGAGTTGTTCATCTCGCCTTTTTGTTCTTACACGTGGGTTCGGAGCCGATCCCTCGCCTCCAAGTCGGACGCTTTTCAAGCTCAGACTCTCAGAGAAGCTCGAGACCTAGTGTATATCCCATGATGGTCTACTGTAAATCCCCAGATCTAGTATGCTGCAACCAAAGACAGCCTACAGGAAGAAAGAGAACTATAGTGACTACCTATCTAGGTAGCTATATGTTTGTAGAAGGAAGAAACAGTCTGTCCAAGAAGACAGGCTGACAAAACTCAACCAATCCACCAAGGCAACCATCTTTCTCAACAGGAGGGAGAAGGTGGGCAGGAATGTAAGAACAAAAAGGCGAGATGAACAACTCACATGGAATGTTATGGTAAGGACATAACTTCTTTATGTGAAGTTGTTCTATCTCGCCGTTTTGTTCTTACACGTGGGTAGCGTCCCAAGCACCCTAATCCTGGGTGGCTCACGGGAGAACATTCCTGAGCACAGTGGAACCAAAGGAAGCCCTGTCCCTGGAGGTCCGGTCCACTTTGTAATGAGTGATAAACGTGTGAGGTTTTGACCACGTGGCAGCTGCACAGATGGTATCCAAGGGCAAACGAGCTGCATGAGCTAATGACGTAGAAACAGCCTGGGTAGAATGGGCTTTGACGTTAGTCAGTAATGGCTGATTAGTGGAGGAATAAATGAATTTAATGCAGTCAGAAAGCCACTTGGATAATGTGATTTTTGCTACTGCAGAACCTTTCTTATTCTCTGCGCAAGAGACAAAGAGTTGATCCGATTGTCTGAAGTCTTTCGTTATATCCAGATAGAATCTCAATTGTCTGTGTACATTAAGCTTGTGTAACATATATTCAAGTCTGTTGGTATGGTGTATAAAGAAGGCTGGAAGTTCAATGGACTGATTTAAGTTAGTTTCTGAGCAGACCTTGGGGAGAAAGGTAGGGTTTGTCCTGAGAGACACCCTTATCAGGGTGAAAAATCAAATATGGGGGCTTGGAGGATAAGGCTTGAAGTTCGGAGACCCTACGTGCAGATGTAATGGCTACCAGAAATATAGTTTTCCAAGACAGAAACATTAAGTGACAGGATGAGGCGGGTTCGAAAGGGGTGAGCATCAATTGGGATAAAACAAGATTCAAATTCCAGGGAGAGAGAGGGTGTCTGATAGGTAGTCTGAGATGGTGGGTCCCTTTCAAGAAGGCCTTACATAGTCCATGGGACACGATGTTAGACCCGTTGAACACTACATGGAAATTGGAAATAGCAGCCAATTGAACTCTAATGGTGGCAGCTGCTGCGCCATCATGGAACAAGGAAGACAAGAACTCTAAAGATGGTATGAATAGGTGCCACATAAGGGTCAATGTCATGATGAGAAGCCCAGTGAACAAATCGTTTCCATTTACTATTATATAGCTTCCTGGTAGACACTTTATGAGAGGAAACTATAATATGTTGGACCGCGGGAGACAAATCTTGAGACCTGGTTAATATGGGAATTGGAGCAGCCAAGCTGTCAGTTTTAGGGATATGAGGGAGGGATGAAGAACTCCAGACGAATGAGTCAGAAGATCTGACACTGGGTCCAGGACCCATGGTTCTTCCACTAGATACTTTTGCAGGAAGGGGAACCAAATCTGATGAGGCCAAGACGGGGCTATCAAAATCACAGTCCTTCCCAGACTTTTGGCTTTCTGTATAAATTTGGGAATTAGGGGAAAGGGCAGGAAGGCATATAGGAGGCCCGGGGGCCAATCATGTATGAGCGCGTCCCTCGGGTTGCTCCCCGGTGGGGGATAAAGGGCAAAGTAGCTGCTGCATTTGGCATTCATCTGAGATGCAAATAGATCACAGTAAAGCTGGCCCCATCTGCGGAAAATCTTGTCCGCCACCTGTTTGAGGGACCACTCGTGAGGCAACAGTATGGCCCTGCTCAGCTTGTCCGCTATCACGTTGGATGACCCAGGGATGTGCGTTGCTATTAGAAAGCGTCTGGTGGATACAGCCCATTGCCAAATTCTTAGGGCCTCTCGGCATAAGGGATACGATCTGGTTCCCCCTTGCTTGTTGATGTACCAGACTACCGACATGTTGTCTGTCTGAATAGCAATTGTACCTGGAGGAAGACAATCGTGAAAGTGTTGGAACACCGCTCTCAGCTCCAGGATATTTATATGCAAATGTGATTCCATGTTTGACCAAGTACCTTGGACAGTCTTTCCCTGAAATAGCCCCCCCCCCCCCAATCAGGGAAGCATCCGTGGTCACTATGGCTGTGGGCTGGGGAAGAAGAAAGGGACGTCCGACTACTAATTGGTCGCTGTTCAACCACCAATTGAGATACTTCTTGCAAAGATTTAACAGAATCTCGTGTGACCTGGGCAGTCGTTGGTAAGACCATTGTGCGAAGAGTAGCCACTGGAGTATCTGCATGTGCATGCGCCCTAATGGAACTGCTATCAGTGTGGCTGCCATTGTGCCTAATAGCTGCAGTATCTGGGACGCAGGAGCTTTGTTCTCAGTCAACAGACTGGACAATTGACTTCTTAGAGATACGATTCTTGCTTGAGGCAACCTGATCCTTGAATTGATGGTGTCTAGCTCTGCTCCTATAAAGGTAATACGCTGCGACGGCAATAACGCAGATTTTTCGAAGTTTAAGGTTATGCCCAACTGGGAACAAAGGTTGATAGTGTGGTCTCTTGCTTGGATTAGTTGATGCCTGGAGGTGGCGTTGAGGAGCCAGTCGTCCAGATATGGAAACACCCGGAATCCTAAACGTCTCAGGTGAGCTGTGACCACTGCCATACATTTGGTGAACACTCTGGGGGCTGTGGTGAGACCAAAGGGCAGGGCTCTGAATTGGTAATGACTGGCACCTAGCCGCAAACGCAGGTGATCTCTGGATGATCTGTCCATTTTGATGTGGTAGTAAGCATCCTTCAGATCTATAGAGCACATCCAATCGCCTGTTTCTAAGAACAGAAGAATCGATTGAAGCGTGACCATCCGGAACTTTTCCTTCTTGACGAAGGTGTTGAGTTTGCTGAGGTCTAGTATGGGCCTCCAGTCCCCTATTTTCTTTGGAACTAAAAAGAACCTCGAGTAAGTTCCGGATCCTATTTGGTCCGCCGGGACTGGCTGGATGACTCTTTTGTCTAGCAGGTTTTGGATTTCTATGGCTGCTAGCTTTCTCAGACTGGGTGGAACGCCTGGAATCCTTGTACACATGGGGGGGGGGGGGGGTTGTAAAGGGAATGTAGTAACCTCTGGCAATGATGCTTTTTACCCAAGAATCCGTTGTAATGTTTAGCCAGGCATTTGGGTATAAAGCCAAGCGACCCCAGACTGCCTCCAGAGAAGGACAGCCGGGCTTCCTTTCAGGAACGCTGATAGGGCTTACCAGAGAAAGTACAGTTTTGTACCTACCATAAATGTAGATGTTCGAGGATCCCCATTGCTGCAGTCCTTACTATTGGGTAGTCCGCTGTCCAGTCGGCCCGAATACCAGAGTATATGGCTGACGTCGGTCAGGGCGCATTAGACTGACGTCAGTACGTCAGGGTACTAATGCGCATGACCGACGTCATATCCTCAGTCTTTTCTTGCCCCAGATGTCAGAAAACCCTAAAAAAACAAGGCCCAAAATACCTGCACCAAAAATATGTACAATATATACAAGAATATATACAAAAATATCAGCATGTAACCTCACCTACACAACCACCCCTAAACACAGAGGGGAAGGAGGGAGGGTAAATTGGACTGCAGCAATGGGGATCCTCGAACATCTACATTTATGGTAGGTACAAAACTGTACTATGTTCTTCGTTCCCCATTGCTGCAGTCCTTACTATTGGGTAGAATCCCAAAGCAGAGGTAAGGGAGGCTGGCAAATCATAAAGAAGCAGGAGCTGACAACATGCCTTGCAAAACAGCTGTGGCAAAACCAGCCCTAGACTTAGAGTAGATAGGAAGGTGATAATGCTTAGAGAAAGTATGCACTGAACTCCAAGTAGCTGCTTCCAAAATATCCTTAGTTGCCACCCCTTAGAAATGCTGTTGAAGTGGCAGTAGCCCTAGTGGAATGAGGCCTAATCCCAGCTGGAATCTCCTTGCCATGATGGGAATAACAAAATGCAATGCAAAAGCCAATCCACCTAGAAATAGTTTGTTTTGACACAGGCTTGCCCTGAACTCAAAGCAAAAGAAACAAACAACTGCTGAGACTGCCTAAAATCCTTAGTCCTGCTTAAATAATAACGCAATTGCCTGTGTACATCTAAAGTGTGCAAAATCTTTTCCCCTTTATTTTGGGGTCTGCATAAAAAGTAGGCAAATGAATAGTTTGGTTTAAAGCCACACTAGAAACCACCTTAGGCATAAAGGAAGGATTAGTACGTAATGATACCCTATCCTTATGGAAAATCAAAAGGGCTCTACTGCCATAAGGGCCTGCAACTCAGACACCCTTCTTGCAGAAGTAATAGCCAACAGAAAAGCAGTCTTCCATGACAAGTATTTCAATTCAGCAGTAGCCGCAGGCTCAAAAGGTTGTAGAGTAAGTTTTTCCAACACAAAATTGAGATCCCAAGCAGGAGTAGGAGCTCTACGTGGGGTCTTATATTCTTTGCCCTCTAAGAAACTGCTTGAACAAAGGATGCGAAAACAATGGTGGGTCACAATCATAGTGAGCTGAAATTGCTGCAGCATGAATCTTAATGGAAGAGAAGGACAAACCTTTGTCCAATAACTCAGTAAGATATTGAAGAGCCACACCCAAATTAGGCTCAGAAATCTCCAAATTCTTTGCTGTACTCCAAAATAAAAATCTCTTCCATTTTTCTGCGTACACTTTCCTTGTACTAGGTCTTCTAGCTTCCATAATCACATTTAAAACTTGTTGAGGAAGTTGAGACCTGCTGTGTTTCAACACAGAATATGCCAGGCTGTTAGATGAAGAGAGTGAAGCTTGACATTGAGCAGATGACCGTCCTTCTGAGATAACAGATGAGGAATCAGAGGTAAAGGCCATGGAGGCTTCTTTACCAGACTCCGTAGTAGTGGGTACCAGTGTTGCCGAGGCCAATCTGGAGCTATCAAAATCATCCTTGGCCTGTCTTGTCTGATCTTTAATAGTACCTTTGGAAGAAGAGGCAGAGGTGGAAAGGCATACACATGAAGGTTTTTCCAACTGAAAGACAGAGCATCCACTTTCCAAGCTGTGTGATGAAACCCCTTTGTGCAATACTTTGGCAGCTGGTGGTTTAGTGGAGAAGCGAACAGATCTATGTCTGGAGTTCCCCATGACACTGTCAATTTCTGAAATACATGAAGATCCAGTTTCCACTCGTGGGGATCCATGATTTGTCTGCTTAACACATCTGCTAAGGAGTTCTGTGCTCCCGGCAGAAACCTTGCCTGAAGAGTTAGTTGCAAGCTTAGCGCAGTCTCCCATAAAATCATTGCTTGCCTGCATAGAGGATAAGAATGTGTTCCCCTTGCTTGTTGATGTACCACATGACAGTTGTGTTTGTCTGTTAGAATCAACACCTGCCCTGGAAGAAGTAACTCCTTGAAAGCCAATAATGCAAACTGGACTGCTAACATCTCCTTCATGTTGATATGTAGATGCTGTAGTCTGGCAGGCCACTTGTCTTGTATCCACTTTCCATTTAGATGAGCTCCCCAAGCAATGTCCGAGGCATCTGTCGTTAAAATCTGACTCGCCTCTGGCCGGGTCACAGAGAGTCCCTTGTTTAGGTGACATTCCTGAGCCCACCACAAAAATTCTTTTTGAAGGCAAGGTATTATTTGAATGACAGTGTCCAAATCCTGGCAGTGCTGTGTCCATACATTTGAGATACCATTGTAGCTTCCTCATATGCAGTTTGGCATTGGGAAGCACCAGAATACAAGATGCCATGAACCCTAATGCTTGAAGGACTGTCCTTGCAGTCAGCACGGACTGATGAGATAGTTGATGGAAGTAAAGTGAAAGACTCTTTTGTTTGTCCGGGGTTAAAAAGGCCATCTGGGCTGCTGTATTCAGTCTCACACCCAGAAAGCACATGTCTTGAGAGGGTACTAGACTGGACTTTATTTCGCTCACAGAATACCCTAGGCATCTTAGCACTGCTATAACATATTCCAGATGCTGTAGAAGGTCTTCCTTTTCTTGAGCCAGAATCAGGCAGTCGTCCAAGTAAGGATAGATTTGAATTCCTTGTAGCCTGAAGTAAGCTATCACTGGAGCCAGAACCTTTGTGAATACTCTGGGCGCAGTAGATAAGCCAAAGGGCAATGCAGAGAACTGATAATGAGAATTCCCAGCTCGAAACCGCAGATACTTCCTGCAACTTAGCCTTATAGGCACATGAAGGTAAGCTTCCTTGAGATCTAAAGTTACCATCCAGTGATCTTTGCCCAGCAGAGGTAAAAGCTGTTGTAACGTCAACATCTTGAACTTGGGAATGTCCAGATAAGTGTTGAGGAGAGATAAATCCAAAATTGGTCTCCACGTGTTCCCCTTCTTTGGTACTAGGAACAGGCGAGAATAAAATCCTAGGCCCCTTTCTGATACAGGAACTGGCTGAATGGCCCTCATCTGGAGTAACTGAGAAATTTGCTTGTGAGCCTCTTTTCTTTGTGGAGGAGGAACGTCTGGCATGCCTTTGAAAGGAGGCATTGTATGGAAATAAAACCTGTAACCGTGGTGAATGATATCCAACACCCATCTGTCTTGAGTAATTAAATCCCAATTTTCTTTGAAAAGAGACAGTCTTCCTCCCAAAGGAGCTACCAGACGAGAATCTACTGGCAGCTGAAAAGGCAGGTCATTGGGTCTGTTTACGAAAGGACTGACCCCTGCCCTCACCAGAAGTCTGAGCAGGTGAACTCCTGTTCTAGGCCTAAAAGAACCTTGAGCTCTGCCCCTACCACGTCTAGACCTACCCCTAGACTGGGAATCATAAGCAGGATATGTCCACCCCTTAGCAGGCCAATTTCTACTAAACTTGGTGGCTGCACCTGCAAAAATCTTTAACAGTTTGCATAGACTTAGCTTTGTCCTCCATTTTCTTTAAAACTGCTTCCACAGGCGAACCAAACAACACATCAGACTGTAAAGGAGCATCCAAAATCCTTGTCTTAACATGCTCAGCTAAATTCTGATCCCTCAACCAGGCATGCCTCGAAGAACAGAACTAGTGGCAGCCACCCTCGAGGAGGCCTGTACAGCATCAAAACCACATTGCAAAGAATGCTTACCCACTTGTTCAGACACATGAACCAAATCCAGCAACTCTTTACACTCAATACCTTCCGCCAAAGCATCCACCTTAGATTTCAATTGTGAAAGGAGATAATTTTGATATTTTAGCATGTGAAACTGACAATTCAACGCCTCATGGCTAGAGTGGAAGAAGTATACACTTTCTTTCCCCACCTATCCAAAGCCCTTGCCTCTTTATCAGTGGGAACAGGATTTTTAACCACAGAGGCCTTAACACCTTTAGGCCCCTGAGAAACAGTTTCTGGGTCCGCCCTAGGACTCTTAAACAAATACTTATGAGCTTCAGGCACCCTATAGTACCTATCGGGTTTAACAGGAGCAGGAGGCAAAGAGTCAGGGTTCAGGGAAGCCTCTGCAAAAACATCTTCCACCACATTCAACACAGGAGGTATAGCTAAGGGCCTATGCTGGGGTAAAAACAAGAATTCCCTAAGCCTTTTCCTGAATCAGAGTAATCCTGGCCTTCCCATTTAAAGTGCTCCCTCATGGAATGTAGAGTCTCTGAAAATGAGAAATCCTCAGGAGGAGAAGCTGTAGGAGTGGAATCATCCACATCAGAATTAGAATAAGGAGGATACTCCTGCAAATCTTCCACAGAAGACTCAGAAGCCTCTGAACACTGTTCAAAACTATCAAACTCCGGTTCCACCCTGGGCCTCTTATCAGGAGGGGGCATAGAACCTCTAATCATAGTAATCAAATCTTCTGCCATTTTAAGCATATGTTTCTTAGGTACAGAACCCGAAATGCTAGGAGAAGCCCCCACTGAAGCTGAACCTGGCCTACCTCTCAAAGAAGTTTTGGCAACAGAAAGAGAGGCTCTAACTACCTTGGGAAGAGAGGGAAGAACAGTTACCTGAGAAGCCCCCTCAGCCTGGCCTACCTCCTGAGAAGGCACATCCTGTAACAGTAAAGTCTCTGCCTGAGACTCCAAAGAAACTCCTGGCAAAACCTCTGGCTCCACTGAGCCTTCTAAAGAACCGACGTCCGGGACTGCCGGTTCATCAACCCTAGGCTTCGCTGTTTTGTCCTTGCGCTTCTTGACGAAGCGGCGCCGGAGCATCCGACGGCATTTTATAATTGCAACGCTTCCCAAACACTAACCTGGCACAGTCTAACCGTCTCTTAATAGTGCGTTTGTTAAACCTAGCACAAGAGCGGCATCCAACAACGCCGTGCTCAGGCCCTAAACAAGGTATACACAAGGTATGGTAATCCCTATGAGGTATCTGTTTCCCACAAGAAATACAGTTATTCACTTTTTCTGACATCCGGTTAAATACTGAGGCAAGAAAAACCAAAATGTTCCCCAACGGGGTACTTAGCCAACTCTGATTCGGTCTGAAACTCCGGCTTCGGAAATATTTCAGAACGCCAACCTGCACTCGCAAAACTGCTTCTGCATCGGACCATGCGGCAAAAAAGACTGAGGATATGACGTCGGTCATGCGCATTAGTACCCTGACGTACTGACGTCAGTCTAATGCGCCCTGACCGACGTCAGCCATATACTCTGGTATTCGGGCCGACTGGACAGCGGACTACCCAATAGTAAGGACTGCAGCAATGGGGAACGAAGAACATTTGCTCCCTGTCACCCTGGTTTTGCGGACCACCTCTGCTGTTTGGATGGCGTCTTCCATTTTTGCCCCCTCCTCTGCCCCTAGAGGGGGTATCCATAGGTGTGTTTTGGAAAGCTCCTTGGGGTTTTCGAAACCCCATTTTTCCACTTCGTTGCCCTTTGGGGTACGGTCTAGTTGGAGTGGAAAAATGGTCTCCTACAGAAGACAAAGTCTTTCCTTCTTGTTCACACCTAGTAAGTGTCTCCTTAACTTTGGGCCCGAACAAGGCGGAACCATCAAATGGGGTATTGACTAAGGAAGATTTGAAGGCTTCAGCAAAGGCGCATCCAGGACGGTCTCCAAAGAGCTATCGCTGAGCCTGCCGCCCTACTCGATCCATCGGCAGCATAAGAAATGAGTCGCATGGATGAGTTTACTACAGAATTGAGGGTGTTGAGTTGTGCAGTCACCTTCTCAGAAACTGCATCAGCTGTATTACCCTGTAGAGCATCTCCCAGCTCTTTAAGGAGATCTCGTTGAAGGTGGGTAAAATGGGTCAGGTAGTTGAGCGATCTCATGGAAAATGCAGCAGAACTAAATATGCGTTTCCCATACCTGTCCATTGTCCTAGAAGCCCTATTAGGAGGATGGACAGAAGAACAGGTTTCCGAAATCTCTTTCTTGGTGGCTGCCGCCACCACCATGGCATCAACAGGGACTCCCTTGGTAAGAAGGGCCTTGTCAGTAGGGGAAGTAATTAACTTGTTGGGCCTTCCGAGGGACCGGTTCCACTGAATCAGGGGACTCCCACGCCCTTCGAGCAACCAGATCCATCAGTTCATTGAAGGGTGGGGTAACCCAGGAGGTAGATGGCTGAGACCCAAAGGCCTTCAGGAGTACAGACTCGTCCCCAGTAGGGGCAAGGGACTGCCAATCACCCCTCTGTCTTAAGATCTCCAATATGTCTGCAAATGTGACATCCTCTGAGGGGGATCGTGGGGATGCTTCTGATTCCTCCAAGTCGGTATCCGATGTCAGGGATTCCTGTGGGGAATCCAAGTGCCTCCTCTTGCACAGTCTCTTCCTAGGTACTTCATCGGTGGGAGAGTCCGGTGAAGTCCCTGTAGAGAAGGGGCCACCCAATGGGGATACCCGAGGTCCTGGATCTCGACGCTTGGTAGGGATGTGTGGGGAAGAGGTAGAATGAGGCCCTTTAGGGGGAGGGGAAGAAAGATCCGAGGAGGTAGTTGTCTTAGCAGACATGACCTTCCTCATGGCATCGAAGGCACCAAAATCCCGGTCCGAGAAGTCTGTCTTCTCCGAAGAGGCAGGCAGCTCTCCCCGAGCCGAGACCCCCCACTCCAATCCAGAAGACGGAGATTAAGCCACCTGTGCCGAAGCCCCGAGGGGAAGGGTCGGAACCGAAGTATCGGTCTGACTCCCCACCCCGAAAGCCAGCGAGGGACTGTCGGCCCTGAGACTCCCCGGTCAGAACAAAGGAGATCAAGGTTGATGGAGCAGATGGAGGTGGACCGAACCTCGGCTCCGAGGGCTCTACCAACATCGGTTCTGTCCACCCCGGCTTCGAGAGCTCGACTGGCTTTGAAGGAGGAGAAGAAATTAGGGCTGGGATTTCAGGCTTCGAAGCCGAGTGGCTCGAAGCGAACAGCATTTTGGCCAGGGTCGGGTTCTCTAACAGCCTCTTAACCACTCGGTCCAGGTCCACATCAGAAAGCCTTGAAGAATATGTCGAGGGATGGGTCGAAGGAGCCGAAGATGGTACCGATTGAAGAATTGGAGACTGAGGAGTCTCCAATATTGGATCCACAACTGGGCTCCGAGGTAAAGGATCGATACACGGCTCTGAGAGCTGTGGAGCCGATGAACGAACCATAACAGAGGAGCTCGGAGCCGATGACTTGGGCTCCGAGGACCCCTTGGACGACTTCGACCCCTTCGAAGCCTTGGAAGAAAGGTCGGCCTTGTCCAACGTAGCCTGAAATTCAGGCTTCAGGAGTCCCCTGTCTACCAGCTTCCTGCGCCTTTCCAAAACAACCCTGGCGCTAAAGGAGTAGCAGACAGAGCACACCTCCTGCAAATGAACAGAACCCAAACAGTACACGCAGGTGGAGTGGTCGTCTGTAACAGGACATTTTTTGACCACACTCATACCTTTTAAATCCTGACTTTTGTTTTTCTGACATCTTAAACAATATAAATTCAGGTTCCTGAATCTCAATATTAAGCCAAAGAAGTAACAACACACCAGTTATCTAAGTATCTAAATATTAAATACCTTTTAAATCCTGACTTTTGTTTTTCTGACATCTTAAACAATATAAATTCAGGTTCCTGAATCTCAATATTAAGCCAAAGAAGTAACAACACACCAGTTATCTAAGTATCTAAATATTAACTATTATAGTTATTAACTAAGCCTCTACAGGATATATATATATATATATATATATATATATATATATATATATATATATATATATATATATATATATATATTGAAGATTATTTAAATGTGACAGAAGAAAGAAGTGCACACACTCACAATAGCGGACAGAGCCCTGTCACGCCCAAACAGATGAGAGGCCTAGAAAAATCTTAGAGAGAAAACACTTCAAAAATTTAACTAGATCTAAACGAACTAACTAAACCCTAATACTATAGAAAAATCACATCTATTTTAACCATACAAGATAAAATTATCCACAAAAATTCTCTATAAATATAGAAAAATAAGTCACTGGCCCGAGCTTCCTCTGACGAGCTGTAGATCCGTTGCAGCGGCAAACTAGATCTGGGGATTTACAGTAGAGCATCATGGGATATACACTAGGTCTCGAGCTTCTCTGAGAGTCTGAGCTTGAAAAGCGGCCGACTCAGAGCCGAGGGATCAGCTCCGAACCCACGTGTAAGAACAAAATAGTGAGATAGAACAACTTCACATCGTAGCAGCTGCACAAACTTCATCCACTGATGCTGTAGAAATGAAAGCCATAGAAGTACCCATAGCTCTGGGCGTGTCAGAGAACTAAATGAGGAATGGCTGTGATGCCTTATAAATACAAAAGCTGAACAGTCCTTTTTATACGATCTGAGGAAGGCTTATTTGCCGAAAGCGCTTATCGGAAGACTGAGGACTGCTTATTTTATGTTCTATTCTTTTCATTAAAGTTTTGATTTTACTATTAAGTTTTACTGCCGTGGTGGACATCAGGAGTTTTTAGTAGTGTTTGTCTTTTCTCTTCCTCACTGGTGTCCTTAACAGTGTAAGAAAGTTTTTTACCTGAAGATCTTGAAGACAGTCTTGGGGTAGAAGTCTTTATCTGCTTCCTACGTCCCTTGCATTGTTGTGTTGAGGGAAAGGATTCCCTTCACACAAAGGATGTTTTTTGAGAGTAGTTCCTATGACATCTAGGAATGGGGGACACCAAAGGTGTTTTAGATTTTGCAACTATTTTTCCTTCACTTGGAGGGATTTGAAGAGCTCAGCAGAGGCTTGTCCAAAGATGGCCTTATTGTTTAACGGAGCATCTAGAAGTTTGGTCTGAACATCCATGGGAAAGGGTTGTAGCCATACCCAGGAGTAACAACACAGCACTGATCCAGAAGCAGCAGCTTTGGAAGCAGCTTCCACAGCATTATAGCTGCACTTAATAGAGTGCCTGGTTACTTGTGATGCTGCGGAGAGGAGAGAGTTTAATTGTACTTTGGTGGGGGGAGTCCTGGACCTCAGAAAGAAGGCTGGTGGCCTTAGAAATGGTATCAAGTACAAATCTTGCCATGTACGTTTGGTAGTTCAGGGCCCTAATGGCCAGAGTGGAAGATGTGTAGACCTTTTTACCTGTCCTGTCAATACATTTGATGTCTTTATCAGTAGGATAAAGTGCAGAGGAAGGAAGCTGAGTAGAGGTCTTGTCTGCAGAAACAGCTATAACAGCTGGGTCAGCAGGAGGGTTCTTGTGAAGAAAATGGGCGTCTTGGGGGACCCTATAAAATCTGTCTGGTCGTTTAGCTGCAGGAGGTTGGGAGTCAGGAGACTGTGAAGCAGCTAAGAATGCATCTTGAAATGCAGGTAGTAAAGGGGGCACAGCTGAGGGAGTGGGCTGCTCCATTTGCAGAAGGTCAAAGTATCTTTTCTTTGAATCGGAGACCTCAGAGACCTGCCACTTGAAGTGGTCCCTCATGAGGGAGATAGTATCCGCAAAACTAAATTCTTCCTTGGAGAGTCTGGAGAAATAGAGTCCTCTTCATCTGGAGTAATAAACTCCTTGGGGGATTCAATTTGAGTCTCATAAGAGAAAGATTACTCAGAGGAAGAATATTACTCCTCAGACACATGGGTCGGTTGATGAGTGAGAGTAGGTGGGAGTTATTGGGATTGTAAGGCCTGAAAGGCCTTAAAGAGGCTTTGGGAAAAGGATTTCCATCCGGGCATGAGGGGGTTCAATGTGTTGGGAATTCTGTTTCCTTTTCAAGGGTGTGGCAGACAAGGGAGAAGCAGATGTCGGCCTAGCAAGAAAAGGAGGAGCAGGGGCTTCCGAAAAGGTGAGCCATGGTTCCCCTCCACCATCAGACTCCGATGGCTGAAATACCTCAGCGGATATACCTTCGGTATCCCACACCCCAGTTTCCATTGTGGTTCCCAGGTCTGCTTGGGAGACAGTCGTTTGAATTGATTCCGGGTCTTCTATCAACTCAAGAGCCAGTCTGAACGCCTGAGGTGCAGCCTGGGACTTGTGCCTAAGTTTCTTCGCCTTCTTCCTAGGCGGCTCGTCGGATAGGCCTACTTCTCCCTGCATGCCTAATGCCAAACATCTGAGTCTCTGATTCTCGAGGTAAAGATTTAAAGCCGCTAGTTGGCTACGAAGTGTTTTGGGCAAATAACTTACAGATAGAACAGAATGTACTGTTGTGGGCCTCGCCTAGACAGAAAACACACTTACCGTGCGTGTCCTTGTGAGGAATCTGTCTCCCACAAGCACACTTCCCTTTCCTAGCTGACATGCAAGTCTAAAACAGCAAACAAAACAAGTAAGAAAAAACCCAGTGGGCACTTATCTGAATGGTCCAAACAGTCGTCTGGTCTCGATACTCGTAACTATATAAAACAAGAAGTAAAGTAGAACTGGGGAACGGGCATCAGATGATCACTATGGCAGAAAAATTCTGAGGAGGGTACGTGAAGACGTCACCTTTACACCTAATGCCGGTTTGTTTCTCCGGAGTGAGGAATGCCATCTGGGAAGTTGTGTTCAAGCCTGCTCTGAGGAACAGAATCTGTTGGCAGGGTACTAGGTGTGATTTCTTCTCATTGATTGTGTACCCCAGTGAGGCTAGAAGTCCCTTTACAAAAGCCAGGTGTTATAATAGCAAGTCCTGACTTTCTGCCTGAATCAGGCAATCGTCCAAGTATGGGTAAATCTGAATATTTCTCTGCCTGCAAAATGCAATGGCTGGAGCTAGGCACTTTGTGAATACCCTGGGCGCAGTAGATAAGCCAAAGGGAAGTGCAGAGAAAGTACAGTTGTGTACACTTACCATAAATGTAAATGTTAGAGTGAATTCACTGTTGCAGTCATCACATTTTGGTTACCTGCCTGCTGGTAGCCATCAGCCGGGCCTGAATACCAGAGTCTTCGGATTTCTGTGTCGGATGCTGTCGCTTCTTCCCTGACGTCAGGTTGTCAGGGGTATAAAACATGCAGTCGGCGCCATTACATCAGTTTTTCTTGTCCCAGATGTCAGGTGCCCCCACAATAATATGGTATGGTACACCACCATCAAAAAGCAAATACACAAGAAAAAATAAATATACCAACAAGAAGGAAAGGTACAGCCACGAGAAGTCAGGGGGCTGGAGGGAGGGTAACCAGGACTGCAACAGTGAATACACTTGAACATCTGCATTTATGGTAAGTGTACACAACTGTACTATGTTCTTCATGTTTCACTGTTGCAAGTCATCACATCTGGGTCAATTCCTAAAGCTAAAGGAAGGGAAGAGGAAGTTAAAGAGCATTAGGACCAGCTATTAAGTCCTGCAAGACTGCAGTGGGCAAATCCATCTCTGGAATTAGAAAAGATAGGCATGTGGTAATGTTTGGTGAAGGTATGTACAGAGCTCCAGGTAGCAGCTTCTAGGATTGTCCCTTGTAGTGACTCCTCTGAGAAATGCCGCAGAGGTAGATGCAGCCCTGGTGGAATGTGATCTTATCCCCTGTGGGGTAGGTTTTCCATGAAGCCAGTAACAGAAATGAATGAAATGGGCTATCCATTTGGAAAGGGTTTGCTTTGAAATGGCTTCCCCTCTGTCCCTGCAGCAAAGCCAACTAGCAGCTGTTCAGATTTTCTGAGAGGCTTAGTCCTGTCCAAATAGAATCCAAGTTGTCTGAGCACGTCTAGAGTGCAGTATTGTTTTGTAGATTAGGGAAAAAAGTAGGCAAATTAATGGACTGATTTAGGGCCACAGTAGACACCACCTTGGGCAGAAAGGAAGGATTAGTCCTGAGGGAAACCCTGTCCGCATGGAAGATAATGAAGGGTTCCACTGCCATGAGGGTCTGTAATTCAGACACTCTTCTAGCTGAAGTGTTTGCTAGAATGAAGGCTATTTTCCGAGAAAGGAATTTCAACTCTGCTGTTGCAGCTGGCTCAAGGGGGGGGGGGGGGGGTGAGCTTTTCCAATACAAAGTTAAGGTCCCAGGCTGGAGTGAGAGCTCTCCTGGGGGGTCTTACATTTTTGGCCCCTCTAAGGAATTGTTTTAGCAAGGGGTGAGAGAAGAAAGGTGGGCTCAGTATTACAATGTCCTGAAGTAGCAGAGGCATGAATTTTAATTGACGAGAAGGACAGGCCCTTGTGGAACATTTCTGTTAAGTACTGCAGAATATGAGGTAAGCTGGGCACCGTTGCGCACACCCCCTGAGCCTGGCTCCAGGAACAGTATCTTTTCCACTTTTCAGCATAGGATTTTCTAGTACTAGGCCCTCCTGCCTCCAGAATAACATCCAGCACCTGCTTACTGAGGGATGCTACAGGAGAGCTCAAGGAATTAGCCAAGCTGTAAGGTTCAGTGTTTGAAGCTGAGGGTGCAGAATCTGGCCTACCTGCTGGGACAGCAGGAAAGGGGTCTGAGGCAGGTGCCATGGTTGCAGCAGTGTCATACTGCGCAAGAGGGGGTACCAATGCTGGCGTGGCCAGTCTGGTGCAATCAGTATTATCCATGGCTTGTCCTCTTTGATCTTTAGTAGAACCTTCGAGAGGAGAGGCAGAGGGGGAAAGGCATAAACAGAGGCGCTTTCCCAGGTAAAGGACAGAGGCATCCACTTTCCAAGCTTGACTGTGGGGAGTTCTTGAGCAGAATTTGTTCAATTGGTAGTTCTGAGGGGAGGCAAACAAATCTACCTCTGGAGTCCCCCATTTGTTCCTCAAGAGGTTGAAAAGAGGTTGAACATTTTGGGTTCTAGTTTCCATTTGTGTGGGTCCATGAGATTTCTGCTTCAGTCGTCTGTCAGTGAATTTAGTTCGCCTGGCAGGAATTGTGCTTGTAGGTGTACTTGGTAGCTCAAGGCTGTGTTCCACAGAGCAATGGCTAGCCTGCAGAGAGGATATGACTGAGTTCCCCTCTGCTAGATTATGTACCACATAACTGTGGTGTTGTCTATCTTTACCAATAGTTGTCCTGGAAGGATACGGTCTTTGAAGGCTATCAGAGCATTCTGTACAGCTAACATTTCTTTTTGATTGATATGCAGGTGCATCTGTCTCGGGATCCTTTTGTTTTGAATGCACTGCCCTGCCATGTGAGCCCCACATGCATAGTCTGATGCGTCTGTTGTTGGGGTTTGGGTGGCAGGGGGTAGAGTAAAAGGGAGTCCCTTGTTTTGGTAGCAGGCCTCTGCCCACCAAAGGAACTCTGTCTTTATACAAGGAATGATATAAATCATTGTTTCCAAGTCCTGAGAATGTTGACACCATAGCCTTTTCAGATACCACTGGAGTTTCCTCATATGCAGTCTTGAATATGGAATTAGCAGAATGCAAGAGGCCATGAACACCAGAGCTTGCAGTATTTTCCTTGCAGATAGCTGGGGTTTTGCGGCCAATAGTTTGAAGAAGGTTGTCAAATAAACATGTTTCTCCGGAGTGAGGAATGCCACCTGGGAAGTTGTGTTCAAGCTTGTTTTGTGGCCAATAGTATGAAGTAGGTTGTCAAACATGTTTCTCCGGTGTGAGGAATGCCATCTGGGAAGTTGTGTTCAAGCTTGCTCCCAGGAATACAACCTGTTGGCAGGGTACAAGGTGAGATTTCTTTTCACTGATGGTGCACCTCAGTGAGGTTAGAAGTTTCTTTACGAATGCCAGGTGTTGTAATAGCAAGTCCTGGCTTTCTGCCTGAATCAGACAATCGTCCAAGTAAGGGTAAATCTGAATATTTCTCTGCCTGCAAAATGCAATGGCTGGAGCTAGACACTTTGTGAACACCCCGGGCGCAGTAGATAAGCCAAAGGGAAGTGCAGAGAACTGAAAGTGCATGGAGCCCGCCCTGAAACGTAGGTATTGTCTGCAGGATCCTCTTACTGGGATGTGCAGGTAAGCTTCCTTTAAGTATAGGGTTGCCAGCCAGGCATCCTTGGCTAGCATAGGGAGAAGCTGTTGAAGAGTTAGCATTTTGAATTTTGGAACCACCAGAAAGGTGTTGAGAATAGAGAGGTCCAGGATAGGACGCCAGGAGTCATCTTTTCTGGGTACCAGAAAAAGTCTTGAATAAAAACCTTATCCCCTTTGTTCTGCTGGGACAGGTTGAATAGCCCTGATACTGAGAAGAGAGAGAACCTAATGTTGGGCCTCTGCCCACTGATTTGGTGGTAGGTCTGGCCAACCATTTGGGGTTGGTAGGGTGGGGAAGTGGAATCTGTATCCTTGGGAAATGTTCAAAACCCATTTGTCCTGGGTAAGGAGTTCCCAGTTTTTTGAATGCAGGGTGAGCTTTCCTCCTAAGGGAGCAGGTAGTTGAGCAGGGCTTGGAAGGGTTAAGGCTAAGTCATTGTGCCATTTTTCCGTATGGGGGTGGCTTACTACTCCCTGCTTTGGTAGTGGGAGCCCCCCTACTGCTTAGATCTGTGTGTAGTCTGAGACTGTAGCCTAGATGGTCTGATGTTCCTGGGTTTGGACTGAGAAGGCCTGGAAGGGAATAGAAAGGACCAGTACTTTGAAGGCCAATGCCTACTGAGTATGAGAGGCTGTACTTTAGGAAATCTTAAACAGTTTGCATTTTATTCCTCCATCCTTTTGAGGACGACTTCTGCTTTGTTGCCAAAAAAGCTGTCTTGGTTTAAAGAAGCATCCAGTAAATTAGCTTTAACATGATCTGGCAAGTTTTATTCCTTAAGCCAAGCATGCCTTCTAACTACAGACCCAGTGACAGCCGCCCTGCAAGATGATTCTAAAGAGTCAAAACCACATTCCAAAGTATGTTTACCAACTTGTTCTGCAGAAGGCATTAAATCTTGCAAGTCTTTGTGTTCAGCACAGTCAGAAATCAACATCATTTTCTGTTTAAGTAGTCCCATAATATGCTGCTGATACTTTAACATGTGAAACTAGCAATTTAAAGCCCTTATGGCAAAAGTAGCAGAAGTGTATACCTTCTTTACCCCATCTGTCTAAGGTTCTAGAATCTCTATCAGAAGGGGTAGGATTTTTGGCAGCAGTAGCCTTAATGCCTTTTGGTCCTTGGGAAATGGTCTCTGGATCCGCAGAAGTATTCTTGAAGAGGAACTTGTGAGAGTCAGGTACTCTGTAGTACCCGTCAGGTTTTCTGGGAGCTGGAGGCAGAGTGTCTGGAGTAAGGCATGATTCCAAGAAAGCATAATCTACAATGTCCAGAACAGGAGGAATAGCTAAAGTCCTGTGTTGAGGCAGAAGTAAGAATTCCCTAAGTCCCTTTTTGGACTCAGAGTAATCTTGGCTTTCCCAGTGGAAATGCTCCCTAAGAGTATGCAAGGTTTCACCGAAAGAAAAATCTTCTGGAGGGGAAGCAGAGGGAATGGAATCCTTTGTATCAGAACCCTCATAAGTAGATAAGGGCAAATCCTGGTAATCAGAGTAGCAGAAATATCAGATTCCTGATCAGAAGAATCAGAAAGAAAATCAGTTCTAGGCCTCTTTGAGGGGGAAGGCTGGCTTCCGCTAATTAAGGTAATAAGGTCTTCAGCCATTCTAAGCATTTTTTTTTTGAGGCAAATGGGCCTGAGCCAGCAGTTTGGTGGATGGTTTTCTAGGCGTAGTGCGAGTTTTTGGCCTGAGGAATTTGGAAACTTCTGGATGGAAACGATGGCGTCTGTTTAATGTGAATGTCTGTAGGCCTGAATACACCCTCAGAAGTCGGTGCTTGCACACCGGCTCCGGACCCACCCTAGGTAGAGACATCCACAGTTTCCATAGTCGAAGAAGCATCTCGCGGCATATCTGACTCTGAATGGGTCACAGTAGAGGCCTGCGACTCTGAAGTAGTGGGTATCAGGGGCTGTAAAAGCACCTCACTGAGTACCAGCGGACTGGCGACTAGCTTAATGGAAGAGTCGTCGGCAGTTTTGGACCTATGCGGTCTGGCTCTGTCTTTATCCTTACGTTTTTTTTTTTCAGATCGGTAGTCGGATGGCTTAACGAAGCCATTTCGGAATATGTAGATCGAGTACGAAAGTAATTGGCTGCAAAAATGGCTCAACGACGAATAATTCGGGAATTGAACAAGGAAAAAAAATGACGAGGGACGTCGTGGTCTGGCCTAAACAGGTTATACAGTACAAATTAAATCTCTATGAGGTATTTGCTTTCCATAGGTAAGACAATTGTTAACTTTTACTGACACTGGTTAGAGCAAGAAAAAGGAAAGACTATGGTCTGAAATTCGAAAACGAAAATTTCACGAAACGGCCGACCGGCACTTGCGAACTGCTTCTGCTTTGGGCACCGCAGGGCAAGAAAGACTGATGTAATGGCATCCACTACATGTTTTATGCTCCTCACGACCTGACGTCATGAAAGAAGCGACAGCATCTGACGCAGAAATCCGAAGACTCTGGTATTCAGGCCGGCAGAAGGGTACCTGCAGGCAGATAACCCAAATGTGATGACTGCAACAGTGAAACACAAAGAACATCTGGTGAACAGGCATCCGATGATCACTGCAGCAGAAACATTCTGAGGAGGGTACGTGAAGACGTCACCTTTATATCCAACGCCGGTTTATGGCCCTTGTAGCCGACGTCACAGGTACACTCCAGGACAAAGACTTTGGTATACTGGCCGGACGGTGGCGCTGCAGGCAGCTACTCCCTACGGTAATGAATACTGCATAATCAGAATAGAAAGACATCTTTCTGGTAAATTTATGAGAAGATGTTAAAATATGCTGGGGCGCAACTGAGAGGTTGTGAATCCTAGTAATGTTTGGAATTGCAGCAGCCAAGGTGTCAGTTTGAGAGAGTGAAGAGATGGAGAGCCCCTGATGAACGAGTCAGAAGATCCGGAACTGGGTCCAGAATCCAAGGTTCTTCCAATAGATGAGGCTGAAGGAAGGGAAACCAAATTTGACGAGGCCAGTAAGGGGTTATGAAGATGATGGTCCTTCCCAGAGTCTTTGCTTTCTGTAAAACTTTGGGTATTACAGGGAAAGGAGGGAAAGCATAAAGGAGACCAAGGGGCCAATTGTGCACTAATGCATCCCTTGGAGAATCCCCCGATGGGAGGGTGGGGGTGGGAATTAGGGCAAAACAGCTGCTGTACTTTGGGTTTGTCGGGGTTGCAAAGAGATCACAGCAAGGCTGGCCCTATCTGCGGAAAATCCTTTCCGCTACTTGTTCCTTTAGGGACCACTTATGAGGCAAAAGAATTCCCCGGCTTAGCTTGTCTGCTATCACATTGGATCTCCCCAGGATATGCGCTGCTATCAGAAAGCGCTGGGAGGAAGTTGCCCACTGCCATACTCTCAGGGCCTATCAACAAATACAGAAAGAAGATTTGAGAAGGACAACCCACTTAGGCTCTTCCTTCCTCTCTCCTTGCACTTCACTAACAAAAAAAAAAAAATTGCACTTTATTCCTCTGCTTTTACTGTATTTGTGTTGTCTCCAAATTTATTTTGCTTTTGCCTCTTCATAAAAGTACTCAAATTTTATTTATTCTGCTGCATTTATTACTGCTAGGTAGTAGCCTCATTAAATTGTAACTGTTATTCTAAGTCTTTTGGTTTAAGCACTTGGGCTTCATACCGCTTGTTTTACATTAAGGTTAGTGGTCTGCACTGTAGTGGCAGGACAGGTAGCTTACATCCTTCTAAGCTGGGAATTGCTGACTGAAGGCTCAGTGTCTGCTATTCTAAAAGTGTATTAGTTCTGGTTTAAGCACTTGGGCTTCAGGCCAGTTATTCTACATTAAGAAAGTTTGTGGTCTGCACTCTTGTGGGAGGAAAGTCTGGATTCTGCCCTTCTGAGCTGATAATTTCTGGTCACAGGCTTACTGTGCCTGCTTATTTGAACTGCTACTTTCTGAAATTGGTGCGCCTCGTTGCTATAGCATAGACCAGATTCAAGCCTGATGAATCTAGCTTTGTTTGTATAAATTGAGCCATCTTTTTTTTGGAGAAGGTTCCCCTGCACCCTAGTGGCAGGAGTGTGCAGTTAGAGCTTGTCTGATTGAAGACTGCTGGAACAGGGCTCAGTTTTGAGCTTTTTTCTGGTTAATTGGGTAACTTGTTTAAATCAGTTTGTTCGTTTTCTATTGTTTTATATATAATTAAAAAAAACTGCACTTTATTCATCTTCTTTTACTGTATTTGTGTTTCTTCCTACTTTATTACTAGGGGTATTGACTACAACTTTGATCTGAGATATATAACAATAAGTATCCTTTTAAGTGTTTTTTTTTTTTTTATTGTATCTGCTTTATTTTCTGGAAAAAAAAAAAATATATATATATATATATATATATATATATATATATATATATATATATATATATATATATATATATATATATATTATATATATATATATATTTGTTTCCCACCTTTCTAAGCTAGTATATTCCAGTTTTCAGGTTAGTGCTGAAATCAGGGCTGTGTTACAAATCTCTGTTTGCCCATACCTTACTTGGATAGAAGGAAGTTTTTCTCTGTTTGCCTGTGAGAGAGGGCGCTTTGAGAAGCCTATCTGTCCCTGGAGGAGTGGTTTCAGCCCAGAAATTAGTAGTTTATTAGGCATTTTGGGTCAATTTCTCTCTCTTTCATTTCCCTGCCATAAAAAAAAAGCATTTGCCTGGTTTTGCGTGCCGGGCAGATAGGGTACAACTATTCTCGGCTCCACAAAGTCTCCTCTTCAATTTTTCCCTTGGAACTAGACACATTTTCAACTTAAGCACTCAAGCCTTTCATTTCTCAGCCCGGCACTTGCTCAAAAACTCATAGCAAGCACTTATACACCTAGCACTAGACCCCCCTATACTGAACAGAAGGAAAGGCTTTCTATACAACCTTACCAGCCATTCAGTAAAACAGTTCACTGTACCTATCCAGGCATGTCCAATGGGCAGTTTCAGGTGTACTCTCCAGTCCAACTGGTGAATCTGGGCATTTTGAGGCAATGTTACAACTGTCTCATGTACAAAGACAACCCTCTCCTCCAACCACCAAACACTAATACATGCGAGACACACAATTATACAGCAAAACTGGAGGCTAAGCTCTCTCAATCCAAGAATGGATCAGACAGTCAAGAGGAGAAGGGAAATACTTGCATCACACCACCAAGTCTCACATAGACCCATTAAACCAGCACAGGCAAAAAACACACAAATACACAAAAACATACTCGGAGGCTCTAAATAAAAATCTGCAAAAGCAACAGAGACCTCCAAAGCAGACATCCAAGCAACCTCCACCCCCCAACACAAACCATGAAACACATACTTCACAAAACCAGTGTGCCATAGAATCACAGCCCTTAAGGCAAAATAATATACCCAACATACTAGTAATAGGTGACTCTATAGTCAGGCACACTGACGTCCCACTCACTAGGTGAATAAGGAGAAGGTTACTGTTAGCTGCCTGTCGGGTGCCAGAATCCACCACATAAAACAAGAACTCAGGTCACTCCAGAACAAGTACAAATATGACTCTGTCATTGTCCATGTTGGTGTGAATGACCTGAGCCGTACCTCCCTGGACTAAATGAAGAGAGACATGGAAGAGCTCTCTGATCACGAAGCCCAGGCCAGTATGACCCTGACCCTGAGTAGCATCCTACCCTCACCACGAAAGATACCACGGTATAAAAAAAATTATCAATTTCAACAACTGGCTAAATTTCTGGTGTCATTCAAAGGGGATCCAATGTATGTCTGCCTGGGATGACATGCTTGACAAACAACGCTGCTTCACTAGAGACGGCTTGCACCTGTTAACCATAGGCTTTCGAATACTGGCCAAGGCTCTTGCCACCTCCATAGTGCCTTCTTTAGGTAAGTTTCAAAAGACAAACCCACCGCCGTAAATAGCACAAGTAACAAAAAACTGAAGGTACTGCTGCTCAATGCCAGAAGTCTAAACCTCAAAATGCACACACTCGAGGCACTCCTCAGTATGGAGGAAATCGATATATGTGCAGTATCAGAAACCTGGTTTAAGGCTCAAGAGAGCACACCAGCACTACCAGGCTGCAACTCAAACCATACATTTCGGCCACAGAACCCAGACCGAAATACAAAAGGTGGGGGCGTATCCATATTCATCAAGGATACCCACACCTCCATTTTAGTGGCACAGCACGATGCTTCAGAGATCATCTACGTGCAACTAACACCGGGCAAAACTGCAATTCAAATTCTAGCTTGCTAAAGATCACCCACCATGTCCCTGGACCCCATTTCACGTTTCTGGAAATACTGGGAAACATAAAGGTCCTACCAAACACCCTAATATTGGGCGATTTTAATTACCCAAACATTAACTGGGAGAAAGTACAGTTGTGTACATTTACCATAAATGTAGATATTTGAGTGTATTCACTGTTGCAGTCATTACATTTGGGTAATCTGCTGGCAAGTTGCCCTCAGTCGGCCTGAATTCCAAAGTCTTGGGTCCTGTGTTACTTGCTGTCTCCTCTTCCATGATGTCAGGTCATCAGGGGTATAAAACAAGCAGCCAACGCCATTTTCTTTAGTTTTTCTTGCCCCAGATGTCAGGTGCCCCCAAACAGGTAGCAAAAATATATATACATAAAAACTATATATATATATATATATATATATATATATATATATATATATATATATGCAGCAATATAAACTTTACCTTCATCTACAAGCAAATACACCACAAAGGTTGTAGAAGATAGAGAAGGAAAGATAAACTCCAGAATGAAAGGGGGATGGTGGGCGGGTAACCTGGACTGCAACAGTGAATACACTCTAACATCTACATTTATGGTAAGTGTACACAACTGTACTAAGTTTTTCGTGTTTCACTGTTGCAGTCATTACATTTGGGCAGAATCCCAAAGCTATGGTTGGGAGGCTGGTGCTACACAGCATTAGGTGCAGCTATAAGGCCCTGCAGAACTGCAGTGACAAAACCTGCCCTGGACTTAGAGTAGAGAAACAAATGATAGTGCTTTGTAAAGGTGTGAATGGAACTCCAAGTAGCAGCCTCTAGAATGTCTTTGGTTGGTACTCCTCTGAGAAAGGCTGTTGAAGTAGCTGCAGCTCTGGTGGAATGAGACCCAATGCCCTTGGGCACAGGTTTACCATGGTTTAAGTAGCAGAAACGAATGCAGTGGCTTATCCACTTTGAAATAGTCTGCTTTGAAATAGCCTTTCCTTCTGATCCTGCGACATATGTCACTAGTAATTCCTCAGTTTTTCTTAGAGCTTTAGTCCTGCTCAAGTAGAATCTTAGCTGTCTTTGTACGTCCAAGGAATGCAGAATTCTCTCCCCCTTGTTCTCTGGATTTGGATAAAAGGTTGGCAGATGAATAGTTTGGTTAAGAGCCACACTGGAAACCACCTCAGACATAAATGTTGGATTTGTCCTCAGAGACACCCTGTCTAGGTAAAATATGATAAAAGCTTCCACAACCATGAGGGCCTGTAGCTCTGAGACTCTTCTTGCTGAAGTAATTACTAGTAGCAGAGCTGTTTTCAGTGATAAGAACTTTATATCAGCAGTAGCAGCTGGTTCAAATGGAGGCAGGGTGAGTTTTTCCAACACATAATTGAGATCCCATGCAGGTATTGGTGATCTTCTAGGAGGCCTTACATTTTTGGCTCCTCTAAGATACTGCTTTAGTAAAGGATGATAAAAGATTGGTGGCTCTGTATTGTAATGAGCCGAAATGGCAGAGGCATGGATTTTAATTCATGAGAAAGATAGGCCCTTGCCAAGAATCTCAGCCAAGTATTGTAATATCTGAGGAATATTTGGTTCTGCTATATCAGTTCCTTGTGCTTGATTCCAAGCACAGAATCTCTTCCATTGATCAATATAAAATTTTCTAGTACTAGCCCTTCTGGCTTCCAAAATGACATCCATCACAGCTTTACTGAGAGATGTTGTTTGTATAACTACATGATCAGGCATGCTGCCAGGGTCAGTGTCTGGAGTTGATTGTGCAGGATCTGATTGTTTTGCTGGGAGAGTAGTTGAGGTCTTTGAGGTAAGGTCCAAGCTGGGTATTGAGACAAGTTCCTTAGGAATGGGTACCAGTATTGGCAGGGCCAGTCCAGGGCAGTTAGTATCATCTTTGATTTCTCTTATCTGACTTTTAGGAGGACCTTGGGAAGAAGAGGCAGAGGAGGAAAGGCATAAACTGACAGTTTTTTCCAACTGAAGGATAGGGCGTCCACTTTCCATTCTTGTCTGTGATAAGTCCTTGTGCAGAATTTTTTCAATTGATAATTTTGAGGAGAGGCAAATAGATCTATGTCTGGGCTCCCCCATTTCTTTGTTATCATGCTGAAGACTTGTGGATCTAGTTTCCACTTGTGAGGATCCATAAGGTTTCTGCTTAAATTGTCTGCCAGAGTATTTTGTTTTCCTGGCAAGAATTGAGCTTGAAGATGTATTTGGTTAAGTCAAAGCTGTGTCCCACAGTGCCATGGCTAATCTGCAAAGGGGGTATGAGTGCGTGCCCCCCCTGCTTGTTTATATACAACATGACCGTGGTGTTGTGGGTCTTTATCAGTAGTTGTCCTTGATGAAGTAAGTCCTTGAAGGCTGCCAGGGCATTTTGAACAGCTAGCATCGCTTTCTGGTTGATATGTAGATGCATTGGTTTTTGGGTCCATATGCCCTGAATGCATCTTCATGCCATGTGGGCCCCCCCCCCCCCAGGCATAATCTGATGCCTCTGTTAAGGTTCGGCTGCCAGGGGGTAGAGTGAAGGCCCGTCCCATGTCTTGGTGACATGCCTTTGCCCACCATGGAAACGCCAGTTGTAAGCAGGGAATGAGGGGAATCATTGTTTCCAGACTGTGACAATGTTGACTCAATAAACTTTTTAGGTACCATTGAAGTTTCCTCATATGCAGTCTTGCATATGGAATCAGTACGATGCAGGATGCCATGAAGCCCAAAGCCTGCAGAATTTGTCTTGCAGATAACTGGGATTTTGTTGCCATCAATTTGAAGTAAGTAGTCAGTTGCCTTTGCTTGTCTGGCGTGAGGTAAGCCATCTGGGCAGTTGTATTCAAGCTTGCACCCAGGAATGTAATCTTTTCAGTGGGTACCAGTTGTGATTTCTTTTCGTTTATTGTGTACCCTAGGCATGTTAGAAGCCTTTTCACAAACGCCAGGTGTTGAAGAAGAATGTCCTTGTTCTCTACTTGAATGAGACAGTCGTCCAAATAAGGATATATTTGTATACGTCTTTGTCTGAAAAATGCAATTACTGGTGCCAGACACTTTGTAAAGACACTGGGTGCAGTAGATAAGCCAAAGGGCAGTGCAGAAAATTGGTAATGCATTAAGCCATCGTTGAATCGATGGTATCTTCTGCATGATTGCATTATTGGGACATGCAGGTATGCCTCTTTTAGGTCTAATGTCACCAGCCAAGCATTCTTGCCCAGCATGGGCAGAAGCTGCTGCAAAGTCAGCATTTTGAATTTTGGAATGTCCAGGTATGTGTTCAAACTCGATAAATCCAGTATTGGCCACCAGGCCTTGTCCTTTCTGGGTACCAAGAACAGTCTTGAGTAAAATCCTTGTCCTATTTCCTGTTCTGGTACTGGCTGAAAGGCCCCCCCATATCCATGAGGGACGTAACCTGTTTTTGTGCCTCTGCCCATTGATTTTTTGGCAGATCAGGACAACCGTTTGCCATTGGCAGAGTATGGAAATGGAATCTGTATCCCTGTGATACTATGTTTAGCAAACACTTGTCTTGGGTTAACTGCCAATTTTGAGCAAAACGTGCTAATTTCCCCCCTAAGGGTGCTGCCAAAAGATAAGTGCTTGGTGAAGGCAGAGGGAAGTCATTGGGACGGTTTTCTGTAGGTTTGCGCTTTATCTCCTCCAGATTTGGAGGTAGATGCGCCCCATTGCTTTCACCTGTATGAATCTTGTGCCTGGTATCTGGAACCCTTAGGGCGTCTGGATTTGCCCCTTTGAGCTCTGTCTGACAGGAAAGGACCAATTTTTCGTAGGCCAGTGTCTACTGAATCTGGGTGGTTGCACTTGTAAGAGGTCTTTTACAATTTGCATAGACTTAGCGTTGTCTTCCATTTTTCTTTAAAACCTCTTCTGCCTTAATACCAGAGTATCATGCTGTAAAGGTGCATCTAGTAATTTAGCTTTAACATGATCAGGCAAATTTTGTTCCTTTAGCCAGGCATGCCTCCTAATCACAGATACAGTAACTGCGGCCCTGCAGGAGGCCTCTAAGGAATCAAAACCAAATTGCAAAGTATGCTTTCTAACCTGTTCAGCTGCATGCAATAATTCCTGTAATTCTTTATTTGCTGCACATTCAGAAATCATAATTTTCTGTTTCAGTAATCCCATAACATGATGTTGATACTTGAGCATAGGAAACTGGCAGTTTAAGGCCCTAATTGCCAAGGTTGCAGATGTATAAAGCTTTTTTCCCCATCTATCCAGTGCCCTTGAATCTCTGTCAGAAGTGGTAGGATTTTTTTACTGTTGAGGCCTTAACTCCCTTTGGACCCTGTGAAATAGTTTCAGGATCAACAGCTGGGTTTCTAAATAAACATTTGTGTGAGTCAGGGACCCTGTAATATCTGTCAGGCTTGCTGGGAGCTGGAGGTAAGGAGTCAGGGGGTCAAGCTTGACTCTGAAAACACATCATCCACAATGTCTAAAACAGGGGGTATGGCTAAAGGCGTGTGCTGAGGGAGGAGGAGGAAATCCCTGAGCCTCTTTTTTGATTCTGAGAAATCTTGACTCTCCCAGTGAAAATGCTCCCTCAAAGTATGCAAGGTTTCTCCAAATGAATAATCCTCAGGAAGTGATGCAGATGAAATAGACTCCTCTGCATCAAAATCCTCATAGGGAGGTATAGATATCATTCCTGATCAGAAGAGGAATCAGAAGAAATAGTAACCTGACCTGAAGATTCATAATGAATGTCTTGCCTAGGCCTCTTATCTGGAGGGGAATGGGAACCCCTGATCAAGGTAATAAGGTCTTCAGCCAATTTGATCATCTGTTTTTTAGGCATAGAGGCCTGTGTACGTGGATCATGCGTCAGTTTGTAAGTTTTAGAAGTTGCTTTTGTCTTTGGTTTTGCAGCTGTTGTCGGTTTGATATAAAAATGTTGAGGCCTGAATACACCATCAGAAGCCGGTGCCTGCTCAGCAGCTCCGGGCTCATCCGAGGGAGATACATCCGTGGGTCCAACACTTTGTGTATCTCGCGGCATGCCGGACTCCACATGGGTGTCAGTAGGGGCCTGAGACTCGAAAGTATCGGGTATCAGGGGCTGCAAAAGCGCCTCACTGAGTACCGGTGAACCGGCTTAGGAGAAGCTTAGTCAACGGTTTTGGACCTCGACTGTCTCTCTGTCCTTTTCTTTGCATTTTTTATGTACTCAGGTAGTCGGATTGCTATCAGACGACATTTCTGGGTAGTTAAATCTGTTTCCAAAATACTTTGAGGCAAAAATATACCAGCGTTTAATAGCGCGATGGTTAAATCTAGCACAAAACCGACAGCCAGGCACGTTGTGATCAGGGCCTAGGCAAGGAATGCAGTATAAATGGAAATCCTTATGAGGTATTTGCTTTCCACAAGTAATATAATTATTAACTTTTCTGACATCGGTATGGAGCAAGAAAAGTTTCCCCAACAGGGTACTTAGCTTCAGTGAAGACTTTGGTTCTGAAACTCAAACTCGAATATTTCAGGTGTCGGCCAACCGGCACTTGCGAAATGCTTCTGCTTCGGGGCACCGCGCGGCAAGAAAGACTAAAGAAAATGGCGTCGGCTGCTTGTTTTATACCCCTGATGACCTGACGTCATAGAAGATAAGAAAGCAACTGACGCAGGACCCAAGACTTTGGAATTCAGGCCGACAGAGCAACCTGCCAGCAGATTACCCAAATGTAATAACTGCAACAGTGAAACACGAACATCTACTCAAGTACTAACTCCCTTGCTAAACATTTCCTAGAATTTATACACTCAAACGCCCTAGATCAACTGGTCAACACTCCCACCAGAGGTGATAACATATTGGACCTGGTCATCACCAACATGGGCAACTGGTGTTCCACACCGGAGGTCAACCCCTCGCTGGTTGATCTGACCATAAACAAATCACTTTGGATATCCACATTCCCCCACCACCACCAGACAAGGAAACCACCTAGAAAAACTTTTCAAAAGCAAACGTCACATTACTTGACACCTAGGTGGAAAGTTTCAAAGCCCACATGCTAAAGGATAACGCTGTCCAAGCTGCAAAATCCTTTTACTAACGCATTCAATGGGCATGTACAAGAATGCATGGATCGTGCTATCCCAAGCAAACCAAGACTCACTCCTCCAAGAAAAGGAAACCAGTCTGGTGAACCTCTGCCATAAAAGTACAGTTTTGTACCTACCATAAATGTAGATGTTCGAGTGCTAATACAGCTGCAGTCATAACAGATGGGTTCTCCTGCCGTCAGGCGGGTCCTCGGTCGGCAGAATTCCAAAGTCTAGGTCCGGCGTTGGTTGTCGTCGCTTCTTCCCTGACGTCAGTGCGACAGGGGTATAAAAGAACCAGCCGACGCCATTTTCTTCAGTTTTTCTTGTCCCAGATGTCAGGTGCCCCCAGAAGGAAGGCAATACATAAATTTATGTAGTAATGCAGTGCAATATAATCAAAAAACAGTAGTTGCAAGCAAATACACCATAAATGAATACCCCAATCTAGTTGTATGAGGAGGTGTTAGCCTATAGGCCTGTCCCAAGAGGGGAAGGAGGGAGGGAAACCTGGACAGCAGCTGTATTAGCACTCGAACATCTACATTTATGGTAGGTACAAAACTGTACTATGTTCATCGTGCATACAGCTGCAGTCATAACAGATGGGTAGAATCCCAAAGCTAAAAAAGCGGTGGTAGGCACTAGGTGGAACTAGGAGGAGCCAGGATGCCCTGCAAGACTGCAGTGACAAAGCCTGCTCTAGTTTTGGAGTATAATGGTAGGTGGTAGTGCTTGGAGAAGGTATGAACTCCAAGTGGCTGCTTCCAAAATATCTTTGGTAGGAACTCCTCTGAGGAAAGCTGCAGAGGTAGCTGTGGCCCTTGTGGAGTGAGATCTGATGCCTGCAGGCACAGTTTTACCATGAAAAGAGTAACAAAAGCGTATGCAGTGGGCTATCCATTTTGAGATTGGAAATTGGCTTCCCTTGAGCTCCTATAGCACAGGACACAAAGAGTTGTTCTGATTTTCTGAAAGGCTTTGTTCTGTCCAAATAACATAGCTGTCTGTGGATGTCCAAGGAATGTAGTAGTCTCTCCCCTTTGTTTTGAGGATTAGGGTAAAAGGTAGGTAAGTGAATAGCCTGATTCAAAGCTACCCTGGATAACACCTTTGGCATAAAGGACGGATTGGTTCGTTAGGAAACTCTGTCCTGATGGAAAATTATGAAAGGCTGCACAGACATGAGGGCTTGTAGTTCCGATACCCTGCGAGCTGAGGTGATAGCCAGAAGGAAGGCTGTTTTCCAGGACAAATATTGCAAATCTGTTGAGGCAGCTGGCTCAAAAGGAGGTAAGGTCAGCTTTTCTAAAATGAAATTGAGGTCCCAAGCAGGTATTGGTTGTTTCCTTGGGGGTTTTATATTCTTAGCCCCTCTGAGGAACTGTCTTAAGAGGGGATGAGAGAATAAAGGAGGATCAGTGTTGTATTCTGCAGAAATGGCTGAGGCATGGATTTTGATGGAGGAGAATGAAAGTCCACTGCTTAGCAGCTCAGCTAGATACTGTAATATTTGAGGTAAATTCAGTATTCCAGGATTCCGGCCCTTTTTCTCATTCCAGGCACAAACTCGCTTCCATTTTGCGGAGTAAGCTTTCCTCCAAAATGACATCATGCACCCTCCTTGGAGAGTAGGGTCTGTTGTGAAGTTAAGGAATCTTCCATGCGGCCAGATTGAGTGTTTTCAGCTGACTGTGAAGAGTTTTGAAGCTGTGCCGAGTCAGAAGAAGAGGCATTAGTGGTAGGGTCCATGGTGGGGAATGCGTCAGGCTCCTCAGGAGTGGGTAACAGTGCTGTCTTGGCCAGTCTGGAGCAATGAGAATCATCTTTGGTCTGTCTGCTTTAGTTTTTAATAGAACTTTGGGCAGCAGAGAAAGAGGTGGAAAGGCATAAACTGTCATTGTTGCCCAACTGAAAGAGAGAGCGTCCACTCTCCAGGCCTTTGGATGAAAAGTCCTTGAGCAGAATTTTGTCAATTGGTGATTTTTGTGGGAGGCAAAGAGATCTATGTCTGGCCTTCCCCATGCTTGAATTATTTCTGTAAAAACTTAAGGATACAACTTCCATTCGTGTGGATCTGTCATATTTCTGCTTAGGTTGTCCGCCAGCGTGTTTTCCTTGCCTGGCAAGTACTGCTTGAAGTTCGACTTGTAATTCCAGAGCCATGATCCAAAGTGACATGGCCAGCCTGCATAGGGGGTATGAATGGGTTCCTCCCGGTTTGTTTATGTACCACATTACTGTGGTGTTGTCTGTCCTTATCAGTAGTTGACCTGGATGCAGAAGTTCTTTGAAAGCCATAACAGCATTTATTACTGCTAGCATTTCCTTTTGATTGATGTGTAGGTGCTTTTCGTTTTGGGACCATTTGCCCTGAATGCACCGATCTGTCATGTGCGCCCCCCAGGCGTAGTCCGAGGCGTCTGTTGTGATGATTTGCTTGAGGCTTGCAGAATGGGAGACCTGTGTTTCTTTGGCATGCTTGAGCCCACCACAGAAATTCCTTTTGAAGACATGGAATCAGTGGTATTGTTTCCAAACTGTGGCTGTGTTGAGACCATAGGTTTTTCAGGTACCATTGAAGTTTCCTCATATGTAGCTTTGCACATGGGATTAGTAGGATGCAAGATGCCATGAATCCCAGAGCCTGCAGGATTTTCCTTGCAGTCAGCCTGGTGAAATTTGCTAGTTTTCTGAAGTATTGAGTTAGTTGCCCCTGTTTCTCTGGAGTGAGGTAAGCCATCTGGGTGTTTGTGTCCAAGTTGGCACCCAGGAAAATTATTTTCTGAGAGGGTATTAGCCTTGACTTCTTTTTGTTGACTGTGTATCCCAGAGAATTCAACAACATTATTACAAAAGCCAGATGTTTCAGAAGTATGTGCTTGCTGTCCGCTTGGATCAGGCAGTCGTCCTAATATGGGTATATTTGTATCCCTTGAAGTCTGCAGTAGGCAATTACTGATGCCAGGCATTTTGTGAATACTCTGGGCGCAGTAGATAAGCCAAAGGGCAATGCAGAGAATTGATAATGGGTTGAACCTGCAAGAAATCTGAGGTATCTTCTGCAATTTTGTCTGATTGGGACATGCAGGTATGCCTCCTTGAGGTCCAATGTTACCAGCCAAGACTCCTTGCCCAGCATGGGAAGAAGCTGCTGTAATGTGAGCATCTTGAATTTTGGCACGAGTAAAAATGTGTTTAGGATGGATAGGTCCAAAATAGGTCTCCAATCTTTTCCCTTCCTTGGTACCAGGAATAGTCTGGAATAAAAACCTTGACCTTGTTCTTGAGTAGGTACCTCTTGAATAGCTTTCATGTCCATGAGATCTGAAATTTGTCTTTGTGCCTCTGCCCTTCGATTTTGTGGCAGGTTTGGCATGCCTCTCTTTTGTGGAAGGGTGTGAAAATGGAATCTGTAGCCTCTGTTTATAATGTCCAGGATCCATTTGTCTTTTGTGACAATATGCCAATTTTTCGAAAATAATGCCAGTTTTCCGCCTAAGGGTGCTGCCATTTGAGCCTTGCTTGGCATGCAAAGGGGAAAGTCATTGGGTTTGCTTTCTGAATGGCTGCGAACTATCCTTACCACCTCTTTGTGTAGGAGCTTGCCATTTTCTGCCTCTAAACGATCCTTGAGCTTGGCCCCTGCCCCTCGGGCGCCTGTATCTACCTCTTTGGGGTCTGTCCGTGGCTGGAAAGGACCAATTTTTGGAAGGCCAATTTCTACTGAAACGTGGAGGTTGTACCTGTAGAAAATCTTTCACTGTTTGCATTGATTTAGCCTTTTCCTCCATTTTCTTTAATACTTCCTCAGCTTTAACACCAAATAATATATCTTTTTGTAGAGGGGCATTTAGTAATTTAGCTTTGACATGATCTGGTAAGGTTTGCTCCTTGAGCCAGGCATGTCTACGTATCACTGATCCTGTAACAGCAGCTCTAGAGCATCAAAACCACATTGCAAGGTATGTTTACCCACTTGTTTTGCACTATGCATCAAATCCTGCAACTCCTTCAAGTCTGGTTGTTCAAGTTGTGACATTTTACTTCTCAACTGTGATAACAGAAACTGTTGGTACTTTAGCATATGGAACTGACAGTTTAATGCTCTCATGGTTAAGGTGGCCGAGGTGTATACCTTTTTTCCCCCACCTTTCTAAGGATCTGGAATCTCTCTCGGAAGGTAATGGATTTTTAGCAGTGGAGGCCTTAATTCCTTTGGGGCCCAGTGAGATAGTTTCTGGGTTAGCCGCATGGCTTTTGTATAAAAATTGGTGTGAGTCAGGAACCCGGTAGTACCTGTCAGGCTTGACTGGGGCTGGAGGTAAGGAATCCGGGTTAAGGCAGGCCTCCAAGTACACATCATCTAGTATGTCTAAGACAGGAGGTATAGCCAGAGGCCTGTGCTGAGGTAGCAAGAGAAAATCCCTAAGCCTTTTCTGGGAATCAGAGTACTCTTGGCCTTCCCAGTGGAAGTGTTCCCTTAAAGTATGCAAGGTTTCCCCAAATGAGTAATCCTCTGGGGGGGAGACAGAGGGAATGGACTCCTCTGCATCAGAATCTTCAAAAGGGGAGTAAGAATGTTACTGTTAATCAGAGTGTTCTGAAATAATGGAGGCCTGGTCAGAGGAGGGGGATTCTTCCTCCACTCTGGGCCTTTTGTCCAGGGGGGGTTGAGAACCCCTGATAAGAGTAATTAAATCCTCAGCCATTTTAAGCATCTGTTTTTTAGGCATGGGGCCTGGAGAAGGGCCCTGTGTAGCTAGTCTCTTAGAATGCATGGCTGCTTTAGACTTAGTGAAAGCCTTGATGGAAAAAGAAGAGGAAGGTCTGAAGACACCTTGACAGGAGGCAGACCTATCTACATTTTGAGATTCACCACCAAGAGTGGCTTCGGTATCTGTAGTCGGGGTGTGGGCCAAGGAGCCTGTGACCTCGGGCACAGAAGACACCGCCAATGAAGTGTTGTCGGTAGGCAGAGGCTGCGTAGAAGCCTCGCTGAGAACCGGATCACCTGTAGTCGGCTTTGGCGTGGTGTCGGTAGAGGCCGTGGACCTCGTGCGTCGGTCCTTATCTTTGCGTTTTTTAGACAAAACTGGAGTCGGAGTATCCGACGACATAATATAGTTAAATTTTTTGCCAAAAATAGTGCTGGGCGAACTCCGCCCGACGCTTAATGGTGCGTTTGTTGAATGTAGCACAAAAACGACAGACTGAGACGTCGTGGTCTGGGCCTAAGCAAGGAATGCAGAGGGAATGAAAATCCTTATGCGGTATTTGCTTCCCACATGAAATACAATTATTAACTTTGTCTGACATCGGTCTGAGGTAAGAAAAGTTTCCCCAACGGGGTACTTAGCTTTCAAGAAGACTTCGGTTGCAAAATTTTCGTAATTTCAGGAGCTGGCCGACCGGCACTTGCGAACTGCTTCTGCTTCGGGCACCGCGCGGCAAGAAAGACTGAAGAAAATGGCGTCGGCTGGTTCTTTTATACCCCTGTCGCACTGACGTCAGGGAAGAAGCGACGACAACAGACGCCAGACCTATACTTTGGAATTCGGCCGACCGAGGACCCGCCTGACAGCAGGAGAACCCCATCTGTTATGACTGCAGCTGTATGCACGATGAACATCCCCTGATAAGAGAAATCAAATCTTCAGCCATTTTGAGCATCTGTTTCTTAGGCATAGGACCTTGAACAGGAGACTGAAGTGTAGTCTTTTTTGATTTAGAAGGAGTCAGACTTGGAAAAAGTTTTGACTGCAAGAGTCGTCGGTCTGAATACACCTTCAGAAACCGATGGCGTTTCTGAAGCACCGACGTCCTTGGAAGGTAAATCGTCGGAAGGGCCTGAAGTTAAAGGCTGCGTCGGCCTAGTACATTCCGTCAAAATATCAGTAGCGGTTTCGGGTTCCAGGACTGCGGTTAGTCAGGGGCTGCGTCGGAGACTCACTGATAACCGGAGACTGGATCAACTGAGGCCTCAGAATTGGTCTTAGGCCTGGGCTGTTGGTCCTTGTCCCTGCGCTTTTTGCGCACGCCAGTAGTCGGAAGCTCCGACGGCATGTTATAGTTAAATTTTCTACCAAAAAAGTGCCGTGCGAAATCAAATCGTCTTTTAATAGTACGCTTATTAAACCTAGCACAAAAACGACAAGAAGTGACGTCGTGATCAGGGCCTAGTCAAGGTATACAATAAGAATGAAAATCCTTATGAGGTATTTGCTTCCCACAAAAAATACAATTGTTTACTTTTTCTGACATCGGTCTGAGGCAAGAAATGTTTCCCCAATGGGGTACTTAGCTTTGTAGAAGACTTCGGTCTGAAATTCGAATTTGGCAATCTCAGGAGTCGGCCGACCGGCACTTGCGAACTGCTTCTGCTTAGGGCACCGCGTGGCAAGAAAGACTGGAGAAAATGGCGTCGGTTGCAGTATATGTACCCCTGGCACAGTGACGTCAGGGATGAGGCGACAGCAACCGACGTCGGACCAAGACTTTGAAAATCCAGACGACTGCGGGACCGCCTGACGACAGGATAACCCAAGTGCGATGACTGCAGCAGGGTAACACGATGAACATCTGCTCTGGCTGAATAGACTTTGTATTTACCTGATAAGGGAAAATTCTTATTATTATATACAAAAAATACAATCTGGTAGCCATCTGGATAGAGTAACTTTAGTATCTACCTTGCTAAATTTTAGTTTAGAAAAAGAAATGAACAACCGATCATCCTTTCTAAAGTCTTTTGCCCTGTAGATATAAAATTTAAGCGGCCTGTGAAAATCTAACACATACAGCAACAATTTCCTTTGTTTCAATATCTTAGGGGAAAAAACATAGGTAAATGTATTGGCCAATTTAAATGAAGTTCTGATACCACCTTAGATACACGTTAGTTCTAAGGTAAACTCTAGTTTTGTGGAACACTAGGATAAAGGCTTAGAAGAGAGGGCCCCTAGCTCTTGAGACTCGTCTGGCTGAAGTCACTGCCACTAAGAAAACATTTTTTCCCAGTAAGGAATTTTATATCAGTAGTGGTAGCGAGTTCGAATGGAGTCTGAGTTAGTTTGTACACAATGGTGATCGTCCCATGGAGGTCCTGGGTCTCTAATGGGAGGTCTCGGTAGAAAAAGTACAGTTGTGTACCTACCATAAATGTAGATGTTCGAGTGTATTCACTGCTGCAGTCATTACACTTGGGTTATCCTGCTGGCAGGCGACCCACAGTTGGCCCGAGTTCCAAAGTCTTCGTCCGGCTTCGGTTGCTGTCGCCTCTTCCTTGATATCAGTGTGCCAGGGGTATAAAAGTTGCAACTGACGCCATTTTCTTCAGTTTTTCTTGCCCCAGATGTCAGGTGTCCCCAGATAGGAAGGCTGGAAAGAAAAAATTATGCCAGAAAACATGCATATATTACTATAAACATTTCCTTCATCTACAAGCAAATACACCACATAGGTAGTATAGAGATGAGAAGTACAGAAAAGTCACAGCAAAGGAAAAAAGGGGGGTGGTGGGTGGGTAACCTGGACTGCAACAGTGAATACACTCAAACATCTACATTTATGGTAGGTACACAACTGTACTATGTTCATCGTGTTTCACTGTTGCAGTCATTACACTTGGGTAGAATCCCAAAGCTGAGGCTGGGTGGCTGGGTCTAAACTGAATTTGGAGAGGCTAACAAACCCTGCAGAACTGCAGTGGCAAAGCCTGCTCTGGAATTAGAGTAGAGAGGCAAGTGGTAGTGCTTGGTGAAAATGTGCACTGAGCTCCAGGTTGCAGCTTCTAAACTGTCTTTGGTTGGTACTCCTCTGAGGAAAGCTGCTGAAGTGGCTGCTGTTCTGGTAGAATGAGGCCTAATGCCCTTAAGGCACTGATTTGCCATGTTGTGCATAACAGAAGCAGATTCAGTGTCCTATCCATTTCGAGATTGTCTGCTTTGTAATAGGCTTTCCAAATAGTTGTTCAGTTTTTCTGAAAGCTTTTGTTTTGTCCAAGTAGAATCGTAGCTGTCTGTGTATATCCAAAGCGTGAAGAAGTCTCTCCCCTTTATTCTGGGGATTTGGGTAAAAAGTAGGTAAACGAATGGTTTGGTTTAAGGCCACATTGGAGATCACTTTTGGCATAAATGTTGGGTTTGTCCTAAGAGAAACCCTGTCCTGATGAAAAATGAGGAAAGGTTCCACAGTCATTAATGCCTGTAACTCTGAGACTCTTCTTGCTGAAGTTATTGCTAGGAGCAGAGCAGTTTTCCATGACAAGAATTTTAGATCAGCTGTGCTGGCTGGTTCAAAAGGAGGCAGTGTGAGGTTTTCTAAAACAAAATTGAGGTCCCATGTAGGTACTGGTGCTCTCCTTGGGGGTCTTATATTTTTTGCCCCTCTGAGGAACTGTCGTAGTAGAGGATGTGAAAAAAACAGGAGGTTCCGTATTGTAATGAGCTGAAATGGCAGAGGCATGGATTTTAATAGATGAGAAAGATAAGCCTTTGTCCAGCATCTCAGTTAGGTATTGTAAAATCTGAGTTATATTAGGGACAAGTGGTTCGAGCCCTTGTGCCTGGTTCCAAGCACAGAATTTCTTCCACTTTTCTGCATAAGATTTCCTAGTGCTGGGCCTCCTGGCTTCTAAAATGACATCCATAACAGCTTTAGAGAGAGGTGCAATCTGAGTGGCTACATTATCTGCAATACTGCCACGTTTAAGGTACTGAGTTGACTGCGCAGAATCTGATTGTTTTGTTGTGTCAGAAAATGAGGAATTTGAGGTAGAAGCCAAGCTGGGCCTTGAGACAAATTCTTTAGGATTGGGTTAACAGTGCTGGCGTGGCCAGTCTGGTGCAATCAGCATCATTTTTGGCCTTTCTTGTCTGACTTTTAGTAGCACCTTCGTGAGAAGAGGCATTGGAGGGAAGGCATAGACTTGTCAGGCCTTTCCAGCTGAATGATAGAGCATCCACTTTCCATGCTTGAGAGTGATAAGTTCTTGTGCAAAATTTCGGTATTTGGTAATTGTGAGGAAAGGCAAAAATATCTATGTCTGGGCGTCGCCATTTCCTAGTTCTCATGCTGAACACCTGTGGATTTAGCTTCCATTCATGAGGATCCATGAGATCTCTGCTTAGTTTGTCTGCCAGTGTATTTTTTGTTCCTGGCAGGAATTGTGCCTGCAGATGTACTTGATTGGTCAGTACTGTGTTCCACAAAGTCATGGCTTGTCTGCATAGGGGGTAGGAATGTGTGCCCCCCTTGCTTATGTACCACATAACTGTGGTATTATTCGTCTTTATTAATAGTTGCCCTGCATCTATTAGGTCCTTGAAAGCTGTCAGGGCATTCTGTACAGCTAGCATCTCTTTTTGACTGATGTGAAGATGCATTTGTTCCTTGGTCCACGTGCCCTGAATACATTTTCCTGCCATATGTGCCCCCCAGGCATCATCCGATGCATCTGTTGTTATTGTCTGCCTGGCTGTGGGTAAAGTGAAAGGCTGCCCCTTGTTGTGGTGACCGGCCTGGGCCCAACATCGAAACTCCTGTTGTAGGCAGGGAATTAAAGTTATGATCGTCTCCAGGCTGTGACAATGCCAAGTCCAAACACTTTTTAGATACCATTGTAGTTTCCTCATATGCAGTTTTGAATATGGAATTAGTAGAATGCAGGATGCCATGAAGCCCAGGGCCTGCAGAATTTTTCTTGCAGAGAGCTGGGTTTTTGTTGCCATCATTTGAAAGTAATGAGATAAGCCATCTGGGCAGTTGTATTTAAGCTTGCACCCAGGAATATTATCTCTTGAGAGGGCACTAGTTTTGATTTCTTTTCGTTTACTGTGTACCCTAGGCAAATTAGCAATATTTTTACAAACCACAGCAAATGTACTAATAAAACTGTAACACCAATAAATAGCAGTTCCTAGTCACCAAGGATGATGAATAAAGTTCTTTTATTATTCCAAACAAAGGTGAGTGCTTTCATCTACCTATGTAGACTTCATCAGACACTGTCTGATGAAGTCTACATAGGTAGATGAAAGCGCTCACCTTTGTTTGGAATAATATTTTTACAAACGCCAGGTGCTTTAGAAGAATGTCCTTGCTCTCTGCTTGAATAAGGCAGTCGTCCAAGTAGGGATATATTTGAATTCCTTTTTGTTTGCAAAATGCAAATACTGGTGCCAGGCATTTTGTGAAGACCCTGGGTGCAGTAGATAAGCCGAAGGGGCAGTGCAGAGAATTGGTAATGCGTTGAGCCTGCTATGAATCTGAGGTATCTTCTGCAAGATTGTCTGATTAGGACATGCAGGTATGCCTCCTTCAGGTCCAAAGTAACTAGCCAAGCCTTCTTGCTCAGCATGGGAAGAAGTTGATGTAGTGTTAACATTTTGAATTTTGGAACATCCAGGAAAGTATTTAGGATGGACAGGTCCAGTATTGGCCTCCAGGCTTTGTCCTTTCTGGGTACTAAAAAAAGTCTTGAGTAAAATCCTTGTCCCTGGTTCTTGCTGTGAAACTTTTGAAAAGCTCCCATGTCCATAAGAGCAGCAATCTGTTTTTGTGCCTCTGCCCATTGGTTTTGTGGCAGGTTTGGCATACCTTTTGGTTTTGGAAGAGTGTGGAAGTGGAAAGTACAGTTTTGTACCTACCATAAATGTAGATGTTCGAAGATCCACATTGCTGCAGTCCTTACACTTGGGTAGTCCGCTGTCCTCGGTAGGCCCGAATATCAAAGTATAAGGCTGACGTCGATCAAGGCGCATTAGACTGACATCAGGACGTCAGGGTACAAATGCGCATGACCGACGTCATATCCTCAGTCTTTTCTTGCCCCAGATGTCAGAAGACCCTAAAAGAAAGGTCAAAACCAAAAGACAGCAAACAACCAACCAACCTTGCACTAATAATATGTACCATATATACAATATACACAATATATACAACCCAACCCACACAACCGCCTCTAACTACAGAGGGGAAGGAGGGAGGGTAAATTGGACTGCAGCAATGTGGATCTTCGAACATCTACATTTATGGTAGGTACAAAACTGTACTATGTTCTTCATCTCACATTGCTGCAGTCCTTACACTTGGGTAGAATCCCAAAGCAGAGGTAAGGGAGGATGGCAAAACTATAAGGAAGCAGGAGCTGCCAAAATGCCCTGTAAAATAGCAGTGGCAAAACCAGCCCTAGATTTAGAGTAAAGTGGAAGGTGATAATGCTTAGAGAAAGTATGCACTGAACTCCAAGTAGCTGCCTCCAAAATATCTTTAGTTGCCACCCCTTAAAAAGCTGTCGAGTGGCAGTAGCCCTAGTGGAATGAGGCCTAATCCCAGCTGGAATCTCCTTGCCATGATGGGAATAACAGAAAGCAATGCAAAACCCAATCCACTTAGAAATAGTTTGTTTTGACACAGGCTTGCCCTGAGAACTCAAAGCAAAAGAAACAAATAACTGCTGAGACTGCCTGAACCCTTTAGTTCTGCTCAAATAATATCGCAGCTGCCTGTGTACATCTAAAGTGTGCAAAATCTTTTCCCCTTTATTTTGGGGATTTGCATAAAAAGTAGGCAAATGAATAGTTTGGTTTAAAGCCACACTAGAAACCACTTTAGGCATAAAGGAAGGATTAGTACGCAAAGATACCCTATCCTTATGGAAAATTAAGAAAGGCTCAACCGCCATAAGGGCCTGCAATTCAGAAATCCTTCTTGCAGAAGTAATGGCCAAAAAAAAAGCAGTCTTCCATGATAAATATTTCAACTCAGTAGTAACTGCAGGCTCAAAAGGTTGTAGAGTGAGTTTCTCCAACACAAAATTGAGATCCCAAGCAGGAGTAGGAGCTCTACGTGGGGGTCTTATATTCTTTGCCCCTCTAAGAAATTGCTTGAACAAAGGATGAGAAAACAATGGTGGGTCACAATCATAGTGAGCCGAAATTGCTGCAGCATGAACCTTAATAGAAGAGAAGGACAAACCTTTGTCCAGTAACTCAGTAAGATATTGAAGAGCCATACTTAAATTAGGCTCAGAAACATCAAAATCCTTTGCTGCACTCCAAAATAAAAATCTCTTCCATTTATCTGCGTACACTTTCCTTGTACTAGGCCTTCTAGCTTCCAAAATAACATTCAAAACTTGCTGTGGAAGTTGAGACCTTCTATGGGTCAAAACTGAATATGCCAGGCTGTAAGGTGAAGAGAGTGAAGTTTGATATTGAGTAAATGACTGTCCTCCTGAGACAACAGGTGTGGAATCGAAGGCAAAGGCCATGGAGGCTCCCGTACCAGACTTCTCAGTAATGGGTACCAGTGCTGTCGAGGCCAATCTGGAGCTATTAAAATCATCTTTGGCTTGTCCTGTCTGACCTTTAGAAGTACCTTTGGGAGGAGAGGCAGAGGTGGAAAGGCATACACATGAAGATTGCTCCAATTGAAAGAAAGAGCATCCACTTTCCAAGCTGTGGGATGAAACCTTTTCGTGCAAAACTTTGGCAGCTGGTGGTTTAGTGGAGAAGCGAACAGATCTATGTCTGGAGTTCCCCATGACACTGTCAATTTCTGAAATACATGAGGATCCAATTTCCACTCGTGGGGATCCATAATTAGCCTGCTCAACACATCTGCTAAGGAGTTCTGTGCTCCGGCAGAAACCTTGCCTGAAGATGTAGCTGTAAACTGAGAGCAGTCTCCCACAAAATCATTGCTTGCCTGCATACCGGATAAGAATGTGTTCCCCTTGCTTGTTGATGTACCACATGACAGTTGTGTTGTCTGTTAGAATCAACACCTGCCCTGGAAGAAGTAAATCCTTGAAAGCTATTAATGCAAACTGGACTGCTAACATCTCCTTCAAGTTGATATGTAGATGTTGTAGTCTGGCAGGCCACGTGTCTTGTATCCACTTTCCATTTAGATGAGCTCCCCAAGCTTTGTCTGAGGCATCTGTCGTTAGAATCTGACTCGCCTCTGGCCGGGTCACAGAGAGTCCCTTGTTTAGGTGACATTCCTGAGCCCACCACAAAAATTCCTTTTGAATGCAAGGTATTATTTGAATGACAGTGTCCAGATCCTGGCAGTGCTGTGTCCATACGTTTTTGAGATACCATTGCAGCTTCCTCATATGCAGTTTGGCATTGGGAAGCACCAGAATACAAGATGCCATGAACCCCAAGGCTTGAAGGACTGTCCTTGCAGTCAGCCTGGACTGATGAGAATTGATGAAAGTAAAGGGAAAGATTCTTTTGTTTGTCCGGGGTCAAAAAGGCCATCTGGGATGCTGTATTCAGTCTTACACCCAGAAAGCACATGTCCTGAGAGGGTACTAGACTGGACTTTATTTCGTTCACAGAATACCCCAGGCATCTTAGCACTGCTATCACATATTCCAAATGATGAAGAAGCTCGTCCCTTCCTTGAGCCAGAATCAGGCAATCGTCCAAATAAGGATAGATCTGTATTCCTTTTAGCCTGAAGAAAGCTATCACTGGAGCCAGAACTTTTGTGAATACTCTGGGCGCAGTAGATAAGCCAAAGGGCAATGCAGAGAACTGATAATGAGAAGTCCCGGCCCGAAAACGCAGATACTTTCTGCAACTCAGTCTGATAGGAACATGAAGGTAAGCCTCCTTGAGATCCAAAGTTACCATCCAATGATCTTTGCCCAGCAGAGGTAAAAGCTGTTGTAACGTCAACATTTTGAACTTGGGAATGTCCAGATAAGTGTTGAGGATAGATAAATCCAAAATTGGTCTCCACGTGTTCCCCTTCTTTGGTACTAGGAACAGGCGAGAATAAAATCCTAGGCCCACTTCTGGCATAGGGACCGGCTGTATGGCCCCTATTTGAAGTAACAGAGAAATTTGTTTGTGAGCCTCTATTCTTTGCTGAGGAGGAAGCGTCTGGCATGCCTTTGAAAGGAGGCAAGGTATGGAAATAAAACCTGTAACCTTGGTGTACGATATCCAATACCCATCTGTCTTGGGTAATTAAACTCCAATTTTCTTTGAAAAGTGCCAACCTTCCTCCCAAAGGTGCTGCCAAGCGAGAAGGGTCTGGCAGCTGAAAAGGTAGGTCATTGGGTCTGTTTACGAAAGGACTGACCCCTGCCCTCACCGAAGACTGTGCAGGTGAACTCCTGTTCTAGGCCTGAAAGAGCCCTGAGCTCTGCCCCTACCACGTCTAGATCTACCCCTAGACTGGGAATCATAAGAAGGATCGTCCACCCCTTGGTAGGCCAATTTCTACTAAACTTGGAGGCTGAACCTGCAAAAATCTTTAACAGTCTGCATAGACTTAGCCTTGTCTTCCATTTTCTTTAAGACTGCCTCAACAGGTGAACCAAACAACACATCAGATTGTAAAGGAGCATCTAAAATCCTTGTCTTAACATGGTCAGATAAATTCTGATCCCTCAGCCAGGCGTGCCTCGAAGAACTGACCCAGTGGCAGCCACCCTAGACGAGGCCTGTACAGCATCAAAACCACATTGCAAAGAATGCTTACCCACCTGTTCAGAAACATGTACTAAATCTTGTAACTCTTTACACTCAATACCTTCCGCCAGAGCATCTACCTTAGACTTCAATTGAGAAAGTAGATAGTTTTGGTATTTCAACATGTGAAACTGGCAATTCAAAGCCCTCATAGCTAGGGTGGAAGAAGTATAGACTTTCTTTCCCCATCTATCCAAAGCCCTGGCCTCTTTATCTGGAGGAACCGGATTTTTAACAACAGAAGCCTTAACACCCTTAGGCCCCTGACTAACAGTTTCTGGGTCCGCCCTAGGACTCTTAAAAAGATACTTATGAGCTTCAGGCACCCTGTAATACCTATCCGGCTCAACAGGAGCAGGAGGCAAAGAATCAGGATTAAGAGAAGCCTCTGCAAACACATCTTCCACAACATCCAGAACAGGAGGTATAGCCAAAGGCCTATGCTGGGGTAAAAACAAAAATTCTCTAAGCCTTTTCCTGGAATCAGAGAAGTCCTGACCTTCCCACTTAAAATGCTCCCTCATGGAATGAAGAGTCTCTGAAAAAGAAAAATCTTCAGGAGGAGAAGCAGAAGGAGTAGAATCATCCACATCAGAATCAGAATAAGGAGAATACTCCTGCAAGTCTTCAGCCGAAGACTCTGAAACATCCGAAGCCTGCTCAAAACTCCCCAACTCAGGTTCCAGCCTAGGTCTCTTATCAGGAGGGGGCAAAGAACCTCTAATCAAAGTAATCAAATCTTCTGCCATTTTAAGCATATGCTTCTTGGGCACAGAACCTGAAGAACTAGGGGTGACACCAACTGAAGCTAAACCTGGCCTGCCTCTGGGAGAAGCCTTGGAAACAGAAGGAGAGGGCCTAACCACCCTAGGAAGGGAGTACAGTAACCTGAGAAGCCCCTTCAGCCTGACCTGCCTCCTGAGAGGCCACATCCTGCAATAACAAAGTCTCCCCCTGGGACTCCAGAGAAACCTCCGGCGGAACCCCCGGCTCCACCGACACCTCTAAAGAACCGGCGTCCGGTACGGACGGTTCTTCTTGCCTAGGCTTAGCTGCTTTGTCCTTGCGCTTCTTCGAAGAAGCGGGCGTCGGAGCATCCGTCGGCATATTATAATTGCCCCGCTTCCCGAAGACTAACCTGGCACAATCCAACCTTCTCTTAATAGTGCGCTTATTGAATCTAGCACAAAAGCGACACCCCACAACGTCGTGCTCAGGCCCTAAACAAGGAATACACAAAGTATGATAATCTCTATGCGGTATCTGTTTCCCACAAGAAATACAGTTATTCACTTTTTCTGACATCCGGTAAACCACTGAGGCAAGAAAAAAACCAAAAGATTCCCCAACGGGGTACTTAGCCAACTTTGACTCGGTCTGAAACTCCGAATTCGAAAAATTTCAGAACGCCAACCGGCACTTGCAACGCTGCTTCTGCATCGGACCATGCGGCAAAAAAGACTGAGGATATGACGTCGGTCATGCGCATTTGTACCCTGACGTCCTGATGTCAGTCTAATGCGCCTTGACCGACGTCAGCCTTATACTTCGATATTCGGGCCGACCGAGGACAGCGGACTACCCAAGTGTAAGGACTGCAGCAATGTGAGATGAAGAACATCCTGTAATCCTGAGAAACAATATTCAGAACCCATTGGTCCTGGGTGATCATGTGCCAATTTTTTGAGAAAAGTGCTAGCTTCCCCCCTAGGCGTGCTGTCAAAAGGTAAGTGCTTGGCATTTGCAGAGGGAAGTCATTGGGACGGTTTCCTATAAGGTTGTGATTTGTCTTACCCTCCTTTGGGGGCTGAATCACCCCATTGTGTAGGTCTGTACGAGCCTTGGGGCTGAGATCTGCCTTTTGGGCATCTGTATCTGCCTCTTTGTGGCCTGTCTGACACTGGAAAGGACCAAGTATTTGAAGGCCAGTTTCTACTAAATCTAGGTGGTTGAACCTGTAAGAAATCTTTCACTGTCTGCATTGACTTTGCTTTATCCTCCATTTTCTTTAACACCTCTTCTGACTTAACACCAAACAAAGTTATCATGCTGTAATGGAGCATCCAATAATTTTACTTTAACATGGTCAGGTAAACTTTTTTCTTTCAACCAAGCATGCCTTTGAATAACAGAGCCTGTAACTGCGGCTCTACAAGAAGCCTCTAATGAATCAAAACCACATTGCAGAGTATGCTTTCCCACTTGTTCAACTGCATGCAATAAATCCTGCATTTCCTTACTGTCAAGGACCTTCTGTATTTGAAACCATTTTCTGTTTTAACAATGACATGAGGTACTGTTGGTATTTAAGCATGTGAAACTGACAGTTTAAAGCTGTTACAGCTAAAGTAGCAGAAGTATAAACTTTTCCCCCCCATCTGTCCAGAGCTCTGGAATCCCTATCCGAGGGTACATGATTTTTAGCAGTGGGGAAGCCTTAACCCCTTTAGGACCCTGAGAAATTGTTTCCAGGTCTACAGCAGGGTTTTTGTAAAGAAATTTATGAGAGTCAGGGACTCTGTAGTACCTGTCTGGCTTGACTGGTGCAGGGGGTAAAGAATCAGGAGACAGAATGGATTCCGAAAAAACATCATCAACAATATCAAGCACAGGGGGGATAGCCAGGGGCCTGTGCTGAGGCAATAAAAGGAAGTCTCTGAGCCTTTTCTTGGATTCTGAATAATCCTGGCTCTCCCAATGGAAATGCTCCCTCATGGTGTGCAGGGTTTCCCCAAAAGAATAATCCTCAGGTGGAGAAGCTGAAGGTATGGACTCTTCTGCATCAGAGTCCTCATAGGGAGGGAGAGAATATCCCTGATCAGAAGAGGAATCAGAGGAAATGGAAACCTGGTCAGAGGAATCATAATCAGTGTCTTGCCTAGGCCTTTTGTCAGGAGGAGGATGGGAACCCCTGATTAAAGTAATTAGGTCTTCGGCCATTTTAAGCATCTCTTTCTTAGGCATTGATGACTGTTCTGGAGAATGCTGCACTTGTTTCCTTGTCTTTAATGGTTTTTGACACTGCCTTTGCTGCTGTAGTGGGCTTAGTTGTAAGCTGTGAAGGTCTGAAAACACCCTCAGAAGCCGATGCCTGCTCAGCGGCTCCGGACCCATCTGAGGGTATAGTTTCCGTAGGCCCAATACCTTGAGTTTCCACAGGCCTTAGTGTCTCCACGTGGCTGTCGGTTACGGCCTGTGGCTCTGAGGTAGCCGGTGTCAGGGGTTGCGAAAGTGCCTCACTGAGAACCGGCGAACTGGCGACTGGCCTAGAAGAGGCTTCGTCTGTTTGGGACCTCGGATGCCTGTCCATTTCTTTGTCTTTGCGTTTTTTATAAATTCCGGTCGGTTGTTCCGACGTCATTATGTAATTAAACCTTCGGACAAAATAATGTAAAGTAAAATCAAACTGACGTTTAATTGTGCATTTATTGAATCTAGCACAAAACCGACAACTAGTAACGTCATGGTCAGGGCCTAGGTAAGGAATTACAGTAAGAGTGAAAGTCCTTATGAGGTACTTGCTTCCCACAAGAAATACAATTATTAACTTTTACTGACATTGGTCTGCAGCAAGAAAAAGTTTCCCCAACGGGGTACTTAGCTTTATTGAAGACTTCGGTTCTGAAACTCAATTTTGAAAATCTCAGGAGTCGGTCGACCGGCACTTGCGAACTGCTTTTGCTTCGGGCACCGCGCGGCAAGAAAGACTGAAGAAAATGGCATCGGTTGCAACTTTTATACCCCTGGCGCACTGACGTCAGGGAAGAGGCGACAGCAACAGACGCTGGACCAAGACTTTGGAACTCGGGTCGCCTGCCAGCAGGATAACCCAAGTATAATGACTGCAACAGTGAAACACGATGAACATGCACCTCTCAGGAAGACACTTGATATTTTAAGGGAAGCTACTGGAATGTCTTCACATCCAACATGAAAAATTGAAATTGCAGCCAAATGTACCTTGATGGTAGACAAAATTGGAACGTATCAGTCAGGAGACAGATACTTGAAAAGAAGCTAGAGATGAGGAGAGATTCCAACTGGGTATTCCTAGAGTTGGAGAAAGTATATGACAAGTTCCCAAGAAAGCTGATCTGGGCAGTACTGTGGTGGTTTGAAATACCAAAAACATTGGTAGAACTAGTGCAGGCTATGTACAAGGACCCAATGACTCAACTACGGATGGTGTTTGGCCTCAAAGAGGGGTTTCCCAGTGGGTGTGGGTGTACATAAGGGTTCAGCACTGAGCCCACTGCTGTTCATACTGGTTATGGACTACATTAACAAACAGGTTTTAGGGGACAGATCAACAAAGCTGCTGTATGCAGATGATGTGGCAGTACAGGAAGACTCAAAAGGAGAATGGATTGCAAATCTCAAGGCACATGGGATGAAACTAAGCACACATAAAACAGTGGTAATGGCAGCAAATTGGGGAAATCAGAAGAAGCTGAGAATAGAAATAGAAGGGAAGATAGTGGAACAGGTAAACAGCTTCAAGCATTTGGGAGGAGTAGTTGAGGAGAAAGGTAGTCTGAATGAAGAGGTCAAAGCTAGAATCAGAGGGGCTGCAGCCAACTGGCATAGAGTATCAGGTGTAGTCTATGACAGAAGAATGCCAAAGAAGCTGAAATGTAAGGTGTACAAGACAGTGGTGCGACCAGTACTACTGTATGGTACAGAAATCTGGGCAGTAAACGCAGCACAGCTGAAGAAGCTAGAGGTGATGGAAATTAAGTGCCTGAAAAAGGTGATAGGATGCATAATGTGGGACAGACGAAGAAATGACGACATAAGAGCAGAAGCCAAAGTAGCTCCAAGTGCAAAAAAGATCAAAGAGAACAGACTATGGTGGTTTGGGCACATGTGTAAAAAAGCAGAAGACAATCGGTGAGGAAGATTTGGGAGAGATGGAAAGAAGGTAAGAGGAAGAGAGGACGTCCAGCAAAGAGGTGGCTGGACTGTGTGAAAGAAGACCTGCGACAGACATAAGTGTTGGGTTGGGAGGGTAGCCTAATGGTTAAGGTGTTTGCCTTACAAACACAAGGTGCAGGGTTTGAGTTTCACGAGGGATAATTGGCTAGGCTTAAAATGGCCCACAAGGGCAGTTAGCCTAGTACTAATCGATGAACCTATGAACCTAAGAAGGCAGGAGTGTGGCACTGAATCGAGAGAGGTGGTAACACTTAACCCCATCAAGAAAAATGGGGAAAAAGAGGGCTGATGATGAGGAGTCCAGAGAAGGGTACAAAAAAATTTCCTCAGCGTTGGATATACCATGGAACACAGTGAAGACAGATATTAATAGATGTTTATTAATTAATAGATTAATACTAGGCTAGTTGCCCTTGCGAGCCATTTTAAGCCTAGCCAATTATCCCTTGTGAGACTCAAACCCTGCACCTTGTGTTTGTAAGGCAAACACCTTAACCATTAGGCCACCCTCCCAACCCAATATCAAAAAGGAGAAAATATAGGACAAGAGTGATGTTGCAAAGAACTGGACGTCCTTTCAAAATTGATGAAAAGACAAGACGAAAACTGGTCAGGGAGGCTGCCAAGAGACCTACAGCAACACTGAAGGAGCTGGAGGAATTTCTGGCAAGTACTGGTTGTGTACTACATGTGACAACAATTCCTCGTTTTCTCCATATGTCTGGACTATGGGGTAGGGTTGCAAGACATAGAAAAATATCCATGTATGCCTAAAATTTGCAAATCAATACATGAAGTCTCCCAAAAGTATGTGGGAAAATGTGTTACGGTCTGATGAGACCAAGGCTGAACTTTTTGGCCACAATTCCAAAAGGTACGTTTGGCACAAAGCAACACTTCACATCACCAAAAGAGCACCATCTCCACAGTGAAACATGGTGGTGGCAAGTATCATACTTTGGGGTTGCTTTTCTTCAGCTGGAACTGGGGCTTTAGTCAAGGTCCAAGGAATTATGAACAGTTTCAAATACCAGTCACTTTTGGCCCAAAACCTTCAGGCATCTGCTACAAAGATGAAGAGGAATTTCCCCTTTCAACACAACAATGACCCCAAGCATACATCCAGATCAACAAAAAAATGCATTCACCAGAAGAAAATTAGTTTTGGTATGACCCAGCCAGAGCCCAGACCTAAATCCAATAGAAAAATCTGTGGGGCGACCTGAACAGAGCTGTGCACAAGAGATGCTCTTGCAATGTGACAGATGTGGAGCACTTTTGCAATAAAGAGTGGGGAAATATTGCCAAGTCAAGATGTGCCATGCTGACAGACTCTTACCCACGAAGACTGAATGCTGTAATTAAATCAAAAGGTGCTTCAACAAAGTATTAATTTAAGGGTAAGCACACTTATGCAACCAGCTTATTGTACGTTTTTTATTTTTTATATTTTTCCTCAAACAGATTTGTTTGTTTTTCAATTGAACTGCACAGGTTATAGGTCACATTAAAGGTGAGAGAAGTTTTGAAATGATTTATTATGGTCTTATTTTTTTATATCACAAAAACCTGGCATTTTAACAGGGGTCTATACACTTTTTATACCCACTGTGCGTGTGTGTGTACACGCACATATATATGTATATCTGTATAATGTATGTATATGTATGTATATATATATATATATATATATATATATATATATATATATATATATATATATATATATGTGTGTGTGTGTGTGTGTGTGTGTGTTTGGGTACAGATATGGGTCTACTTCAAATCGCTGAGACAAGATCTCTGAAACCTGAGTTGAACGAACAACCATGTTGTCGAAACGTTGGGTAAGTATCCAGCTGACCAACATTTAACAAAAAAATACACCACACTATCTGCAGTCCAACCCCCCCCCCCCCAACTAAATATACCAACTCCGGGATCGCACTACACTGGGGAAAAGGGCAAATTTCCCCATGTGGGCCAACTGGATACTTGCTATGGGAAACGTTTCGGCAACATGGTCATTTTTTCAACTTAGGTTTCGGAGATCTCGTCTTGGCAATGTTGTTTTTTGGAAAGTGTTTTTTCAGTAATTTGAAGTATACTCACATACACAAACACACACACAGAAATATATATCCTTAATAATCCCTCTCTAACCACCCCCACTTTCACTTAGACCAATTTCTTTCATTAACCCCTCTAATCTCAATTTGCCTCCTCCTTCTTCTCCAACAATTTTCTACTAACTCTTTTTATATTAAACCCTTTACTTATTTCAGTCATTCAACCTTTTAACCTGTATATTATTCCTCTTTCTCAGACTCTCTGTATGCCCTCTGTCATTCTCTGCAAAGATGAATACAAAGAAAATGAAGTTATGTACCTACCATAACGTTCCATGTTAGTTGTCTTCATCTCGCCTTCTTTCTTGCTGGTTGGGATCGGAGCCGAGGATCTTCTATAGCTCGAGAACAGTTTACTGGCTTGAGGATACCCCTTATCCCAGGATGCCTAGCGCTAGCTACCCAGATCTCATTTGTAACAGCTAACCCCAGACATAGCCAGAGAATCCACCTGTCCAAACAAACAGGTTGAGCATACCTGTCATACTCTCTAAGTCAGTACAGGAAACAAACCAGGGAACACTCAGCCAGTGAAACCAAAACTCTTCTCGATCCAATAGGACAGGGGGACGGAGGGTGGGATGCAAGAAAGAAGGAGAGATGAAGACAACTAACATGGAACGTTATGGTAGGTACATAACTTCTTTATGTTAAGTTGTCTATCTCGCCTTCGTTCTTGCTGGTTGGGACAGCGTCCCTAGCATCTACAATCCTGGGCGGCTCATTGGAACAGACTCTTCAGAACAGAGGAACCAAAGTCAGCTCTGCTCCTGGAGAACATATCTAGCTTGTAATGAGAAATAAAGGTATGAGGATTTGCCCACGTAGCGGCTGCACAGATATAATCCATGGGTAACCTAGATTGAAAGGGTACAGAGGTGGCCAAAGCCCTAGTGGAATGACCTTTTGGTTTGATAGGCAACTCTTTGTTTCTCAATTGATAAGTGAAAGTAATAATGTGAGACAACCACCTGGATATGGTCACTTTTGAGACTGGACGACCTTGTTTGCCCAGAGCATAGGAAAGGAATAGATTGTCCGATTTCCTTATGTCCTTCGTCCTATGCAGGTAAAAACGCAGTTGTCTGTGAACATCTAATTGATGTAATTTGTATTCTACCTTGTTGGTGTGGATGGGAAAAAACACGGGAAGGTCTATAGATTGGTTTAAATTACTTTCTGAGCAGACTTTCGGAAGGAAAGAGGGATTAGTCCTCAGAGCTACCCTGTCCTTATGAAAAACTAAGTATGGAGGACGGACACAAAGTGCCTGAAGTTCAGAGAAGCGTCTGGCTGAAGTAATAGCTACCAGAGAGTTTTCCAAGATAGAAACTTAATGGAGCAGGACGCTGCAGGTTCAAAAGGGGGCACAATTAAGGAGGTTAGTACCAAATTTAGGTCCCAAGGAGGAGGGGGATCTCTCACTGGGGGGTCTAAGGAGAGTAGTCCCTCTTAGGAAAGCTTTACATAGCTTATGAGACCTAATGTTTGCATTAGAGAAACCAACATGAAAGCTTGAAATAGCCGCTAATTGAACCCTGGTTGTAGCAGAAGCGGACCCGGAAAGAAAAAGTTCTGCTAGGAACTCCAGGATTTCATGGACTGGGGCTGAAAAGGGATCTATGTTCCTAGCCTCTCCCCAACAAGAAAAGTGTTTCCATTTGCTAGGGTAAGTCCTTCTAGCGGCGGACTTGTGCGAGAAGACAATTTCACGTACGGCCGGGGAAATGTTGGGAAGCCTGGCTACGGTTGGAAGTGGAGCAACCAAGATGTGAGCTGGAGTGTTTGGAGGGATTGATGCAGCCTGCCTGACTGATGAATCAGCAAGTCTGGAATCGGATCCAGAGTCCAGGGCTGATCGAGAAGGTAATGGTGCAGGAACGGAAACCATATCTGTCGAGGCCAGTAGGGGGCAATGAGGATCATTTTGCAACCCAACAATATTGCTTTCTGTATGAGTTTCAGTATCAGGGGAAACGGAGGGAAGGCATAAAGAAGTCCCTGAGGCCAAACGCGGACTAAAGCGTCTCTGGGTGTGTGACCTGGAAGCGGAAGAAGGGAGAAGTAGTTGCTGCATTTGCTGTTGAAGGGGGTGGCAAAAAGGTCGCAGCAGGGCTGTCCCCATTTGCGAAAGATAAGATTCGCAACTTCCTGATTCAGAGACCACTCGTGAGGCATGAGAATAGCTCTGCTGAGCCTGTCCGCTATGATGTTGGACCTTCCAGGGATGTGCATCGCAATCAGAAATCGTTGGGAGGAGATTGCCCACTGCCACAGTCTGAGTGCTTCTCGATATAAGGGGTAGGACCTGATTACCAAACCACTGACATGTTGTCTGTTTGAATTGCAATGGTCCCAGAAGGGAAAAGATTCCTCAAGAGCTTGCAACGCTAGTAGCACGGCTCTCATTTCTAGGACGTTTATATGCAGATGGTACCCGTGAGGCTGCCAAGTGCCTTGGACTATCCTGCCCTGATAATGCCCCCACCCCACCCTATCAGGGAGGCATCTGTGGTCATTGTGGCAACCGTGGGGGCTGAATGAATGGTCTGCCCTGAGAGACTAGTGGGGAGACCATCCACCAGGAAAGGTGCCTTTTGCATGTTTCTGTAATCATGATCATGCGAGACATGGGCAGCTGTTGAAAAGACCACTGTGTGAACAGAAGCCACTGAAAAATTCTCATGTGAAAGCGGGCCAGAGGGACTAAAAGAATTGCCGCTGCCATGGAACCCAGAGTTTGAAGAACCAACCTGACTTGGACCCTTTTGCACTGCATTAGAATTTGTACTTGCTGTCGAATTGTGGTCACTCTGTCTGGCTGTAGCCTTGCGATCATGCTCCTTGTGTCTAGGTCTGCTCCTATATAGGTAATAGATTGACAGGGCAATATCGCAGATTTTTCGAAGTTTATTGCAATGCCTAACTGGGAACAAATTGTGATTGTGTAGTCCCTGGCTTGCAGAAGGTGATGCCTGGTAGTAGCAGTAAGGAGCCAGTAGTCTAGATATGGAAACACCTGGAATCCTCGAAGTCTCAGGTGAGCCGTGACCACTGCCATACATTTGGTGAACACCCTGGGGGCTGTGGTGAGACCAAAGGGCAGAGCTCTGAACTGGTAATGACTGTCTCCCAGCCAGGAGCGAAGGAATCTCCTGGAGTGCCTGTCCATTTTGATATGGTAGTACGCATCCTGAAGATCTATAGAGCACATCCAATTGTCCTGACCAAGAAAGGGTAGAATGGACTGTAGCGTGACCATCCGAAACTTTGTTCTTTGAACAGACTTGTTTAGTCTGCTGAGATCCAGAATTGGTCTCCAGTCCCCTGTCTTTTTTGGTACCAAAAAGAACCTCGAGTAAGTTCCGGATCCATGTTAGTCTGCCAGGACTTCCTGGAAGACTCTTTTCCATCAGTCTTGAAACTTCTGACTGCTTGGACCCTCAGATTGGGTGGACCATCTGGAAGGGATTTGCTTGACGGTAAGGGGGGTTGAGAGAAGGGAATTTTGTAACCTCCGGATATGATTGACTGTACCCATTTGTCTTGCGTTAAATTCTGCCAAGCTTTTGGGTACAGTGAAAGTCTTCCCCCGACTGCCTCCAGAGGCGGGCAGCCGAGCAACCCTTCAGGGATGCTGGAAGGGCTTCTCAGAGAAGGATTCTCTGCTGCCCCGGTTCTGCGGACCCTCTTTGCCACGAGGGCGGCGTCTGTTGTTGGTTCCTCCCCTATCCCTGGAGGAAAAATCTCTACATGTGTCGGGCGTGGCTCCCTGGGATTTTCGAAACCACATTTTACCACTCTTCTGTCCCAAGGGGTATGGTCTGGAAAGAGTGGAAAAACGGGACTCCCACGGCAGAAATGGTCTTGCCTTCTTGTTCACACCTAGTCAAGAGTGTCTTTCACCTGTGGTCCAAAGAAAAAGGAACCATCAAAGGGGGTGTTGGTGAAGGACGCTCTAAAGGGTTCTGCAAAATTACACATCACATCCATGCATGTCTCCTAAGGGCCACACCTGTACCTGCAGCTCTACTCACACCATCGGCTGCATAGGAAATTAGCCTTATGGAGGAATTTGACTACAGAATTAAGAGTCGCCAACTGAGAAGCCACTTTAGCTTGAGCCCTTCAGCTGATGGATCCTGAAGGGCATCTCCAAGCTCTTTAAGGAGATCCTTCTGAAGCCAGGTAAAATGGCATAAGTAATTCAGTGACCTCATAGAAAAGGTCGCTGAAGCAAACATTCGCTTCCCAATGGATCCTACCCAGTTCGGCTTTGTTAAGGGCAGATCCTGCCTCTTAAACCTGGTTGATTTCTTTGAAACAGTCACCAAGGCCATTGACGAGGGGAAGGTGGTCCACACAGCCTACCTGGACCTCGCAAAAGCCTTCGATACAATACCCCACTCGGGCATTATAGATAAGCTCACCAGCTTAAATATACACCCCTATGTCACTAGATGGATTGCAAACTGGCTCAAGGACAGAACCCACATGGTTAGAATTGCTGGAGCCATGTCAGACTCCAAACCAGTTACAAGTGGTGTCCCACAAGGCTCAGTCTTGGGACCTCTCTTGTTCGGTATATATTTCTCGGAGGTACAGGCCAACACGGAAGGACTGTGGCTGACCAAGTTCGCAGATGACTGCAAACTGGGCGCCATAATAGACTCTCCAGCCGACACAAGCATCCTCCAAAAGGGCCTCATAGAAACAGACAACTGGTGCCAGTGCCATGGCCTCAAGCTAAATGCCAAAAAGTGTATAGTCATCCCCTTTGGCAAAAACAAAGTGCCCACAAATTACCACATAGGTGGTAATCCATTAAGTACAGAAGAAGTAATTAGGGATCTGGGGACCCAAGTTGACAGCAATCTCTCATTTGACAACCACGTGGCCAAAGTGGTTAGAAAAACATTTTATATAGCCCACCTAATCATGAAGGGATTCACATCTAGATCAGGGGAGGTCATCGTGCCTCTTTACTCATCCCTCATCAGGCCCATAATTGAGTACAATGCCCCTTTTGGGATGTACCTTACCAGACACCTGCAGCAACTGGAAAGACCCCAAAAGTACCTCACCAAGAGGATCAAAGGGCTCAAACAGATGCCATATGCTGCCCGGTTAAAGAAACTCCAGCTCTACTCAGTGGCATACCGCCTGTTCAGAGGCGATCTGTGCCTGGCGATAAAAGCCATGTCCAACCCGAATTAATGGACATGCTGCACCTCAGAAAATCCAAATCCCATCGAGCTATGCGCTCGAGAGACTTGAACCTCAGCACTGAAATAAATAGGACATGCTGGAGGGACAGATTCATAACCCAGAGGCTCCCTTCACTCTGGAATAAAATCCCAGTCCAGGTTAGGCAGAGTCCCTCATTGACTCTCTTCAAGAGGAATCTTGATGAGTGGATGGGAGATCGTAGGTTTACCCCGGGTATCACTTCTGTGTCACTGTTAGACAGAGGCACAGTATACTAACCTCGAAAAAGGGCATAGCAAAATAAATTTAAAATGGGTGGCGAAAGCCGAACACATTCTGGCTAGGCTTATAAATGCCCTAGGGCAGATAGCCTAGTATGAACCTATATCTTTCCATAATCCTGGACTCCTTGTTAGGAGGATGGACAGACAAAGAAGTTTCCGCTAACTCTTTCTTAGTGGCTGCTGCTACCACGTCATCCACAGGAACACCTTTAGTAAGGAACGGCTTATCAATGGGTGCAGTGATAAACTTGCCGGGTCTCCTCGGGGTTGGTTCCACTGTATCTGGAGCTGACCAAGCCTTTCGAGCCACCACTGACATGAGTGGATCAAAAGGCGGAGAAACCCAGGTGGAAGGTCGGGAACCGAAGGCATGCAGGAACACAGACTCATCCTCGGTAGGTGCTAAAAGAGTCCTGTTCCCCCTCTGCTTAAGCATTTCTAGGATGTCCGAAAAGGAAACACCTTCAGAGGGGGATCTCGAGGACCCTTCCGATTCATCTAAGTCTGTATCACAAGTGACAGACTCAGGGGAGTCAATGTGCTTCCTCTTGCACTTCTTCAGAGGGGGTTCCTCTGAATGATCAGGGGAGGACTCGGACGAAGAGGAAACACTCAATGGGATGCCCTGGTGCGCCGGTTCCCCACGCTTGGGGTCTGGAGGAGGAGCAGAGGTTAACACAGGCACTACAGAGGACGGAGCCGATGAGGTCGAAAGTGGAGCTGACTCAGTGGCCAGAACACTCCTCATGACATCGAAGGCGTCCCTGCCACGATGCAGAGAAGGCTCCGGTTCGAGGAAATCGGAATCCCTCTCCGCACCAAGGGAGACGGCTCCGAGGCCGATGCAGGAGCCAAGCTCACCTGCGCTGAAGCTCCGAGAGGGAGAACGGGGTCGGACAAGGGTCTGATGCCACTCGCCCCCTCGAAGCAGACTAGGGAGCCTCGGCACCCAGATCTTTCGAAGGACGGCACCATCGAGGGAATTGGAGCCGATTACGGAACTGAAGGAGGGATAGTTATCGAAGCCGAAGGTTCCACGACTCGAACCCCAAAGAACTCCGGCTCCGAGCTCAATGGAGTCGGAGGAGGAATATCGATAGAAGTGGACGGAGCAGACACCTGTTGAGGAGGTCTGGACAACATCTTGGCAAGTGCCTTCGACTTCAGTAACCTATATTGACCACTCTCTCCACGTCGTGATCTGAGAGCCTAGAGGACCGAGAGGAGTGGGAGGATCTGTGACTGCGCTCACTTTGCGGCAGGGGAGACCGAGGAGCCGAATGTATGGATTCCAAAGTAGAGGACCTCAGCCTGTTGTGGCTCCGCGACGGCTCCGAAGGGACTGATGGAGCCGACGGGGAGATAGTCTACGCGGTTCCGACCGGAACCGAAGTAGTCGGTAAAGGTTGAACCAATGACGGCTCCGAGCTTGGCGCCGACGATTTGGTCGGTTTTGGGGATTTCACAGGCTGAGCCTTGGTCGGTGAATCCTGGAGCTTGAGAAGACCCCTCAGAATAAGTTTATTCTTGCGCTATTGCAGAACTCTTGGACTGACTGCATGGCATATGGAACAAGAGTCCTGCAGGTGCACTGCGTCTAAGCAATAGACGCAAGAAGTGTGACCATCTGTCAGAGACATTTTTTGACAGCATAAGTCACACTTCTTGAATCCAGACACTTTGGATTCTTTAGACATACCCTACAAAATAATCGTAAGACACTACACTGATTTTTGGCCAAAAGGCCGAACGGTGATAACAGAATACCACAACACTAATAACAAAGGCAAAAAACACACAGTAAACTACAGGTAAAGATGTTTTTGTTTTTTTTATAACTAGGAAGCCTCTAACTTAAAAGGCTACCTAAACAATAAGAAAGAAAGAAAGGACTAAAAAATCGTGTTCAAGTGTATCCAAGGACTACAAAGCAAACAAGTCAATTTAGCGCTTTCATTCACTGATTTATTGCGTGAACTTCTTCAGAAATACAGTTCCACTCATACATTCTTCCTTTTATACTAAAACAACAGGAAATGACATCAAATCCACTTAAAATACATACATACATATATAATAACTATTTATAGTTTATAATGTTGTTAGATAAACTAACTATTTGTTCAATAAAAAACATTTTAAATTTATAGACTCACTGAGTCCTGGATATTTGTCAGCCCCTAAAGACAACTGCCATAACGCTTCTTTACATTCTAGTGCGTTGTTTAAATCACCACCAAAAACAATTTCACTGATTTTATCTATTACTGAAAAATCAAATTTCTTGAAATTACTACAAATAAGAGCATGTTTGGCCAATGAATTATTTGTATCTTTGCTTTTTATGGCCAAATTGTGCTCATAAACTCTATGTTTCAATGTCCTGATGGTTTTTCCAATATAATAATGGTCACATGATGCACAACAAGCTATATATACAATGTATTGTGTGTTACAATTGTAATAATCTTTAGCCCACATGGTATAACTGATGTGTTTTAAAGTTACAAAGGAAATATTACTGATGTATCTGCACTGCTTGCAATTTTTACAAGCATAAGTGCCTTTTTTTGTACTAACTAATCTGGTTGTCTTATTAGTTTTCCAATTGTCCTTCTCTACCAAAGATTTTATGTTTGACATCTTCTTATAAGTAAATTGTGGTCTTATACCTATTTTGGCTACAAGTTCTTTGTTACCCAACAAAACCTTCCAGTTGTTAACTATTATTTCTTTTATACACCACATCTCGTTGACAATATGTAAAGGGAATGCTGTGTTATAATCTTTTACTTCTGAAATATTCTTTTGTATACAGGAACTCACTAAAATGTCTCCTGATTTTAAAATAGGCATAGCTACACACCTTGTCTCAATACTACCACTTCTTGTTCTATTTTTTCCAACAACTTTACATTGCACCCTCTCTGTAAAAACAATAACCTAAGAAATGCCATCTCACTGATGAATGTTTCATCATCTGTTGTTAACCTACTTAATCTAATGATTTGTCCTTTGATGACACCCCTTTTCATGTGTTCAGGATGTAAACTATCCCTGTGTAGGTACTGATTGGCAAACACCTCTTTCCTATAAATTTTACTGATGAATGTATCATTTTCTTTGTCTATACTTAAATGTATGTCTAAAAATGAAATACTTACACCATAACCACTAATTTTAAACTCCAAAAAGGCGGTTGTCTTATTCAAATCATTTACAAACTCTAGAAATTGTTTATGTGTACCTGTCCACAAAAAAAACAAGTCATCAATAAATCTATAGTAAGCCTGTATTTTGGAAAAATGACGATGTTGTGTCAGAAATTTCAATTCCCAATTTGCCATTACCATATTAGCAAATGAAGGTGCCACTCTTGCCCCCATGGCCACACCTGAGATTTGTTGATATATATTTTTGTTGAATCTAAAAAAATTATTACTCAACACTAACTCCATTAAACTACATATGGTGTTAACTTTGGTACTCACCAATTCTGTGTTTTTAGTTAAATATTCCCACATAAATTCAATACCATGTTCTGAATTTATAGAGGTATACAAAGACTTCACATCTAAAGTTCCAAATCTCATAGATCCCAATGTCCCTTTCACATTCCTAAGATTTTCCAACAAATGCCATGAATCTCTTAAATAAAAACGTGATTTCTGTACTATTGGATTCAATATATAATCCAACCAAATGGATACGTTCTCTGTCTTGGAATGTTTGGCAGAAATAATGGGTCTAAAGGGTGGATTTGATGGGTTTGTCTGTATTTTAGGAATACCAAAATAGGGTGGCCAATTTTTGATGCTCTACTGTTAAATAGTCATAACTTTCATAGTCTAACTCCCCTGGACTAAACATGTCAAACAAAATGATATCCATTTGTTGAAAACTATGCTTGACTTCATTTATGTTTACTTTTCTGTATACATTTGTATCACCTAACATAGCTAACATGGATTCATCATAATCTTTGGTGTTCATGACTACTATTTTTCCACCTTTATCTGCTCTCATAGTTCTAATAGTAGGGTTCTTACATAAATCACTTAAAGCACATTTCTCTTTCTCTGTAATGTTCTGTGGATGTTCTTGTAAATAGATACTTCTAAAATTACTTTCACATAAATTTTGAAATACCTGCAACGTTGTGTGAAGTGGAGGATTAAATGTACTTGGTTTTTTAGGTTTCCTTTCTATTATATTGTCAGATAGCTGTAAAACATCTTGCATAATATAACTTAAATTTAATTTTCTCAAATATAACCTAAAATCTACCAAACGTTTTCCTATGTTCATACTAATGTTGGGTATGAAAGAAAAACCTCTCTTTAAAACATTTTCTATATCAGGTGAAAGAAAAGAATCAGACAAATTTATAATATTGATAGCAAAATCATTTACAAAATTCCCATTGTTAAATATAACTGTCTCATCTACCACTTGAATTTCTTCTGGTTTTGATTTTTCTTTTTCCCTTTCCCCTTGTATTGAGTGGTGTTGTACCACTTTCGAGTCCGTTTGTTTTGTGCATTTACTAGTTGAAAAGGGCCTTGATTCTGCCCTTCATTAGACTGTGAAGCAACTTGTGCATACGTGACTTCATTGTCACAAAACACTGCTCCATTTGTATTGTTTTGTGTTGTCCCATTGTTGACATTTGGAACTTCTAAAATGCAAATGTCATTGGTCATGTTGTTCTTACTAGCATTAACAGTCTCTTTTGAACTAGTGTTGATGGTAACAGTCTGTCCAACTTCTTCCCATTATACACAGTTCTTTGGTTATCTGTTGCTCTTTCTGAAACAACATAAGCAACATTTGTCTGATATGCCATAATATCTCTCTTTAATTTTGATTGTTTTCTTGAAATAATGGTAGCCCTGTGTCTATCGGCCTTCGCCTCTACTCCGTTGTACAGTACCAAATGTTCACCAAAACAACCAAAGCTTTTTATTTTTGTATCCAAAGACTGGATCCTTTCTTTAACACTAGTGATCTCTTTCTGGTAATGCACTGTTAACATACGCATCATGTTAACACCAGTAGTGTTGTATAGTTCTATCAAGTCTTTACACAAATCATCACCTGGTGTAATACAATTCGGAAATTTTGCTGTCCGCAAACCTTGCGGAACTACTTTCCTGGTAATACATTCTTGCAAATACTTAATTTCTAATTCCAAAGTCACAAATCTGAAAACCAAACGTTCGAGTTCATATATAGCTTTTCTACAGTTTATACTGTCTGTGTACTTAGAATCGGTGTCTGGTTTACTTACTTTTGTGTTTAAATTATCGAATTGGATAGAGGCAAACGGATTATCTGCTGCCCTGTTAACGTAGTTCAGAACGCTGTTTTGGTTCTCACCAGTTTGTAGTCCCACAGCGATGTTACTTCGTTGTCCTCCATTACTTTCGTTAATTCTGGTGGAACGCAATGACGTCTGCTCATTTTCAGAACCCTCCAAGTGACGCTGATGTTTGGACGGACTATAGTTGTTTAAATTATCTTTCACTATTCTGACGATGGTAGCTATCAAGTCCTCCTGTGGAATTGATTTGACCATATTGTCCGAACTTTCAGGAACTGAATAAACAGCCACATTTAGTAAACTGTCTTCACCAGATGCTTCAGAAGCCATGGATGTCACCCAACACAATGCACAAAACGAATTCCAAACACTGCAAAGAAACGGGCTCCAAACTTAAAAAATCGTGTTCAAGTGTATCCAAGGACTACAAAGCAAACAAGTCAATTTAGCGCTTTCATTCACTGATTTATTGCGTGAACTTCTTCAGAAATACAGTTCCACTCATATATTCTTCCTTTTATACTAAAACAACAGGAAATGACATCAAATCCACTTAAAATACATACATACATATAAAATAACTATTTATAGTTTATAATGTTGTTAGATAAACTAACTATTTGTTCAATAAAAAACATTTTAAATTTATAGACTCATCGAGTCCTGGATATTTGTCAGCCCCTAAAGACAACTGCCATAACGCTTCTTTACATTCTAGTGCGTTGTTTAAATCACCACCAAAAACAATTTCACTGATTTTATCTATTACTGAAAATTCAAATTTCTTGAAATTACTACAAATAAGAGCATGTTTGGCCAATGAATTATTTGTATCTTTGTTTTTTATGGACAAATTGTGCTCATAAACTCTACGTTTCAATGTCCTGATGGTTTTTCCAATATGAAAGATTATTACAATTGTAACACACAATACATTGTATACATAGCTTGTGCATCATGTGACCATTATTATATACCATATTATATTGGAAAAACCATCAGGACATTGAAACGTAGAGTTTATGAGCACAATTTGGCCATAAAAAACAAAGATACAAATAATTCATTGGCCAAACATGCTCTTATTTGTAGTAATTTCAAGAAATTTGAATTTTCAGTAATAGATAAAATCAGTGAAATTGTTTTTGGTGGTGATTTAAACAACGCACTAGAATGTAAAGAAGCGTTATGGCAGTTGTCTTTCGGGGCTGACAAATATCCAGGACTCAATGAGTCTATAAATTTAAAATGTTTTTTATTGAACAAATAGTTAGTTTATCTGACAACATTATAAACTATAAATAGTTATTTTATATGTATGTATGTATTTTAAGTGGATTTGATGTCATTTCCTGTTGTTTTAGTATAAAAGGAAGAATGTATGAGTGGAATTGTATTTCTGAAGAAGTTCACGCAATAAATCAGTGAATGAAAGCGCTAAATTGACTTGTTTGCTTTGTAGTCCTTGGATACACGAACACGATTTTTTAAGTTTGGAGCCCGTTTCTTTGCAGTGTAAAGAAAGGACTAAACTAACTGTAACCTACAAGAAGGGATGGGGGTGGGGGAGGGGGAGAACTCTCTAATTTAAACGAGTTCTAAGGGAAGGACTACCAAGAGACTAAACTAACACAAGGTTATAGACTACAATTTTAAACAAAAATCCCAGAAAATAAGACGAATTTTTCTAGTAATAGTTAAATAGGAAACTTATACGAGCCTGAGCCAGTAAGAAACACACCTCGCAGCTCAAGCGGCAAACGAGATCTGGGTAGCTAGCGCTAGGCATCATGGGATAAGGGGTAGCCTCAAGCCAGTAAACAACTCTCGAGCTATAGAAGATGGCCGAGTCAGAGCCGAGGATCGGCTCCGATCCCAACCAGCAAGAACGAAGGCGAGCTAGACAACTTAACATTATAATTTTCAGATATCCCTACACCCATGTATTGTATAAATCACTGTACATTTCTTGTATATACTTCTATAGTAGTATATGTTGCTACTGTATATTATTGTCTCATTATGTTGCACATTTATTACAAGTAGTGGAGCATTTCTCCCCAGGCCTCCACTGAAGGATTTTTTCCCAGTTGGACTCTCCCGGCAAACAAATGTAAAATAAATATATACATATATGTATGTGTGTGTTTAAAATAAATAAATTATATGGGATTAAAAAAACACACGTGTCATCCAGTTATCTATTTAGTCAGTCTGTTTACTTGAAAGTTAAAAACAGCTATGTATACCATAACTTTAACAGGACAAGTACAAACTCAGTGTTACCTCACAATCTTCTTTAGAGTTTGGTGGAAGCAGGGCCCGCACACGGTCTTCAACAGGAACATTCTGAATGAATGTATAATCCTGGGGAATCTCAAAGAATGGTGATTCCTCCTGTCCAAAGTTTACCTTCACACTACAGTTTTTACAAAAGACGTGTGGTAGCAAAGCCTGGTCCAACAGTTCTTCTTTGCTGAGCTTAAAAGCCACTCCAAGATCCTTACCATTCTTTGAGAAGGACAGTTCAACACATTCAGCCTCAAAATTCTGTAAAAACATAAAAACCAAAAGTGGTATTCAAACAAAGTGCAACCTATAAAATCTAAGCTAACTGAAAAATGAGCAGAAAGTACAGTTGTGAACACTTACCATAAATGTAGATGTTCGAGTGTATTCACTTGCTGCAGTCATTACATTTGGGTAATCTGCTGGCAGGTTACCCTCAGTCGGCCTGAATTCCAAAGTCTTGGATCCTGCGCCGGTTGCTGTCTCCTCTTCCATGATGTCAGGTCGTCAGGGGTATAAAACATGTAGCCGACGCCATTTTCTTTGGTTTTTCATGCCCCCGATGTCAGGTGCCCCCAAAAAGGCAGCGATAATATATATATATATATATATATATATATATATATATATACGTATATGTGTATGTGTATGTGTATGTATATGTATATGTATATCTATATATATATATATATATATCTATATATCTATCTATATATATATATATATATATATATATATCTATATATATATATATATATCTATATATATATATATATATATCTATATATATATATATATATATATATATATATATATATATATATATACATACACACATACACACATCAATATAAACTTTACTTCATCTACAAGCAAATAAACCACATAGGTTGTAGAAGTCAGAGAAGGAAAGATAAACTGTAGAATGACAGGGGGATGGCGGGAGGGTAATCTGGACTGCAACAGTGAATACACTCGAACATCTACATTTATGGTAAGTGTACACAACTGTACTATGTTCTTCGTGTTTCACTGTTGCAGTCATTACATGTGGGTAGAATCCCAAAGCTATGGTTGGGAGGCTGGAGCTAAACAGCATTAGGTGCGGCTATAAGGCCCTGCAGCACTGCAGTGGCAAAGCCTGCCCTGGACTTAGAGTAGAGAGGCAAATGGTAATGCTTTGTAAAGGTGTGAACAGAACTCCAAGTAACAGCCTCTAGAATGTCTTTGGTTGGTACTCCTCTGAGAAAGACTGCTGAAGTAGCTGCAGCTCTGGTGGAATGAGACCTAATGCCCTTGGGCACAGGTTTACTATGGTGTAAGTAGCAGAAACGGATGCAGTGGCTTACCCACATTGAAACTGTCTCCTTTGAAATAGCCTTTCCTTCTGATCCTGCAGCAAATGACACTAGTAATTGCTCAGTTTTTCTTAGAGCTTTAGTCCTGCTCAAGCAGAATCTTAGCTGTCTGTGTACGTCCAAGGAATGCAGAATTCTCTCTCCTTTGTTCTGCGGATTTGGATAAAATGTTGGAAGATGAACTGTTTGGTTAAGAGCCACACTGGAAACCACCTTTGGCATAAAAGTAGGATTTGTCCTCAGAAACACCCTGTCTGGGTAAAATATGATAAAAAGGCTCTACAGCCATGAGGGCCTGTAGCTCCAAAACTCTTCTTGATGAAGTAATTGCTAGTAGCAGAGCTGACTTCCATGATAAGAACTTTATATCAGCGGTAGCAGCTGGTTCAAATGGAAGCAGGGTGAGCTTTTCCAACACATAATTGAGGTCCCATGCTGGTAATGGTGATCTTTTAGGAGGCCTTAAATTTTTGGCTCCTCTAACATACTGCTTTAGTAAAGGATGAGAAAAGATTGGTGGCTCTGTATTGTAGTGAGCCGAAATGGCAGAGGCATGGATTTTGATTGATGAGAAAGGTAGGCCTTTGTCAAGCATCTCAGTTAGGTATTGTAATATCTGAGGAATATGTGGTTCTGCTATATCAGTTCCTTGTGCTCGATTCCAAGCACAGAATCTCTTCCATTTGTCAGCATAAGATTTTCTAGTACTAGGCCTTCTGGCTTCCAAAATGACATCCATCACAGCTTTACTGAGATGTGTCGTTTGTATGACTAAATGATTAGTCAAGCTGACAGGTTGAGAGTCTGTAGTTGACTCTGCAGGATCTGATTGCTTTGCTGGGACAGTAGTTGTGGTCTTTGAGGCAAGGTCCAAGGTGGGTAATGAGACAAGTTCCTTAGGACTGGATACCAGTATTGGCGGGGCCAGTCTGGGGCAATTAATATCTTTGGCTTCTCTTGTCTGACTTTTAGGAGGACCTTGGCTAGAAGAGGCAGAGGAGGAAAGGTGTAAACTGATACAACTTAAGGATAGAGCGTCCACTTTCCATGCTTGTCTGTGATGAGTCCTTGTGCAGAATCTTTTCAATTGATAATTTTGAGGAAAGGCAAATAGATCTGTGTCTGGGCTCCCCCATTTCTCTGTTATCATGCTGAAGACTTATGGATTTAGTTTCCACTCGTGAGGATCCATAAGGTTTCTGCTTAAATCGTCTGCCAGAGTGTTTTGTTTTCCTGGCAGGAATTGAGCATGAAGATGTATTTGGTAGGTCAGAGCTGTGTTCCACAGTGCCATGGCTAATCTGCAAAGGGGGTAGGAGTGTGTGCCCCCTTGCTTGTTTATATACCACATGACTGTGGTGTTGTTCGTCTTTATCAGTAGTTGTCCTGGATGAAGTAAGCCCTTGAAGGCTGTTAGGGCATTTTGAACAGCTAGCATCTCTTTCTGGTTGGTATGTAGATGCATTTGTTTTGGTGCCCATATGCCCTGAATGCATCTTCCTGCCATGTTGGCCCCCCAAGCATAATCTGATGGGTCTGTTAAGGTTTGGCTGGCAGGGGGTAGAGTGAAGGGCCGTCCCATGTTTTGGTGACAGGCCTTTGCCCACCACAGAAACTCCTGTTGCAGGCAGGGAATGAGAGGAATCATTGTTTCCAGACTGTGTGAATGTTGACTCCATAAACTTTTTAGGTACCACTGAAGTTTCCTCATATGCAGTCTTGCATATGGAATTAGTAGGATGCAGGATGCCATGAAGCCAAGAGCCTGCAGAATTTGTCTTGCAGAAGACTGGGTTTTTGTTACCATCAGTTTGAAGTAAGTAGTCAGTTGCCTTTGTTTGTCTGGCGTGAGGTAGGCCATCTGGGCAGTTGTATTCAAGCTTGCACCCAGGAATGTTATCTTTTGAGAGGGTACCAGTTATGGTTTCTTTTTGTTTATTGTGTACCCTAGGCATGTTAGAAGCCTTTTCACAAACGCCAGGTGTCGAAAAAGAGTGTCCTTGTTCTCTGCTTTAATAAGACAGTCGTCCAAGTAAAGGTATATTTGTATACTTCTTTGTCTGCAAAATGCAATTACTGGTGCCAGGCACTTTTTAAAGACCCTGGGCACAGTAGATAAGCCAAAGGGCAGTGCAGAGAATTGGTAATGCATTACGCCAGCCTTGAATCTGAGGTATCTTCTGCACGACTGTCTTATTGGGACATGCAGGTATGCCTCTTTTAGTTCTAAAGTCACAAGCCAAGCATTCCTGCCCAGCATGGGCAGAAGCTGCTGCAAAGTCAGCATTTTGAATTTTGGAATGTCCAGGTATGTGTTCAAAATTGATAAATCCAGTATTGGCCGCCAGGCCTTGTCCTTTCTAAGTACCAAGAACAGTCGAGTAAAAACCTTGTCCTTTTTCCTGTTCTGGTACTGTCTGAATGGCCCCCATATCCATGAGGGACATAACCTGTTTCTGTGCCTCTGCCCATTGATTTTTTTGGCAGATCTGACCAACCATTTGCCATTGGCAGAGTGTGGAAATGGAATCTGTATCCCTGTGATACAATGTTTAGTACCCACTTGTCCTGGGTTATTAACTGCCAATTTTGAGCAAAAAGTGCTAATTTCCCCCCTATGGGTGCTGCCAAAAGATAAGTGCTTGGTGTAGGCACAGGGAAGTCATTGGGATTGCTTTCTGTAGGTTTGCGCTTTATCTCCTCCAGACCTGGAGGTGGATGCGCCCCATTGCTTTGACCTGTATGAGTCTTGCACCTGGTATCTGGAACCCTTAAGGTGTCTGGATCTGCCCCTTTGAGCTCTGTCTGACACTGGAAAGGACCAGTTTTTTGTAGGCCAGTGTCTACTGAATCTTGGTGGCTGCACTTGTAAGAAGTCTTTTACAGTTTACATAGACTTAGCTTTGTCTTCCATTTTCTTTAAAACCTCTTCTGCCTTAATTCCAGAGAATCATGCTGTAAAGGTGCATCTAGCAATTTAGCTTTAACATGATCAGGCAAATTTTGTCCCTTTAACCAGGCATGCCTCCTAATCACAGATCCAGTAACTGCAGCTCCGCAGGAGGCCTCTAAAGAATCAAGACCACATTGCAAAGTATGCTTTCCCACTTGTTCAACTGCATGCAATAATTCCTGCAATTCTTTATTTTCTGCACATTCTGAAATCAACATAATTTTCTGTTTCAGCAATCCCATAACATGTTGTTGGTACTTAAGCATATGAAATTGACAGTTTAAGGCCCTGATTGCCAAGGTTGCATATGCATAAACCTTTTTTCCCCATCTGTCCAGTGCCCATGAATCTCTGTCAGAGGGGGTAGGATTTTTTGCTGTTGAGGCCTTAACTCCCATTGGACCCTGTGAAATAGTTTCAGGATCAGCAGCAGGGTTTCTAAATAAAAATGTATGTGAGTCAAGGACCACGTAATATCTGTCAGGCTTACTGGGAGCCGGAGGTAAGGAGTCAGGGGTCAAGCTTGATTCGGAAAACACATCATCCACAATGTCTAAAACAGGAGGAATGGCTAAAAGCTTATGCTGACGGAGAAGGAGGAAATCCCGAGCCTCTTTTTTGATTCTGAGAAGTCTTGACTCTCCCAGTGAAAATGCTCCCTCAAAGTATGCAAGGTTTCTCCCAATGAATAATCCTCAGGAGGAGATGCAGATGGAATAGACTCCTCAGCATCAGAATCCTGATATGGAGGTAAAGATCATTCCTGATCAGAAGAGGAATCAGAAGAAATAGAAACCTGATCTGAAGATTCATAATCAGTGTCTTGCCTAGGCTTCTTATCTGGAGGGGGATGGGTACCCCTAATCAAGGTAATAAGGTCTTCAGCCATTTTGATCTGTTTTTTAGGCATAGAGGCCTGTGCATGTGGCTCATCAATCGTCTTTTTAGTTTTAGAAGTTGATTTTGTCTTTGATTTTGCAGCTGTTGTCAGTTTGATATACAAATGTTGAGGTCTGAATACACCCTCAGAAGCTGGTGCCTGCTCAGCGGCTCCAGACCCATCCGAGGGAGATACATCTTGTCAGTCCAATACCTTGAGTATCTTGCGGCATGCCGGACTCCACGTGGGTGTCGGCAGAGGCCTGCGAAAGTGCCTCATTGAGTACTGGTGAACCGGCGACTGGCTTAGAAGCATCGTCGGTTTTGGATCTCGACTGCCTTTCTCTGTCCTTTTCTTTGCATTTTATGTACTCCGGTAGTCGGATTGCTGTCAGACGACATTTCTGGGTAGTTAAATCTGTTTCTAAAATACTTTGATGCAAAAATATACTGACACTTAGTGCGTTGGTTTAATCTAGCATAAAACAGACAGCTAGGCACGTTGTGATCAGGGCCTAGGCAAGGAATACAGTATAAAGGGAAATCATTAAGAGGTATTTGCTTCCCACAAGTAATGCAATTAACTTTTTCTGACGTCGGTAAAAAGCAAGAAAAAAGTTTCCCCAACGGGGTACTTAGCTTTAGTGAAGACTTCGGTTCTGAAACTCGACTCGAATATTTCAGTAGTCGGCCGACCGGCACTTGCGAAATGCTTCTGCTTCGGGCTCCGCGCGGCAAGAAAGACTAAAGAAAATGGTGTTGGCTGCATGTTTTATACCCCTGATGACCTGACGTCATGGAAGAGAAGACAGCAACTGACGCAGGACCCAAGACTTTGGAATTCAGGCCGACTGAGGGCAACCTGCCAGCAGATTACCCAAATGTAATGACTGCAACAGTGAAACACGAAGAACATCAAGAGACATTTTCTTACCATACAAATTAATCTATAGTCCTATGGCTTGGTTCATTCAGCTAGATGGCCAGGGTTTGACTAACATCAGAGGCAAGTGCTGGACCTGGAATGGGGAGATGATGCCAGTAGGGGAACAATACACCTCCCATGACTTCCCAGACCATGGCTTCACCAGAAGCTTTTGCCACTGTGTTGCAGATACTTTGTATAGGTAAAAGAATGGGTTCAAATCTGACCAGGGGATATGTGATGGCAAAATGTTTACAGGAAAAAAAATATTCCTTAACTAGTCAGTAATATGCCACAATCCAAACATTAACAAGGTCAAGACAGACAAATTTATTTTACCAATTCTGTAACTGAAAAGTGAATTGGTCTATGTTGGACAGTTTCAGCTATAGCATGGTTGTGGGAGAAAATCTGGAGTACTTGGAGAAAGCTCAATACAGATGTTGAGAAAGGTACACACTTTACATAGACAACTGACGGGAGACAAAATTAAATTCCACACCCTACACCACATGTGAACCATTAATACTGCCCAAACGGCAGTCTATCACGTACATCCTGATTCTGCAGAAATTGAAATTGTAAGCATAAAAGCAGCTGACTGGTGCAACAAAAGGTACAGCTCCACTGAAATTTAAAGTTTTGAATTTTAAATCCCTGCGGAAGGCTTCCTGCCAATCACAATTAATTTGAAACCCAGCTGGCAAGAACAAGTTATGTACTTATCCATAATACTAGACTCCTTTACCCAATGTCTGTCTAACTTGACCTGTGGGTCTTCCAGTCACTTGTCAAACCTGAATTGGCAGCATTACATGTCGTTTTATTCACATGCTGCAGTACTTTCACTCGTGGGATCCGCTGGCTCAGGCGACCAGAACACCCAGCTCCTCTACCAAAGCCTATGCCTGGTTGCTGTCAGGTGCAATGGGATGTCACACACAGGGCCATAAACAGTGAGCCACAATTGTGACGTCCGCATGCACAGACTGCAGAAAGTACAGTTGTGTACACTTACCATAAATGTAGACGTTCAAGTGTATTCACTGTTGCAGTCATCACACTTGGGTTATCTGCCTGCAGGTAGCCCTCAGTCGGCCTGAATACCAGAGTCTTGGGATTTCTGCATCGGATGCTGTCGCCTCTTCCATGATGTCAGGTCATCAGGGGTATAAAACATGCAGCCGACGCCATTACATCAGTTTTTCTTGCTCCAGATGTCAGGAGCCCCCAAAAAGGATGCAATTAAATGGTGTGGAACACCTCCAGTAAAAAGTAAATACCACTGCCATGAGATATGGCCACAAAGAGAATAGGTAGAAAGGATAGAAGAAATCAGGGGGCTGGAGGGAGGGTAACCAGGACTGCAACAGTGAATACACTTAAACATCTACATTTATGTTAAGTGTACACAACTTTACTATGTTCTTTGTGTTTCACAGTTGCAGTCATCACATTTTGGTTGATTCCCAAAGCTGAGGAAGGGTAGAGGCAGTCAAGAAGTATTGGGGCTGGCTAGCAGGCCTTGTAAGACTGCTGTGGCAAATCCAGCTCTGGATTTAGAAAAGATAGGCAAGTGTTAATGCTTGGTGAAGGTGTGAACAGAGCTCCAGAATGTCCCTGGTAGGGACTCCCCTGAGAAATGCTGTAGAGGTTGAGGTAAGCCCTAGTGGAAGGAGTTCTGATCCCCTGCCGGGTAGGTTTGCCATGGTGTTTGTAGCAGAAATGGATGCAGTGTGCTACCCATTTGGAAATGGTTTTCTTAGAAATGGCCTTGCCCTCTGCCCCTGTAGCAAAGCTGACTAGCAGCTGGTCAGATTTTTTGAAAGGTTTAGTCCTGTCAAGGTAGAACCTGAGCTGTCTGTGCACATCCAAGGAGTGCAGGATCCTTTCCCTTTTATTCTGAGGATTAGGGAAAAAGGTTGGTAAATGGATGGATTGATTTGAAGCCACACTGGATACCACCTTGGGCATAAATGATGGATTAGTCCTGAGGGAAACCCTGTCAGCATGGAAAATAATGAAGGGTTCCACAGCCATTAGTGCCTGTAACTCACAAACTCTTCTTGCTGAAGTGATGGCTAGCAGTAAAGCTGTTTTCCAAAAGAGGAATTTTAACTCTGCTGGAGCAGCAGGCTCAAAGGGGGGAAAGCATGAGTTTCTCTAGTACAAAGTTAAGGTCCCAGGCAGGGGTGGGTGCTCTCCTCGGGGGCCTTAAATTGTTAGCTCCTCTCAGGAACTGTTTGATGAGAGGGTGAGAAAAGAGAGGAGGCTCAGTATTGTAATGAGCTGAGATGGCAGTGGCATGAATCTTAACTGATGAGAAGGATAGGCCTTTGTGGAGAAGCTCTGCTAAGTAATTTAGGATTTGAGGTAAGGTGGGCACGGTTGTGTCCTTCCCTTGATAGTGGCTCCAAGAACAATCTCTTTTCCACTTTTCTGAATAGGATTTCCTAGTACTAGGACTTCTGGCCTCAAGGATGACATCCAGGACCTGTTTGCTGAGGGCTGCTGGTGGTGTATTCAGCAGACAAGCCAGGCTGCATGGTTCAGAGTTTGCAAATGTGGATGCAAAATGTGTCCCTCCTGCTGGGACAGCAGGGAGGGGGGGTCTGATGTAGGTGCCAGGGTGGCACTGCTGTCAGACTGCATAGGAGTGGGTACCAGTGCTGGCGCAGCCAGACTGGGGCAATAAGGATTGTCCTTGGTATGTCCTGTTTGATCATGAGTAGTACTTGAGAGAGGAGGGGCAGAGGAGAAAGGCATAAATTGAGAGGTTTTCCCATGTAAAGGATAGGGCATCCACTTTCCACGCTTTGCTGTGAGGATTTCTGGTGCGAAATTTGCTCAACTGATGGTTTTGGGGAAAGGCAAAGAAGTCCACCTCTGGCGTCCCCCACCTGTGGATTAGAAGTTTGAATGAGTTGGGTCCCAGTTTCCACTCGTGGGTCCAGTAGATTTCTACTTAAATCGTCTGCCAGTGAATTTTGTTTGGCTGGCAGGAATTGAGCTTGCAGGTGCACTTGGTTGCTCAAGGCTGTGCTCCACAGGGCCATGGCTAACTTTGCAGAGTGGGTAGGCATGAGTTCCCCTCTGCTTGTTTATGTACCACATAACAGTGGTGTTGTCCGTCTTTATCAGGAGTTGTCCTAAAAGGATAAGGTATTTGAAGGCTGTCAGGGCATTCTGTACAGCTAACATTTCTTTTTGACTGATATGCAGGGTAATTTGTTCTGGGCTCCATTTGCCTTGAATGCATTTGCCTGCTATGTGAGCCCCCCATGCACAGTTTGATGTGTCTGTTGTCAGGGTTTGGGCGGCGAGGGGTTGAGTGAAAGGAAGTCCTTTGTTGTGGTTGCATGCCACTGCCCACCAAAGGAACTCTGCCCTTAGGCAAGGAATGATAGGAATCACCATTTCCATGTCCTGAGAATGTTGACACCACAGACTTTTTAAGTACCACTGAAGTTTCCTCATATGCAGTCTTGCATATGGAATTAGTAGAATGCAAAAGGCCATGAACCCTAGGGCTTGCAGTAATTTTCTTGCAGACAGCTGGGTATTGGTGGCCGTTAGTTTGAAGTAGTTTGTCAAATAAGCCTGTTTTTCTGGAGTGAGGAATGCCATCTGGGTATTAGTGTTCAAGCTTGCTCCCAGGAATACAATCTTTTGGCTGAGCACCAGCTGTGATTTCTTTTCGTTGATGGTGTACCCCAGAGAAGTTAGGAGTCTCTTTACAAATGCCAGGTGCTGAAGTAGCAATTCCTGTCTGTCCGCCTGAATAAAGCACTCGTCTAAGTATGGGTAACTTTGAATATTTCTCTGCCTGCAGTATACAATGGCCAGAGCCAGACACTGTGTACACCCTGGGTGTGGTAGATAAGCCAAAGGGAAGTGCAGAGAAAGTACAGTTTTGTACCTACCATAAATGTAGATGTTTGAGTGTATTCACAGTTGCAGTCGTTACAGTTGGGTTATCCTGCTGGCAGGCTACCCGCAGTCGGCCCGAGTTCCAAAGTCTTGGTCCGGCGTCGGTTGCTGTCGCCTCTTCCCTGACGTCAGTGCGCCAGGGGTATATACAGTGCAACCGACGCCATTTTCTTCAGTTTTTCTTGCCCCAGATGTCAGGTGCCCCCAAAAAGGTAGTCAGAAATTAGTACCAAATGGAGTAACCTCTGCACAAACACAAACTCCCTTCAGCTATAAGCAAATACATCAGTAAGGTAAAGAAGAGATTTAGCCAGTAGATCAGAGGGGATGGAGGGAGGGTAACCTGGACTGCAGCAGGGTGAACACTCGATCTACATTTATGGTAGGTACAAAACTGTACTATGTTCATCGTGTTACCCTGCTGCAGTCATCACACTTGGGTTGAATCCCAAAGCTAAGGTAGGGGGGAGGTATCATAGAGGGTTAGTGGAGGCTATAAGGCCCTGCAGAACTGCAGTGGCGAAGCCCGCCCTGGTCTTAGAGTACAGAGGTAAGTGATGGTGTTTGGTAAAGGTGTGTACTGAACTCCAAGTTGCAGCTTCTAAAATCTCCTTGGTTGGAAACCCCCTGAGAAAGGCTGTACAGGTAGCTGTTGACCTGGTAGAGTGGGACCTAATGGTAGCAGGAATTGGTTTCCCATGATAGGTATAGCAGAAACGTATGCAATGACCTATCCATTTAGAAATGGTTTGCTTTGATATAGCCTTCCCTTGAGAAGCTGTAGCATAGGATACAAAGAGCTGGTCAGATTTTCTGAAAGCCTTAGTTTTGTCCAAGTAGTAACAAAGTTGCCTGTGAATGTGCAGGAGTCTCTCACCTTTGTTCTGTGGATTTGGGAAGAAGGTGGGTAAGTGGATGGTTTGATTTAAAGCCACACTGGAAACCACCTTAGGCATAACGGAAGGATTAGTTTGTAGAGAAACTCTGTCTTGATGAAAAATGAGGAAAGGTTCCACTGCCATTAGTGCCTGTAGCTCTGAGACTCTTGTAGCTGAAGTTATTGCTAGGAGCAGGGCAGTCTTCCATGATAGGAACTGAAGATCTGCAGAGAAATCTGGTTCAAAGGGAGGTAGCATTAGTTTTTCCAGAACAAAATTGAGGTCCCATGTTGGTGTAGGAGCTCTCCTGGGTGGTCTAATGTTTTTTGCCCCTCTGAGGAACTGCCTTAGAAGAGGATGTGAAAATAAAGGTGGATCCGTGTTGTAGTGAGCTGAAATAGCTGAAGCATGGATTTTAATGGAGGAAAAAGAAAGTCCTTTGTGCACCATCTCGGCTAAATACTGTAGAATGTGAGGCATGTGAGGCTGAATTGTGTCTTGGCCTTTAGCTTGGTTCCAGGCACACAACCTTTTCCATTTGTCCGAATAAGCCTTCCTGGTGCTTGGCCTCCTGGCTTCCAGAATAACATCCAGAACTGCTTGTGAAAGAGGAGCTGGTTGGACGTTTAGTTGATTTGCCATGCAGCCAGATTTAAAGTTTTGAGCTGGCTGTGAAGAATCTAATTGTTTTGTTGTGTGAGCAAATGGGGGATTTGAGGCAATATCCATGGTGGGCTGTGGGCCATATTTCTCAATAGCGGGTACCAGTGCTGGTGTGGCCAGTCTGGGGCTATGAGAATCAGTTGTGGTCTCTCCTTTCTGACTTTCAGAAGAACCGTTGTGTGGAGAGGCAATGGAGGGAAGGCATATACTTGTCAGGTTTTTCCAACTGAAAGAGTGCGTCCACTTTCCAAGCTTGATGGTGAAATGTCCTTGTACAAAATTTTGTTAGTTGACAAGTTTTGAGGACTGGCAAACAGGTCTATGTCTGGAAGGCCCCATTTTTGAGTTATCATTGCAAATATTTGTGGATCTAGTTTCCACTCGTGGGGATCCTTGATGTTTCTGCTGAGGTCGTCTGCCAATGTGTTTTTCTGTCCTGGCAGGAATTGAGCTTGTAACTGAACTTGGTAAGCCAGAGCGGTGTTCCATAAGATCATTGCTTGCCTGCACAGAGGATAGGAATGTGTACCCCCATGTTTGTTTATGTACCACATTACTGTGGTGTTGTCCGTCTGTATTGCAAGTTGTCCAGGATGTAATAAATCCTTGAAGGCTGTCAGAGCTTTCTGTACAGCTAGCATCTCTTTTTGATTTATGTGCAGATCTCTTTGATCTGCAGTCCATAGGCCTTGAATGCATTGTCCTGCCATGTGTGCCCCCCAGGCGTAGTCTGAAGCATCTGTTGTGATAGTTTACCTGGCTGGGGGCAAGGTGAAAGGCTGACCCTTGTTGAGGTGACATGCCTATGACCACCATAGGAATTCCTGTTGTAGGCAGGGAATGAGAAATATCATTGTGTCCAAGCTGTGGCTGTGTTGAGACCATACGCTTTTTAGGTACCACTGTAATTTCCTCATATGCAGCTTTGCAAATGGTATTATTAGTATGCAAGATGCCATGAAGCCCAAGGCCTGCAGAATTTTTCTTGCAGTTAATTGGGTCTTTGTTGCCATTGTCTTGAAATACTGAGTCAGTTGTAGTTGCTTGTCTGGCTTAAGATAAGCCTTCTGGGCCGTTGTATTCAAGCTGGCACCCAGGAATGTAACTTTTTGTGAGGGTACTAGTTTTGACTTCTTTTCGTTTACTGTGTACCCCAGGCAGTTTAGTAGATGCTTTACAAAGGCCAGATGATGTAAGAGAATGTCTTTGCTTTCTGCTTGGATGAGGCAGTCGTCCAGGTATGGATATATTTGAATTCCTCTGTCTGCAAGATGCAATTACTGGTGCCAGGCATTTTGTGAAGACTCTGGGCGCAGTAGATAAGCCAAAGGGCAGTGCAGAGAACTGGTAATGGGTTGAACCTGCAATGAAACGGAGGTATCTTCTGCAACTTTGTCTGATAGCGACATGCAGGTATGCCTCCTTGAGGTCCAATGTTACTAGCCATGCTTCCTTGCCCAACATGGGAAGTAGCTGCTGTAGTGTTAGCATCTTGAATTTGGGTACTTGTAAATAAGTGTTTAGAATTGAAAGGTCCAGAATTGGTCTCCAGGCATTGTCCTTTCTGGGCACTAGAAAGAGTCTTGAGTAAAATCCTTGGCCTAGCTCTCGAGTAGGTACCAGTTGAATAGCTCTCATGTCCATGAGAGGTGTAATTTGTTTCTGTGCCTCTGCCCATTGATTTTGTGGCAGGCTTGGCATTCCTCTTTTCATTGGCAAGGTGTGAAAGTGGAATCTGTATCCTCATAAAATTATGTCTAGGACCCAATTGTCCTTTGTGACAATGTGCCAGTTGTCTGCAAAAAGTGCGAGTTTTCCCCCCAAGGGGGCTGCCAAGAGAGTATTGCTTGGCCAGATGAGGTGCAAGTCATTGAGTTTGCCTTCTGGTGGATTGAGACCTGTCTTCTCCTCCCTTCTGTGTTGTAGTGCCCCCATTGGCAAGGTTTATACTGGGCTTGTGGTTGTCCTCTGCCTCTTGGGCGTCTGTATTTACCTCTCTGTGGTCTGTCAGTAGCTGGAAAGGACCAATTTTTTGTTGGCCAGTTTCTGCTGAAGCAAGGGGGTTGTACCTGTAGGAAATCTTCGACTGTCTGCATAGATTTTGCCTTATCCTCCATTTTCTTTAAAACTTCTTCTGCTCTAACTCCAAAAAGAACATCCTGCTGTAAGGGAGCATCTAGTAGTTTTGCTTTGACATGATCAGGCAGAGTTTGTTCCTTTAACCAAGCATGCCTACGTATAACAGACCCAGTGACAGCTGCTCTGCAGGAGGCCTCCAAAGAATCAAACCCACATTGTAAGGTATGTTTGCCCACCTGCTCAGTGGCGTGCAACAGATCCTGTACTTCTTTCAATTCAGATTGTTGAGGGAGAGTGGTTATTCTTTGCTTTAACTGAGAGATTAGGAATTGCTGATACGTAAGCATGTGAAATTGACAATTCAGTGCCCTCATAGCTAGTGTGGCTGAGGTGTAAACCTTTTTCCCCCACCTGTCTAGTGCTCTGGAATCCCTCTCAGAAGGTACTGGGTTTTTAGCCATAGAAGCCTTAGCCCCCTTGGGACCCTGGGAGATGGTCTCTGGGTCAGCTACAGGGCTTTTGTAAAGAAATTTGTGGGAATCGGGCACTCTATAGTATCTCTTAGGCTTAGCCGGAGCAGGAGGTAGAGAGTCTGGGTTCAAACTGGATTCTAAATAGACATCATCCACAATGTCCAAAACTGGTGGGATGGCAAGAGGTCTGTGTTGGGGGAGTAAAAGAAACTCTCTGAGCCTTTTCTTCAAGTCAGAGTAGTCCTGACCTTCCTAATGAAAATGTTCCCTCATAGTGTGTAAAGTTTCCCCAAAAGAGTAGTCTTCAGGAGGAGAAGCTGAGGGAATAGAGTCCTCAGCATCAGAATCTTCATAAGGAGAGAAGGAGTAATCTTGGTCCTCAGAGGAGTCTGAAGAAATGGACACTTGTTCAGAGGATGCATAATCTTCCTCTTGTCTAAGCCTTTTGTCAGGCGGGGGCTGGGAACCCCTGATTAAAGAAATCAAATCTTCAGCCATTTTGAGCATCTGTTTCTTAGGCATGGGGCCTTGAACAGGAGACTGAAGTGCAGTCCTTTTAGATTTAGTAGGAGTCTTCGACTTAGAAAACGCTTTAATGGTGAGAGTCGGTGGTCTGAAAAACGCCTTCAGAAATCGATGGCGTTTCTGTAGCACCGACGTCTTTTGTAGCAATGTCGTCGGAAGGGCCTAAACTAAATGGCTACGTCGGCCTGGTGCATTCCGCCAAAATTTCCGTAGCGGTCTCGGGTTCCAGATCTGCGGTAGTCAGGGGCTGCGTCGGAGCCTCACTGAGGACCAGAGACCGGATCAGCCGAGGCCTCGGAATCTGGCTTAGGCCTGGGCTGTCTGTCCTTATCCTTGCGTTTTTTGTGCACGCCGGTAGTCGGATGCTCCGACGGCATGATGTAGTTAAATTTCCTACCGAGGTAGTGTCGTGCGAAATCAAAGCGTCTTTTAATAGTACGCTTATTAAACCTAGCACAAAACCGACAAGTAGTGACGTCGTGGTCTGGGCCTAGGCAAGGTATGCAATAAGAATGAAAATCCTTAAGAGGTATTTGCTTCCCACAAGAAATACAATTGTTAACTTTTTCTGACAACGGTCTGAGGCAAGAAAAGTTTCCCCAATGGGGTACTTAGCCTTACAGAAGACTTCGGTCTGAAATTCAAATGAGAAAATCTCAGGAGTTGGCCGACCGGCACTTGCGAACTGCTTCTGCTTCGGGCAAAGCGCGGCAAGAAAGACTGGAGAAAATGGCGTCGGTTGCACTATATATACCCCTGGCGCACTGACGTCAGGGAAGATGCGACAGCAACCGACGCCGGACCAAGACTTTGGAATTCCGGCCGACTGCAGGACCGCCTGACGACAGGATAACCCCAAGTGTGATGACTGCAGCAGGGTAACACGATGAACATCTGATGGTGCATAGAGTCTCTGCCCTGAAACGTAGACATTTCCTGCAAGATTCCCTTACGGGGATGTTGCAGATAAGCTTCTTTTAAGTTTAGGGTGACTAGCCAGGTATCCTTTGCTAGCATAGGAAGAAGCTGTTGCAGTGTAAGCATTTAGAATTTTGGGACCACCAGGAAGGTTTTGAGAATTGACAGATCCAGGATAGAGCACCAAGAGCTCTCTTTTCTGAGCACCAGGAACAGTCTGGAGTAGAAGCCCTGTCCTCTTTGCTCTACTGGAACAGGTCGAATAGCCCTGATACGCAGAAGAGAAAGTACTTGCTTTTGAGCCTCCGCCCACTGGTTTGGAGGAAGGTCTAGCATCCCACTTGGGGTTGGCAGTGAGTGAAAGTGGAATCTGTATCCCTGGGATACAATGTTTAGGATCCTTTGGTCTTGGGTAATGGACATCCAGTTTTCTACATGCAGGGCGAGTTTTCCTCCTAGGGGTTCAAGTACTTGGGCATGGCTGGGGAAGATGATGGACAAGTCATTGTGAACTTTTCCCATAAAGGGGTGGCTTACTACTTGCTGTTTTTGAGGTGGGAGCACTCCACTATTCTCTGCCTACCGTGAGACTGTAGTCTTGGTGGTCTGCTGCCTCTGGGTTTGGACTGAGAAGGCCTGGGAGGGACTGGAAAGGACCAGTTTTTAGAAGGCCAATGCCTACTGAATCTAGGTGGCTGCACCTGTAAGAATTATTTAACAGTTTGCATAGATTTAGCTTTTTCCATCTTTTTGAGAACATTCTTCTGCTATTGTGCCAAACGAGTGTTCCTGGTTTAATGGAGCATCTAGTAATTTTGTTTTGACATGGTCTGGCAAGATTTGTTCCTTCAGCCAAGCATGCCTTCTCAGTACCGACCCAGTGACAGCAGCCCTGCAAGATGCTTCTAAGGCATCAAAACCACACTGCAAGGTATGTTTACTAACTTGGTTTGCAGAATGCATCAACTCTTGTAAATCTTTATTTTCTATACAATCTGGAAGCAACAACATTTTTTGTTTAATTAGTCCCATAATATGCTGCTGGTACGTCAGCATGTGAAAATATTTAGAAGCAAATATATACCGACATTTAATAGTGCATTGATTAAATTTAGCACAAAACTGACAGCAAGGCACGTTGTGGTCAGGGCCTAGGCAAGGACTACAGTACAAATGAAAATCCTTGTGAGGTATTTACTTCCCAGAAGTAATACAATTATTAACTTTTACTGACATCGGTAAGGAGCAAGAAAAAGTTTCCCCAACGGGGTACTTAGCTTTTAGTTGAAGACTTTGGTTCTGAAACTCGAAAACGAAAATTTCAGGAGTTGGCCGACTGGCACTTGTGAACTGCTTCTGCTTCGGGCACCGCGCAACAAGAAAGACTGATGTAATGGCGTCGAGTGCATGTTTTATACCCCTGACGACCTGACGTCATGGAAGAAGGGACAGCAACCGACGCAGGACCCAAGACTTTGTTAAACAGGCCGACTGAGGGCAACCTGCCAGCAGATTACCCAAATGTAATGACTGCAACAGTGAAACATGAAGAACATCTGTGCTGTCTGTGTACATCCAGTGTGCGCAGGATCCTCTCACTATTGTTCTGGTGAGACGGAAAGGAGGTTGGTAGGTGAATTGCCTGGTTTAGGGACAATTCACTGACCACCTTTGGCATGAATGAGGGATTGGTCCGCAGGGACACGTCTATGGAAAGACAAGAAAGGGGGAGAAGCCATAAGGGCTTTTAACTCTAGAGACCGCCTGGCAGAGGTAATGGCCACCAGGAGGATTGTTTTCCAAGTGCAGTATTTGAGTGAGCTTTAGGAAGCAGGTTCAAAAGGTGCTAGAGTTAATTTCTCTAGTACAAAGTTGAGGTACCAAGGCGGAACCGGTCTCCTGAAGGGTCTGATATGAAGGACACCTTTGAGGAATTGTTTAGCTTTGTATCTAGAAGCCAAGATAGAAATTAGTTGTAAATATGCAGAAATAGCTGCCAAATAAAATTTGATTGAAGAGTATGCTAGTCCTGCATTAAGCAATTCACACAGATAGAATAGAACCATAGGCAGGAGCACCTTCAATAGGTCCTGGTTCCTAGCCTGACACCAAACAGAAAACCTCTTCCATTTGGAGAGGTAAGATTTTCTAGTAGTAGGTTTCCTGGCCTCCTGCAGTACTTGAAGCACGTCCTCAGAGTAAAGGTGTCTGAAGGCTATTATGGCTCTATCACCCACACAGTTAATTGCAGGGTTTCCAGATGTGGGTGTAGGAATGAGCCCTTGTTCTATGTTAACAGGTCCACCCAGTGGGGTAAACCTGTGGTGGCTGTCCTTGGCTAAGTGAAATAGAAGGGGGACCCAATGCTGTCTTGGCCAACAGGGAGTCACCAGCAAGATTTTTGGCTTTTCCTGTCAGACTTTCAACAGGACTTTGGGGATAAGTGGAAGGGGAGGGAATCCATACAGGTATTTCCCCTTCCATGGTACCGAAAGTGCATCCACTCTCATGCCCGAGGATGGTATTCTCTGGCACAAAACCGAGGAAGCTGTTTGTTCATGAAGGAGGCAAACAAATCTATTTCTGGAATACCCCACTGGTGGACAATATCTAAGAACACATCCCTGTGAAGCATGCATTTGTGGACTTGTGTCCTGGATCTGCTTAGGGTGTCAGCCACTGTAGTCTGGCTGGAGGGGATGTACATTGTTTGGAGAAATGCATCTAGATGACAAGCTAGATCCAATATCTGCATGGCTAGTTTGCACAAAAGATGGGATCTGGTACCTTCTGTTTGGTTATGTACCACAAGACAGTATTGTTGTGCAAGAACTTATTATAACTTTAGATGTCCTTCTCTTCTATATGCTGCTGTATCCATCACACAAGGGAAATTGCCTCTGGTGAACTCTTATACATCCGGCCATTATACAAAAGTTAAATACTATTGCTAGGATGCGTGTGACATCCTGCGGCTCTCTTTGCAGATGTCGGTCGTAAACGGACGCCTGGTATGAAGCGGATGTCAGCAAGCACCTTCCTCACAACTGATTGCCATCGGAATCAGCAGCTACGGACTGGGTACTCCAGGAGTCAGGAAAGTGTGGGGGAGAAGGCACGGTGGGAAACTATACAGCAGCATATAGAAGAGAAGGACATCTGAAGTTATGCTAATTTCTTACACAACAATACTATGTCCTTCTATTTATATGCTGTTGTATCCATAACAAAAGGGAGAGTGCAAAAGCTCCTGTCTTAAGAAAAGGGTGGAGGACCAGAAGCACTTTCCACAAACCCATGAAGGATGGCTCTGGCAAATCCTGCTCTGGCTCTAGAAACAATGTTCAATTTGTAGTGCTTAGTGAATGTGTGTACACAGGACCATGTAGCTGCTTCGAGAATAGCAGCTGTGTCTAAACCTTTAAAAAATGCCCCTGAGGAGGACACTGCCCTAGTGGAGTATGCCTTTACTGGAGAGGGGAGTGATCTACCATGGGTTGTGTAACAGGAGGAGATGGCTTTAGATATCCAAGAGGATATGGTTTGCTTGGAAACAGGGTGCCCCAGCGCTCTTGGGTGGTATGAGATGAAGAGCCTGTCTCACTTGCGGATGGGTTTGGACTTGGCCAAATAATATCCAAGTTGTCTCTGTGCATCCAAGGAGTAAAGTATACTTTCTGCCGTGTTTTTTGGAGAGAAGAAAAAAGTTGGCAAGTTGATAGCTTGGTTCAAGAACAGTTCATTGACCACTTTAGGTATCAGGGTTGGGTTGGTACGTAAACATACCCTGCCCTTGTGAAAGAGAGTGAAAGGGGGAGAGGCCATAAGGGCTTGAAGTTCCAAAACCCTTCTGGCTTAAGTGATGGCCACCAAGAGTATAATTTTCCAAGTGTAGTGTTGGAGGAAGTAGTCTTTGGCAGGTTCAAGGGGTGGAAAAGTCAATTTTTCCAGAACAAATTTTAGATCCTAATGAGCCGGAATGGGTTCCTGGGGGCCTGAGATGTAGTGCCCCTTTCAAGAAAAATTTAACTTCTAACCTTGAAGCCAAAGTATTATCAGTGGCAGACATGCTGAGATGGCAGATAAATGGGTTTTAATGGAGAAGTAGGATAGTCCAGACTTCATCAGATCACACAAGTAGGACAAGACCACTGGGGGCTCTGCTGTCAGTGGTTGCAAGTTGTTTTCCTGACACCATACAGAAAATCTCTTCCACTTAGACAGGCAGGATTTAATGGTAGTTGGTTTCCTGGCCTCCTGCAAAACCTGAAGCACGTCCTCTACGTACAGGTGTCTGAAGGGAATCAGCGCCCTATCACCCACAGTGTAAAACTCAGTGTGGACAGATGGGGGTGTAAAAGTGTCCCCTTCTCCTGTGTGAGCAGGTCGATTTGGTAGGGTAAATTGTGGTGATTGCCCTTGGCTAGATGTACTAACAGGGGGAACCAATGTTGCCTTGGCCAATTCTGAGTCACCAGCAAGATTTGAGGCTGTTCCGTCTGAATTTTCAGTAGGACTCTTTGTATGAGAGGGAAGGGGGGAATGCATAAGCGTACATCCTCTTCCAGGGGGTTGAGAGAGCATCCACCCCCTCCATGCTTCTGGGTGTGGTGCTCTGGAGCAGAAGGTTGGAAACTGTCTGTTCATGGGGAAGGCAAAGAGATCCACATCTGGAATACTCCATCGATGGAGCAGGTCCAGAAACACGTTCCTGTTCAGCATCCACTCGTGAGACAGGGTCATGGTCCTGCTTAACGAGTCTGCCATCACATTGTCTGCAAATTTCCAGGGCAATTTTCCAAGCCTACAATGCCAGCCTGCACAGCAGGTATGATCTTGTCCCCCTGTTTGTTGATGTACCACAGCACCATGGTATTGTCTGTGTACCACCTCAGAGTGCTTGATAGAAACTGATCTTTGAAGATTATCAAGGCCAATATCAAGGCTCTCATTTCCTTGATATTGAATTGATGTGGCCTTTCTGTTGAGTGAGGGACCATGTGTTCCTCACTCACCATTCTCCTAAGGTTGCACCCAATCATGTGTCTGATGCATTTGTAAACGGGTCCTGGTTGGGGGGCAGGGGTTGTAAGGGCAGGCCAGGATTTGCCTGAATATGGTTTATCCACCAATTCAGTTCACTGCCAAGGCATGGAAGCATGTGGACTATAAAGTCTAGGGGATGTAGGTGTTGCTTCCAGATTGTTCGCATGTACCACTGGAACTTCCCATGTGAAGCCTTGCCAGAGGTACCATGGGGATTGTCGAGGCCATGAATACTAGGATTCTGAGAAATTCCCCTAGCTGAATTGGCTTTGAGAAGAAGTATTTCCCTGAAGTAAGAATCCCATTTTTTTCTGGGGGAAGGCAGGCCATCATCTCCCTTGTCAGAATCCGACATCCCGGAAACACCTGATCCTGTGAGGGTATTACGGTTGATTTTTTTTTTTGATATTTATGGTAAATCCCAGATCTGCCAAGAGGGAGCTGGTGAAGTCCAGGTATTGTAAAGCCATAGTACTTGACAGCCTGAATGGGAATGTCGTCGAGTTAGGGGAAAAGTTGTATTCCCTTTGTCCTGGCAAAGGCCATGACAGGAGCTAGACATTTTGTCAATACTCTTGGGGCTGTAGAGAGACCAAATGGTAAAGCGCAAAACTGACAGTGGGTAGAATCCACTGAGAAGCGGAGGAATTTTCTGAAGAGGTGATGGATTGGGATGTGTAAATAGGCATCCTTTATATCCAAGGATACTAAGAAGACCTGTGGAAGGATCGGGGCAGAAAGGTAGGTAGAGAGAGCATCTGAAAGGAGGGAACCTGGAGGAAGGTGTTGAGGTGTGATAAACCCAGGAATGACCTCCGAGGACCACCCCTTCAAAATTCTGGACTAAGCCCCTTTCCTCCTGCATGTGCAGGGACTTCCTGAATTGTTCCCTGAGAGAGAAGTTCCTCCAGGACTGGTGGGAAGTGGGGTAGTCGGTCTCAAGGGGGTTGAGGAATGCCTTTGGGAGTAGGGCTGGCCTCCCAAGTCATTAAATATTTCTGCTTTATGATAGACAGGACCCGAGAGTCCTGAGTGACATCCATCCAAGCTAGGAAGAATAGTGAGAAGTGCATGGAAAGAGGGGTGTCTGGGTGAAGCGCCTAGTAATCAAAGGCTACCAAGGCTTTCTCTGAAAGGGCTGTTTGGAAGTAGGAGTGGAGGGAACAGACCTGGAAGGGGGATGTTTCCTGTGGTTCTTTCTGATTTTAGCTGGCATTTTCCTAGCTGAGGTTCTCACAAAGGAGATTTTGGTAGGGCAATTCCTTTGAAAATGTGGAACTGGGGAGACAAAAATTTGTCTCAGTTCCTGCAGTTCCTTGCGTTTAGTCTGCAGGGCCTTGAAGAGGTCAGCAGCAGCTATACCAAGCAAGTCTTTATTATCTAGGGGTGCGTCCAGGAACTTGGACTTGATGTCATCAGGGAGGAGCTGCAATCTAAGCCAAGAGTATTTCCTGATGACAGATCCAGAGGGGTAGCCCTAGATGAAGCTTCTACGGTATCAACTGCACTTGAATGAGTGTTTGGTTACCAGAGTGCAGAAATTCAAAAGAGTGGATATTCTGGCCTTGGCTGGGGAGTCAGGGAGCCCCCCCAACTGTTTGAACAGATCTGCCATCAGAGACAGAGTAACTGGCCATGTGTGTCTGGTAGTTGATAGCTCTTACTGCTAAAGTGGCAGAGGTGTATACTTTTTCCCTCAGACGCTCCATTAGTCTGCTCTCTTTATCTGAGGGCAGTAGATAAGTGGAAGGAAATAACTTAGAAGTTTTATCAGCAGCCACAGTGATAACTGAAGTGTCTGCGGATGGCGCTTTGTACAGGGATTTAGCTTTAACAGGGAACTTATAGAATCTATCTGGGCGTTAGGGTGCAGGGGCTGTGAATCAGGATTTTTTGAAGCAGTCAGGAAGGCATCCAGGAAAGCAGGGTGTACGGGGGTACAGAAGAGGGGCTAGGAGACTCCAATTGGAGTAGTTCAATATATCTCTTTTGGGTCTCTGTGACCTGCCTGCTGTCCCACTTGAAGAAATTTTGCATTTCTGTAATAATCTTGTGAAAGGTGAAGTTCCTCTACTGGGGAGTCTGTGCAGTTGAACTCCTCCTCTGGGGAGGTATATCCCATAGTGGAAGCAATTTGAGAAGAATAAGTGAGGGATTCATCATCTCTAGAGTAGACGTCGGGGCAGTTCCCTTGGGGTAGAGGCTGAAGGGGCCCGGACCAAAGCCGGGGTCTCATGTAAGGCCAGGAAGGCATTTAGAAGGCCTTGGGTAAAGGCCTGCCAATCCGGACGCTGTTCGATGGAAGGGGAAGTCGGCAGATGAGCAATATGTTTAGTCTTTTGTTTTCTCTTGTAACGTGACTCCGATGCCGAAGAATCAGAGATACGGTGAAGGGTAGGAGGGCCGGATGGCACTCCACAATATCTGAGGCTATAACCTCTTGCATTAAACTCACAGACCCCACACGGACCCTTGGAGATTATTAGCCTAAGTTCCCCCTCAGCAACCAAATTGGATGCCTGCGATTCCCTTCAGGACATGACCTCGGGTGTTGTACTGGCTTCCTTAGGGCTATCTGCCAAAGGAAGACCCGAAGACTGTGTCCCAGACCCCAGGCCGTCATCGGCCTCGAGAGGTACGGCTGGAGTGGAGGGCACAGCAGTAGGTTCAGACCTAGACTTTTTCACCTTTTTGACTGGAGGCTCATCTGAGGAACCCGATGTTAGATCCATACCAGAAGCTAATCGTTTAAGTTTCTGATTCTCTAGGTAGAGTTTAAATGTTGCTAATCAGTTTCTAATGGTTTTGGGGACGAAGGCCTGACAAATACTACAGGTGGTGTGGTCATGTTCTTGGCCTAAGCAAAATAGGCACAGCTCATGCAAATCCTTATGTGGAACTTGACTGCCACACCTACAATTGCCCTTTCTACCGGACATGAACCCAATGCACTAGCAAGCAAATAATAAAAAAAAAACCCTATGGGGTACTTATATGAAGTTGGATGGTGCAAAATCACTTTTTACGAAAAAGCGATACCTGGAGCTGGTAGTCACATAGGCGGCAGAAAAGTTCTGAGGAAGGTGCTTATTGATGTCTGCTTTATACCCGACGTCCATTTACCACCGCCATCCTCGGGAAGAGATGCGGAATGGTGCGTATACCCTATCGGTAGGATTTAACTTTTGTATTATGGCTGGACACTTGTGAGTTCATCAGAGGCAAACTCCCTTGTGTTATGGATACAGTAGCATATGAATAGAAGGACATTGTGTTGTCTGTGTGTACACGTAACCTCACTGGGTCTGGTCAGTGATTTGAAGGTTTGCAGGGCTAAAATTAGTGCACTCATTTATCTCACATTTATGGGTTCCTTCATTTGGGAGGAAGATCACTGCCCTTGAGCTGTGTGGAGGTCTGAGTAGGTGGTAGAGGGTGAATGGGAAGACCTGGATTTAGAAATAGTTGTGAGATCCACCACTGGAGCTCCAGCTTTAGACATGGGAGGAGCAGAATCAGGTGCTCTAGAAGGTAAGCATGCTGAGATCATACTGATTTGAGAAACAATGAAGTTTCCTCATGTGAAGCCTTGCCAGAGGAAGAACTGGGATGGTAGAAGCAAACAGGCCCAAGATCCTGAGGAAATGTCTGGCAGAAATCGGATTCAGGTGGAGTGTCTCTGCAAAGCTTAGTGAGATCTCCAAAGCCTTGGAAGGTGGGAGAGACACTATAATGCTCAGGGTTTGAAACCTGCAGCCCAAAAATATGAGATCTTGGGCTGGGTCCAGGGATAATTTCTTAAAGTTGATGGTAAATCCCAAGCTTTGAAGAATGGCAAATGCCACTTGGAGGGATTTGTACAATTCTGCTTGAGAAGTGGCTTGGATTAAGAGGTAGTCCAGGTATGGGTAAATTAAGAGCCCTTGGAGCCTGCAAAAGGTTGGTACTGGGGCTAGACATTTTGTGAAGGCTCTCAAAGCTGTAGAGAGTCCAAAAAGCAAAGCCGAGAAGTGATAGTGCGAGAATCCCACAGAAAATCATAGGAATCTCCTGTTATCTGTGGTGAATTGGGATATGGAGGTAGGCATCCTTGATATCTACTGAAGCAAGAAATGCCTGAGGAAAGACTAAGGAAACAGTGTTTGTAGGGCTAACATTTTGAATGAGGGGACTGAGGAAATCGTCGAGGCAGGAGAGATCAAGGATTGGTCTCAAGGGCCCTTCCTGGGAACTAGGAAAAGATGGGAGTAAAAGCCCTTTCCCTCTTCCCCATGGGGAACAGGTTTTATGGTGCCTTGTTGTAGGAGTGTTAGTAGAGCTGGCAGGAAAAGGGGGAGCTGATCTTTTGGTGGTAGGGGAATTCCCCCGAAGGCAGGCACTTTGTGCCAAACTATGAAGTACCCTCTTTTTATGTTACTTAACAATCAAGAGTCCAGAGTGATGAGTTCCAGGAATGAAGGGAGAAGGAAAGCCGTTGGGACAGAGGAATTAAGTTGTTGCAAAAGTCATGAAGATGGGCCTGTTCGATCAGGAAGGGGCTTTGTTATATGAGGGACAGAAGAAGAACATGAGGGAAACTGTTGGGTCTTCCTTGCCGCCTTCTGGGGTCTAGATTGAGGTGCTCTGGATTGCCTACATATGAAGGTTTGTTTTGTAGGATAATTCCTGTGTAATTTAGGCACAGGGGATACCCAAAATGTGCTTGAGATTCTTAAGCTCTTTGTTTTTTCCTGCAGAGATATGAAGAGCTCTGTGGAAGATTTCCAAAAAAAAGGCAATATAATCCAGGGGGGCATCATCAGTTCTATCTTGACATCCTCAGGTTGAGGCTGAAACCTTAGCCAGGCAAATCTTCTAAAGGCAGAAGAGGAGTAAACCCATATGTGACGAATACTGCAACATGTGAATAGAAGGACACTGTCTGGTTACCTAAGAGGAGGTGGCAAGGAGAGAGGACGCCAGGGCCTTATTTGAGGAGTCAGGTATATCTGATTCCAATTTTGAGACCTGTGAAAGAAGTTCCAAGTTGTAACCAAAATGCCAACAAAATGCAAAACGCACCCCACGGAGAGTTCTAACAGGTTAAAAATCCACTGTAATTCATAAAGAAAAAAACACAGTATTGGGCACTTTCGTCCCTGAAGGCCAGGGTAGCAAAGGTATAGATTTTCTTTCCCAGCCTCTGATCTTTACCTGAGAGCAGTAGGAAAGAAAAGGGAATGGACCTGGAGTCCTTACCAGAGGCAACAGAAACTGAAGAATCTGTAGCAGGTGCCTTAAAAAGGAATTGGCAGTCCTTGGGCATTTTGTAGTACCTATCTTTTTTTTTTTTTTTTTTTTAGGAGCTGGGGGTTGAGAGTCTGGGTGGGTGGAAGTGGATGCAAAGATATCCAAAAATGCAAGGATTACAGGAGTGGTGGCTGAAGGACTGGGGGTCTGAACCTGCAGAAGGTCACACAGTAGCACTTCTGGACCTCTGACATTTCTGTGGAGTCCATTTTGAAGTGTTAATGCATTTTGGAGATAGTCTCCCCAGAAAGCTCCTCCATGGGGAATTTGTCCCACTGGAGTCCTCTTCAGGGGAGGCATAATCCAAAATGGATGGGATTTGGAAGGAATGATCAAATTCCTCATCCTCCTCCTTCAAAGAGGTGTCTTCATCCGATGTAAGAAGGCCCAGGAAGAGGGGAAGTAGCCTGATGGGAGGCCTAAGAGCTATAAAGGCCTTGAGAAAAGTTCAACCGTTCCTTCTGTGGATCAGAGAAAGGAGAGACAGGTTTGATTTTTTGTTTTTTCTTTGCAGGCATATGGTGCAAAGAAGGAAGGCCAGGCATAGGCCTGCACTCTACAATATCAGATTCCACATCCTCCATAATGACAATCTGGGTAATCCCCCCAGGGCCCTCCAACACTATAAGCCTAGGTTCCCCCTGGACATTGGAAGCCAACGTCTGAGAAGCCTCTCTGGATGTGCAAATGTCTGGAGCCAAGATGGTCCGTGAAACGGGCTAGATCTGTGGATCCGGATCTTGGTCGTCTCGTCTCCAAGCTCTCATGTGCTTTGGGAGAGACATCCGACTCGAGAGCCGCAGCTTTGGATTCAGGCCTATGTTTTTTGGCTTTCCATTTTATAGGCTATGTTGTCAGGTCCGGAGGGGCATCCATCACACTTTTTCACAAGAAGCTTGAGACCTTGGTTTTCAAGGTATACCGCAAGGGAGGATAACCAACACTGGAGAGTTTTTGGGACAAAAGACTGGCAAATAGTACAGGATTTGTGATCCTGCTGAGGGCCTAGGCAGAAAAGGCACCAAGTGTGACCGTCTTTATGTGGAATCTGTTGTCAATAGTAGCACTTCCCTTTTCTGGATGACATGAAACTCAAAGATAATGAAATGTAGCAAAAAACAAAGGTTTCCCAACGGAGCACTTATCCGAAGAAAGTACAGTTGTGTACACTTACCATAACTGTAGATGTTTGAGTCTAGTCACGATGGCAGTCACCACATTTGGGTTATCTGCCTGCAGGTAGCCCTCAGCCGGCCTGAATACCAAAGTCTTGGATTCCTGCGTCGGATGCTATCTCTTCTTCCATGACGTCAGGGGTATAAAACATGCAGCCAATGCCATTACCTCAGTTTTTCTTGCCTCAGATGTCAGGTGCCCCCACAATGGGAAGCAACTATATGTTGTGGTACACCTCCATCAAAAAGCAAATACACCAGAAAAACTTAATACACCAAACAAGAAGGAAAGGTAGAGCCAAGAGAAGTCAGTGGGCTGGAGGGAGGGTAACCAGGACCGCAACAGTGAATACACTCGAGCATCTACATTTATGGTAAGTGTACAAAACTGTACTATGTTCTTCATGTTTCAGTGTTGCAGTTATCACATTTGGGATGATTCCCAAAGCTAAGGAAGGGAGGAGGAAGTTAGAGAGCATTAGGGCCAGCTATTAAGCCCTGCAAAACTGCAGTGGCAAAACCAGCTATGGATTTAGAAAAAATAGGCATGTGGTAATGCTTGGTGAAGGTATGCACAGAGCTCCAGGGAAGCAGCTTCTAGGATGTCCCTGGTAGGGACTCCTCTGAGAAAGGCTGTAAAAGTAGCTGCAGCCCTGGTGGAATGTGATCTTATCCCCTGTGGGGTAGGTTTTCCATGGTGCTTGTAGCAAAAATGAATGCAATGGGCTATCCATTTAGAAAAGGTTTGCTTTGAAATGGTCGTCCGCTCTGCCCCTGCAGCAAAGACAACTAGCAGCTGTTCTGATTTTTTGAGAGGCTTAGTCCTGTCCAAATAAAATCTAAGTTGTCTGTGCACATCCAGAGAGTGCAGTATTTGTTCTCCTTTGTTTTGTGGATTAGGGAAAAAAGTAGGCAAATGAATGAAGTGATTTACGGCCACACTAGACACCACCTTGGGCATAAAGGAAGGCTTGGTCCTGAGGGAAACCCTGTCTCTGCATGAAAGATAATGAAGGGCTCCACTGCTATGAGGGCCTGTAATTCAGACACTCTCTTGCTGAAGTGATGGCTAGAAGGAAGGCTGTTTTCCAAGAAAGGAATTTCAACTCTGCAGTTTCAGCTAGGCTCAAAGGGAGGTAGAAGTGAGCTTTTCCGATACAAATTTAAGGTCCCAGGCTGGCGTAGGGGCTCTCCTGGGGGGGGGGGGTCTTAGATTTTTGGCCCCTCTAAGGAATTGCTTTAGCAGGGGGTGAAAGAAGAGGGGTGGCTCAGTATTAAAATGTGCTGAAATGGCAGAGGCATGAATTTTAATTGACGAGAAGGATAGGCCCTTGTGGAGCATTTCTGTTAAGTACTGAAGAATATGATGTAAGCTGGGCACCGTTGTGCCCATCCCCAGAGTCTGGCTCCAGGAACAGTATCATTTCCACTTTTCAGCATAGGATTTTCTAGTACTAGGCCTCCTTGCCTCCAGAATGACATCAAGCACCTGCTTACTGAGGGATGCTATTGGAGAGCTGAAGGAATTAGCCAGGCTGCAAGGTTCAGGGTTTGAAGCTAAGGGTGCAGAATCTGGCCCGCCTGCTGGGACTGCAGGGAAGGGGTCTGAGGCAGGTGCCATGGTTCCAGCAGTGTCATACTGCGCAAGAGGGGGTACCAGTGCTGGAGTGGCCAGTCTGGTGCAATCAGTATTGTCCTTGGCTTGTCGTGTTTGATCTTTTGCAGAACCTTCGAGAGGAGAGGCAGAGGGGGAAAGGCATAAACCGAGAGGCTTTCCCAGGTAAAGGACAGGGTATCCACTTTCCAAGCTTGACTGTGAGAAGTCCTTGTGCACAATTTGTCCAATTGGCAGTTCTGAGGGGAGGCAAACTGGTCTACCTCTGGAGTCTCCCATTTGTTCCTCAAGAGGTTGAATATTTTTGGTTCCAGTTTCCATTGGTGTGGGTACATGAGATTTCTGCTTAGGTCATCTGCCAGCGAATTTAGCTTGCCTGGCAGGAACTGAGCTTGTAGGTGCACTTGGTAGCTCAAGGCTGTGTTCCACAGAGCCATGGCTAGTCTGCAGAGAAGGTACGAGTGGGTTCCCCCCTGCCTGTTTATGTACCACATAACTGTGGTGCTGTCTGTCTTTACCAATAGTTGTCCTGGAAGAATGCGGTCTTTGAATGCTGCCAGGGAATTCTGTACAACTAACATTTCTTTTTGGTTGATATGCAGGTGCATCTGTCTCGGGTTCCATTTGCCCTGAATGCACTGCCCTGCCAAGTGAGCCCCCCCATGCATAGTCTTGATGCATCTGTTGTTAGGGTTTGGGCGGCAGGGGGTAGAGTGAAAGGGAGCCCCTTGTTGTGGTAGCAGGCCTCTGCCCACCAAAGGAACTCTGTCTTTATACAAGGAATAATAGGAATTGTTGATTCCAGGTCCTGAAAATGTTGACACCATAGGTTTTTTAGATACTATTGCAGTTTCCTCATATGCAGCCTTGCATATGGAATTAGTAGAATGCAAGAGGCCATGAACCCCAGGGCTTGCAGAATTTTTCTTGCAGACAGCTTTGTCTTTGTGGCCAATAGTTTGAAGTAGTTTGTCAAATAAACTTGTTTCTCTGGAGTGAGGAAAGCCATCTGGGAAGTTGTGTTCAAGCTTGTTCCCAGGAATACAATCTGTTGGCAGGGTACTCGGTGAGATTTCTTTTTGTTTATGGTGTACCCCAGTGAGGTTAGAAGTTTCTTTACGAATGCCAGATGTTTTAATAGCAAGTCCTGGCTTTCTGCCTGAATCAGACAATCGTCCAAGTATGGGTATATTGCTTTGGAAGTGGGAGCCCCCTCACTGCTTAGGCCTGTGCGTACCCCTGAGACTGTAACCTAGGTGGTCTGCTGTTCCTGGGTTTGGACTGAGAAGGCCTGGAAGTCGCCAATGCCTACTAAATCTGGGAGGCTGTACTTGTAGGAAATCTTTAACAGTTTGCATAGATTTAGCTTTTTCCTCCATCCTTTTGAGGATGACTTCTGCTTTGTTGCCAAACAGGCGGTCCTGGTTTAAGGGAGCATCCAGTAATTTAGCTTTAACAAAATCTGGCAAGTTTTGCTCCTTAAGCCAAGCATGCCTACTAAGTACAGACCCAGTGACAGCAGCCCTGCAAGATGCTTCTAAGAGTCAAAACCACATTGCAAAGTATGTTTACCAACTTGTTTTGCAGAATGCATTAAAATCCTGTAATTCTTTGGGTTCAGCACAGTCAGGAATCAACATCATTTTCTGTTTAAGTAGTCCCGTAATATGCTGCTGGTACTTTAACATATGAAACTGACCATTTAAAGCCCTAATGGCCAAAGTAGCAGAAGTGTATAACTTCTTAACACATCTGTCCAAGGCTCTAGAATCTCTATCAGAAGGGGTAGGATTTTTGGCAGCATTGTAGCAGTAGCCTTAATGCCTTTTGGCCCTTTGGAAACTGTCTCTGGATCCGCAGTAGCATTCTTGAAGGTGTCTAGGGAAAGGCTAAATTCCAAGAAAGCATCATCTACAATGTCCAGTGCATGAGGGATAGCTAAAGGTCTTTTTGGAGTCAGAGTAATCCTGGCTTTCCCAGTGGAAATGCTACCTAAGTGTGCAAGGTTTCACCAAAAGAAAAAATCTTCTGGAGGGAAAGCAGAGGGAATGGAATCCTCTGCATCAGAATCCTCATAGGTAGATAAGGGCAAATCCTGGTAATCAGAAGGAACAGAAATATCAGATTCCTGATCAGAAGGAAAATAAGTTCTAGGTCTCGGGGGGGGGGGGTGTCTTCCCCTAATTACGGTAATAAGGTCTTCAGCCATTCTAAGCATTTGCTTTTTAGGCATATGGGCCTGAGCATGTGGTTTGGACGTCTGTTTTCTAGGTGTGGTGCGAGTTTTAGGCCTGGGTGAAGTAGATAACGTCGGTTTAAAATGCAAGTCTGTAGGCCTGAATACACCCTCAGAAGCCGGTGCCTGCACAGCGGCTCCGGACCAATCCAAGGTAGAGACATCTGCAGGTTCCATAGTCGAAGAAGCATCTCATGGCACACCGGACTCTGAATGGATCTCAGTAAAGGTCTGCGAATCTGAGGTAGTAGGTATCAGGGGGCTGCGAAAGCGCCTCAGTGAGTACCGGCAGACTGGCGACTAGCTTAATGGAAGCGTTGACGGCAGTTTTGGACCTATGTAGTCTGTCTCTGTCTGTCTTTATCCTTACATTTTTTTGGAAGATCTCCTTACATTTTTTTGGAAGATCGGTTGTCGGATGGCTTAACAAAGCCATTTCAGAGTACGGATACAGAGTACCAAAATAATTTGCTGCAAAGAAAGCCCAACGACAAATGGTTCGGGGGTTGAACAAGGCACAAAACCGACAACGAGGAACGTAGCTGTCTGGGCCTAAGCAAGGAATGCAGTACAAATGAAAATCTTTATGAGGTATTTGCTTTCCACAGGTAAGAGAATTGTTAACTTTTACTGACATCGATTGGAGCAAGAAAAAAGATCCCCAACGGGGGACTTATCTTTTTGAAGACTTCAGTTCTGAAACTCGAAAACGAAAATTTAAGGAGTCGGCCGACGGGCACTTGTGAACTGCTTCTGCTTCGGGCACCGCACGGCAAGAAAGACTGATGTTATGGTGTCAGCTGCCATGTTTTATACCCCTGACGACCTGACGTCATGGAAGAAGAGACAGCATCCGACGAAGGTATCCAAGACTCTGGTATTCAAGCCGGCTGAGAGCTACCTGCAGGCAGCTAACCCAAATGTGATGACTGCAACAGTGTAACACGAAGAACATCAGTGATTCTGACACCAGAACAATGTCTGGGAGTGGCAATCTGACTGGCGGCAAAAAGGTTCTGAGGGTGGTGTGCGCGTACGTCTCTTATGTATGACATCTGCTGTCGACCAACGTCAGACATACCGCACACCTTAGGAAGTAAAAGACTTTGGTATACTGGCCGGTCAGGTTGTCACCTTGGAAGGCAACTCCCCTAAATCAGGAATATTGCAACAGAAGAATAGGACACCTACATTTTTCCTGTGGAAAACTAGGGTGTCTAGGTGACATCCAAGGAGCACAACCCTGTGTGAAGGAGTCAAGTCAGACTTTTGAATGTTCTCTTGGATTCCTAGTTTGTATAAGAGACCTCTCACCTGATAGAAAGATTCCTGTCACTTTGAAAGAGACTCTGCAAAGATAACCAAGTCATCTAAATTTGAAAAAATATGAATACTCTGTAGCCTGCACTGAGCTATAACTGGTGCTAGACACTGAACAATCATGGTGCAGTGGACAGTCCAAAGGTAAGGCAGGGAAAATAATGTGATCTAGACACACAAAACCTTACACATCTGAAGTCTTGATGAATAGGGATGCAATGATGAGCATCTTTTCAGTCTAATGTTGCCGGGAAACCTGAAAGAGGAATAAGAGATGACAGGTTATCATTTTTTTTTATATGGGCTACATCACAAATAGGTTTAGGGAAGAAAGATCCGGAACTGGTCTACATGAATTTTCTTTCCTTGGCACTAGGAACATCCTTGAAAAAATATTCCGCACCTGAGAGACTACTTATTCTGCTTCGTGCAAAAACTGGATGTGGGGGATAAAAAAATCCCTTGGAAAATTTGGAAAAGGAGGGCTGAAAAATCTTGAGAGATTCCCTGGATCAGCATGCCCCATTCATCACACTTTTTGGTCACCTCTGCACCAAAGGGGACAAACACTAAATCTGTATCCAGGGATAAATTTAAAATTTCTTTTATCATCAGGGATATTCCGAAAATGCAGCTAAGCAAGCCTCCGCAAAACAGTACCAGAGGCCATAACTCTGTTGATGCCTCTTCCAGGGTTACACATATACTATAAACAATGAGCAGTGACGTGTGCAATTGAAGAAATTAAGTTATTTAAAGCAGATTTTTCCTCAAAAAAGAAACTGCAGATAAAGCATTCCTAATATTTTCAAAATTAGAACAAACTAACATATAAGCCTGAATATTCAAAATTCTGAAAATCAAAGTTACAGAAGCATACCCCACCCCCAACCAGCTATAAATTTCCCCATCCTTAGTGGAAAGAACATGATTAGAACTGACTAGATGCCTAGCAGCAGTGGGATCAACTAGAGCTACAGCTGTTGATCAGGGTTGGAAATACTGTATAAAAATGTAAAAGACTGAGGAACTTAATACATTCTATTGGCCATTTTAGGGACAGATGGCTATCAGGATAACTGCAGGCAATAATTAACACATCCTCTAAAGCAAACAGAACAGGAGGAATGAGTGAAGGATGTGGAAAATCCTTCTGCAACAACTCATAATATTTCCTAAGGGGCTGAGAAACAGTGCAATTGTGTAAGAACCAACAGCAGATGTCCTACTGATCACTGCTGCAGTATTCCTGACTTATGGGTTGTCACTGCTGAGATCCGGCCTGGGTATCAAAGTTTTACCTTCCCTAAATCAAAAAAAGCATGTACCTCAGGTTATCTCCACGGCAGATATCTAAAGACTACTGAGAGAGGAAGACCAATCAGCCAGGAGGGGTGTAGCTTGAACAGGTAAACAAACACCCAAATATACATGTAGCAGAGTAGAGGTTAAAGAAGAGAAGGAGAATAAGGTGGTTGAAATAAGCCAGAGATTTGGGTGGGTGGGGTGGGGTGGGGGGTGTGTGTGCAGAAGATGAGAAAGAATACTGCAACAGTGATCAGTAGGAAATCTAGTGATATGGCAAGTTCTTACACAACTGTAGTCATTCCTGACAGAATCACTGTTGTAGTATTCCTGACATCTGGGTGATTCTCACAGTTGAAGGAGATAGAGAGAAGGCTGGTTGGCTACTGAGGCGATGAGCTGTCTGGCAGTCCAGACAGGACAGACCTAACAAAGGCAGCCCGGAACTTGCAGAAGACATCAATTTAGTAGCATGTGGTGAAGGTGTGTACAGATGACCAAGTAGCAGACTTCAAGATAGACATGGTGTCTACTCCCTTGTGAAAAGCCCCAGAGGAATACTGCCTTTGTAGAGCGAGCTCCTGGTCAGGAAGACAGGGACTTACCATGGCCTTAGAGGTCTAAGTTGCAACAGTTCATTTGGAGACCTACTGACCCAATATAGGTCTCATGTAATATACAAAACATCCGGTTAGTCTTCCTGAAGGATTTAGTTTTGTCCAGATAAAATCTTAGTTGCTTGCGAATGTCCAGAGAATGTAACGTTCTTTCTCCCTATTTTGGGGACAGGGGAAAAAATTGGGTAGGTAAACAGCCTGATTGAGTGACAGCTCAATCACTACCACAGGCATGAAGGATGGAATGTCTGAGAGACTCGCCCTGTCTCGAGAAAAATAAAAGGTGGAATGGCCCCGAGAGCTTGTAACTCAAACTCTGCTAGGAGAGGTGACAGCCAAGAGTGGAACAGTTTTCCAAGTGCAGAATTTTAAAGAGGCAGAGGATGCTGGTTCAAAGGGCATCAATCTAAGTTTTTCCAGTACAAAGGTAGATCCCAAGGGGAGAGATGGTTTTCCTCAGTGGGTTACTATGAGAAACTCCCCTCAGGAAAACCATGACTTCCATTCTGCCATAAAGCAGGGGGGTGACAGGCAGGCAGTGATGCCTGACAGGTGAGCTTTTACAAATCAGTAAGTCAGGCTTGATTGAATTAATTTGCAAAGATATTGCAGGACAGTCCCTTTATCTAAAGGGTTCTTTCACTGTTTTGCTTTAGTCCTAACCTTTTCTTTCTACTTGGTCTACTTAGTGCTGGGAGAAGCAGATGGAGGTCTTAGCTCAGAAAACACAGTTGAAGTAGAACACCATCTCTGTGGTGGGGGTGGGGGTCAAGCATTTAAAAATCTTTTCCATCCTGACTTGTATAGCTCTAGAGCCAAAGGCAGCCCAAATATCACAGTTAGCCTGCCAGTAGGTGAGCAGCACCTAAATAACATACACACAAGGAATGGGGATCTTGTATCCACAGGCTGAACACTTTCTGAATCTTGAAGTATTGTCTGACATCATACTATCAGAACCGTAACAGGATAAACTCTACAAATTCGACAACAATATAAAGTATGTCTAAGAAAGAGAAAAAAACATTAAATAAATATAAACTCACAAATAATTCAACTATAGAACTATCTGTAAAATGCCCCCCTAAGATGGAGTAAATGCTTAAAACTATAAGAAAATTAATCTAAGACTACACTATGCTATACTAATTTCACAAAAAAAAATGGAGAGGAGTACAGCAGGAAAAAAAAAAACTCGCTTATCATGAATAGACTGCAAGGGTTCTTGGATAACATGTCTTGACTGAACAGGCAGCAAACAAAATCTGATGTAATTTAGGTAGGAGGAGGAAACTGCAGGTAGGAAAAGAGTCAGCGCCTTGAATCCAAAGCTCTGGAAAAAGGTGCCAAGGTCACCTCAGACAATCCAAACACTGAACTGACTGAATAGACAATACTAGATCAGGGATGTTCAGTTTAAAGGGCATTACAGCCAACTTTAGGACACCACTGTAATAAAAAAACAACAAATTACCAATAACATGCTTTAACAGGCATCACTTACAGCAAAAATGCCAATAACATGGTTTAACAGGTTAGCACTTACAGCAAAGCAACCAATAACGTCTCCCTCTCCAAACTTCTCGCCATACTCCTCAAACTGGCAATTAGTAGTCTTCAAGCCTCTTCCATCATAACCATAAGAAAACTCATTCTGACCTGCAAAACACAAATTTCTCAAATTACAACAAAACTACATGTATGTAGTTTGACTACAACTGATAGTGAGGAACAACAAGCTTTGACAAGAACAGAAAAGTCAATAAAAAGTCAAAAATCAAGTTGCAAATTTTCCACGATGGGAGTCATCCCACCCTCCAATATTTTAGATATACTGCCATGATGGTTTTTGCCAACTACCCGACAAATGTGCTTAATATTGACTTGTGCTATTTTTGATATTTCCACGCATACATTTACGTCTTAAACTGTATAAATTTATCCTTCTTGGAATGAACTACGTTATTTTTGTTTTTAGAGTTTCATATACTTTAACTGTTGAAGTATGTATGTATACTGTAATATTGTGTACGACTTATTGTTCATGCTTGTTAACATGTTCTTGGAGCTTTCCTCTCTGGGCCTCCGCTGAAAATAGGCTTTCCGGGTCCAGTGGACTATTCTGATAATCTGCTAAGTAAATAAATAAAATGCCCAAAAATAGCTATTTCAAAAGCTCAAAATGAAAAAAGCTCTGTAAGGTATCTACCATAACAGTAGATCTTCAAGGACATATCATATTGCTGTAACTGCAGATCAAACAATTAAGTTTACATACCTTCTTTATAACAATTTCTAAAGATTTTTTCCTAGTAGTTGACTGCAAAATCAGAAACCAACACAAGTCCAAGTCTCTTGGTTATCTTATAAATTCTGGACTACTCTTTATTCTCTCGCAACCCTGCAGAAAGTGTGATGACGAAAGGCAAACTCCAGTATTAATCAGCACTTCCATCAAAAAGATTTTCTTACTTTGTACAAAAGACTGTTAAGCAGATGCATCTACAAGCTGTCATCCAAATATTTAAAAAAACGCAGCATTATTAAATAAAATATAAGCAGTGCTTGTAGCAGGTAAAGTCAAGTACAATACAATACTGAAGCTACTTATATCTATAAACATACATGATTGTCTTTCAAATGGTTGACAACTCATTTGCTTAAGTTTCTGTGGCTATTAAAAAAAAGCAGCAACACAAATGTGTGAATGCAAATTTGCATGAACACATAGTTAAAACGGGTCTTTATTAAAAGCACGAAGGTTTACTTACCCAAATACCTAAACACCGACACGTCTTCATCGAACCGCGAAAACATCGACAGTCCTGAAGCGTAAAATCTGACACGTCGAATTGTTATGGTTGGCCCTTCTGCGGTACAGCTCCGTAAGGTAAGTGTGCGATAGTTACGGACCTTAGGGTTAGGGTGCAGGTTAAAATAAGTGCATAGATGGTAATGTATGTGAGATTTAGTGTAGGATTAGAAGTAGGGTTTTGTTAAGTCTATGTGTGTGGATTATTTAATTTGTTCGGGTAAAGCTTATTAAGGTAAGTGTGCGATAGTTACGGACTTTAGGGTTAAGGTAAGTGCATACATAGTGGTATATGCAAGATTTAGTGTAGGATTAGAAGTAGGGTTTAGTTTAGGGTTAGAAGTAGGGCTTTGGTTAGTGTATGCATGTGGTTTATTTAGTTTGTGTAGGTAGTATGCAGCGGGCAGTGGGGTGGGACAATTATGACGGTTTGAATTTTTGAATTTCGCGGTTTAGGGCGTTCGGTGTATTTGTGGTTCACGGAATATGTGTCGGCGTTTAGGTATTCGGGTAAGTAAACCTTTGTGCTTTTAATATAGACGCAGTTAAAACATAGGTAAGTAGCAGTGTGCATGTTTGACTAAAAAGGTGGTGATAATAAAGATCACACTACAGCAAATTACTGTGTATGTGCAAGTGTTAGCAGGTTAAAGTTAGAGTAAGGGTAAGTTAAATGGATAGATTTGATGTCTTGCCTGTTTGGTGGTGTGTGTGTGTGTGTATATTCTTTATCCTTTAGTCTTGCATAATAGTACTGTTATAGAAAGAATTTTAAGCAATGCAGTGTGTACGGTTGAAGTTAGGAGCTGAGGCAGGGTTATCACATAAGCAAGGTGGCACAAGAGGTGGTGAAGCACTGAATGGTGGGCTGGCCAGTTGGGCAACCTACAGGCAGGTATCCCAATTATGTAAGGACTGGAACAGTGAATAGTATGATGAACATCTTTTAGAGACCTCTGCCACACAGAGTCCTATGTCTGGACAGAGTTTTAGAACCCAATTCCTTCGCCTTACACTGACGGTATCCACCCTCCAGCTGTCTTTACATTGAAGTATAAAGGCAAACGTACAGTCAGCCAACTTCAGTTCTTTCTTGCCCTCAACTAAGGTTTACCCAGACTGACAAATATAAAATGGAAGCCTGGGAAAACACGAATACTTTGAAACTCAGTATGAAGCACTGATAAAACCTCTCAACCTTACTAGACTACTGGGGTCGAGTGGGCAGTAGACTGGTAATGGTAGAGAGAGAGAAAAGGAGGAAGTGACTATGTTGGAGCTTAACCCCTGCCAACTACATGGTTGTGATGAAGGAAGGAGCAGATGGAACCAGTCAATAGCAGTTACTACACTCACACATACGCAATTTTAATAAACTAATTATATAGCTTATCAAATTCTTTGTGCAAGTCACTGTTGCAGTTGTAACTTAAGGGAGAGTTTCAAAGCTTTTCAGAATTTGTCCCTTTGGAGGTTGACAGCCCTGGGGACAAGAAGGAAATACATCCTTTAAAACTGCTGCAGAAAACCCTGCTCTAGCACCAACCATGATGTCTATTAATCCTGTAATACTTGTAAAAGGTGTGGATAGACGACACTGTAGCAGCTTTCCAGATTATCTTTTGTCAATACTTCTTTTAAAAAAGCTGCGAGCATGGTAGAGTGACACCTTACTTTGCCTGCTACATACTTACTATGGAATTTGTAACAGAAAATAATACAATGAAAAATTCATCTAAAAATGGTCAGCTTTGAGATGGGCATTTTTTTTTTTTTTTTTTTTTTTTTTTTTTGCGACAAAGCATACAAATACTCGATTCTATAAGCTTTTTTTCTGTCAAGGTAGTTCCTGAATTATCTGTAAACATCTACAGAATGCAGGACTCTTTCCTCTATTTTTTGTTTTTGGGAAAATACTAGAAGTTGAAATGCCTGGTTAAATGCAACTCCTGTCATGATCACTGGCATGAAAGGGATTGGCACATAAGGTAACCCTATCAATGTGGGAGGTGAAGAAGGGTTTCTTAAACACGAGCATCTGTAGTTCTGAGAACATCCTGACAGGCGTGACAGCTACCAAAATTGCCTTCCACAAGAGATCCATTATGTGGTAAAATGGTTAAATCTTTCAGGCTGCAAGACAGAGGATCAGCAGCCTACATTGCACGACGGTGCCCTCCCACTGAGTCAGCAGGCCAACTAGCTTCGGCAGAACACCATAATCTTATCAGCGGTTGGTGAGAGAAAGTACAGTTCTGTAAGAAAGTACAGTGGTGTACACTTACCATAAATGTAGATGTTAGAGTGTATTCACTGTTGCAGTCATTGCATTTGGGTAATCTGCTGGCAGGCTGCCCTCAGTTGGCCTGAATATCAAAGTCTTGGGTCCTGCGTCATTTGCGGTCTCCTCTTCCAAGACGCAAGGTCGTCAGGGGTATAAAACATGCAGCCGACGCCATTTTATTCAGTTTTTCTTGCCCCAGATGTCAGGTGCCCCCCCCCAAATGGGGAGCAAATTTTTTATATCTATATATATATATATATATATATATATATATATATCACACACACACATATATATATATATATATATATATATATATATATATATAAAAATAACAATATACATGTAAATGCACTTTTAGCAACATAAACTTTACCTTCATCTAAAAGCAAATACACCACAAAGGCTTTAGAATATAGTGAAGGAAAAAAGTTCTAGAAAAAAGGGGGATGGCGGGTGGGTAACCTGGACTGGAACAGTGAATACACTCTAACATCTACATTTATGGTAAGTGTACACAAAGTACAGTTTTGTACCTACCATAAATGTAGATGTCCGAACTGGATAGCATCTACAGTCATAACAAATGGGTTGTCCTGTCGTCAGGCAGCCCTTCGGTCGGCCGGATTCCAAAGTCTGGGTCCGGCTTCGGCTGATGTCGCACTTCACCCAACGTCATCTCTGCTGGTCTTCGGGTATAAAGGCATCAGCCGACGCCATTTTCCTCAGTGTTTCTTGCCCCAGATGCCAGTTGCCCTCCTGGAAGGCTAAATTTTGGATAAATGCCAATGTTTCCAAAAAAGTAGAAGGCAAACAAAAAATAAGCATGTATGTACATATATACAAACAAAAAATAAGCATGTATGTACATATATACAAACAAATACACCATAAGAGACTCCCCCCAGCTAGCTATTAGGAGGGTAAATACCCTAGGAGTACCACAGAGGGAAGGAGGGGGTAATCCTGACTGCAGATGCTATCCAGTTCGGACATCTACATTTATGGTAGGTACAAAACTGTACTATGTCCTTCATGGATGCATCTGCAGTCATAACATATGGGTAGAATACCATAGCCAAACTAGGGGTGGAGGAAGAAAAATTATGGTGTAGTTAGGATCCCTTGCAGTACAGCAGTGGCAAACCCTGCTCGGGATCTAGAGTATAGAGGCAAATTATAATGCTTGGCAAATGTATGCACGGAGGTCCAAGTAGCCGCCTCAATAATGTCCTTGGTTGCCACTCCTCGTAAGAAAGCTGTGGTAGTGGCTGTAGCCCTTGTAGAATGAGGTCTTATGTTCTGTGGAATTGGTTTTCCATGGTAGGAGTAACAGAATCTTATGCAATTTCCTATCCATTTGGAGATTGTCTGTTTGGAAATTGCTTTTCCTTCCCTTCCTGTTGCATAGGCTACTAAAAGCTGGTCAGTTTTTCTGTTATTTTTGGTTCTGTCCAGGTAGTAGCGTAACTGCCTATGTACATCCAAGGTATGCAGCAGTCTTTCCCCCCTGTTCTGTGGATTGGGAAAGAAGGTAGGTAGGTGGACTGCCTGGTTTAAAGACACTCTGGATACCACCTTAGGCATAAATGTAGGATTAGTTCTCATGGACACCCTATCTTGATGGAAGATTAGGAAGGGTTGCACTGCCATTAAGGCCTGTAGTTCCGAAACCCTCCTTGGTAATTGCCAGTAGGAAAGCAGTTTTCCATGACAGGTGTTGCAGATCTGCTGTTGCTGCTGGTTCAAACGGAGGGAGTGTCAACTTTTCTAGCACAAAGTTCAAGTCCCATGCTGGTAATGGTGGTTTCCTAGGAGGTTTTACATTCTTGATCCCTCTGAGGAACTGCCTGAGTAGAGGATGCGAAAAGACAGGTGGATCGAAGCTGTATTCTGCTGAAATAGCTGATGCATGTATCTTGATGGAGGAGTAGGACAGGCCTGTATGTAGAAGCTCTGCCAAGTACTCCAGAATGTTAGCAATATCTATGTTCGACATCTTTTCCTCTTTCCGTACTCCAAATGACAAACCTTTTCCATTTTCCTGCATAGTTCCTTCTTGTTGAAGGTCTGCGGGCTTCAAGGATAATGTCTTTAACCCTTTGGGAAAGGTCTGGGTTAGTTGCTGCTATGTGATGTTCCAGGCAGTCAGTTGCAAGGTTTTTAGGTTTGGATGCATGATGTTGTAGTTGTTCTGAGATAACATCAAAGGCATCAGGGGTATTGACCACATTCTCTCCCGAGACATGCTCCTCAGCAATGGGTACCAGTGTTGTCTTGGCCAATTCGGAGCTATCAGGATTATCCTTGGACGTTCCTCTGATTTTCAGTAGTACCTTGTGCATCAAGGAAGAGGTGGAAATGCATATGCTGTCAGGCCTTTCCAGCTGAAGGATAGAGAGTCCACCTTCCATGCAAGTGGGTGGAATGTCCTTGTGCAGAATTTTTGAGCTGGTGATTGACTCGGCATGCGTATTGATCTATTTGTGGCTTTCCCCTTTTCTTTGTGATGCCCTTGTAGATGTCCGGGTGTAGCATCCATTCGTGAGCATCCGAGGTGGTTCTGCTTAACATGTCTGCTAGGGTGTTCTCTTTCCGGCACAAATATAGCCTGTAACTGGATGAAGTAGCTGAGAGCCAGATTCCAAAGGTGCAAAGTGATTCTGCATAGGGGTATGAAAGAGTGACTCCCTGTTTGTTGATGTACCACATGACTGTGGTGTTGTCTGTCCTTATCATCAAATGGCCTTCTTTGAGGAATGGTCTGAATTTTTGGATTGCCAGTTTTACTGCCAGCATTTCTTTTTGGTTTATGTGCAGGTGCTGCTGGTCTTGAATCCACAATCCTTGTATGCATTTGTCCAGCATGTGCCCCATCCTAGGTCTGAGGCGTCCGTTGTGATGGTTTGGCTTGCTCGAAAGTTGTGGAAGGGTAAGCCTGGGTTTGACTGGCATGCTTGAGCCCACCATAGGAACTCCTGTTTTAGGCATGGGATTAGTGGGATTTCTGTTTCTAAGCTGTGCCTGTGTTGAGACCATAAATTCTTTAGGTACCACTGTAGCTTTCTCATATGTAGTCTGGCATGTGGGACCAAGATTATGCATGATGCCATGAAGCCCAAGGCCTGCAGAACTTTTCTTGCTGTTAGTTTGTTCTGCTTTGTTAATGCCAAGAAGTAAAGAGGGAGTTCTTTTTGTTTTTCTGTAGTTAGGAATGCCATTTGTTTTACTGTGTCCAATTCCGCGCCCAAGAATGTTCTTGTTTGGGATGGTATCAGCCTTGACTTTTGTAAATTGACTGTGTATCCCAGGGCTTGTAGCAAGTAAATGACCCTTTGTAAATCTGTTGTCAGCTTGCTTTTGTTGTCCGCTTGTAACAGGCAGTCGTCCAGGTATGGATACATTTGGATTCCCTGTAGCCTGCAATGAGTAATTACTGATGCCAGGCATTTTGTGAATACTCTGGGCGCAGTAGATAAGCCAAAGGGCAATGCTGAGAATTGATAATGCTCTGATCCTGCAAGAAATCTGAGGTATCTTCTGCAATTTGGTCGAATGGGGACGTGCAGGTATGCCTCCTTGAGATCTAGAGTTACCAGCCAACACTCCTTGCCCAGCATGGGAAGAAGTTGCTGTAGGGTCAGCATTTTGAATTTTGGGACAATGATGTATGTGTTTAAGACGGACAGGTCGAGAATAGGTCTCCAACTTTTCTCTTTTCTTGGTACTAGGAAGAGTCTGGAGTAGAATCCTTTGCCTTGTTCTGTTATTGGTACTCTTTCCACAGCTCTCATCTTTGCTAATTTCGCTATCTGCTGTAGAGCTTCTGTTTTTTGATTTGGAGGTAGGTTTGGCATTCCTCTTTTTACTGGTAAGGTGTGGAAGTGGAACCGGTAGCCTTGGTCTATGGTTTGCAAAATCCACTTGTCTTTTGTGATATAGTGCCAATTTTTCGAAAATAAGGCTAACTTTCCGCCTAAAGGTGCTGCTATTTGCTCCCTGGTGGGCGGTGTCAGAGCCAAGTCACTGTGATTGTCCTGTTGCAGTGGCAGTGGTTGTGTCTGTGCCTCTGTTATTGCCTTGCCACTGTCGTCCTCTGTAGGAACCTCCTCTGGATTGATTTCTGCCTCTGGAGCGTCTATTCCTGCCCCTTTGGGATTTTGTGGAGTCTGGAAAGGACCAATTTTTGGCAGGCCAGTTCCTGCTAAACCTTGGGGGCTGAACCTGTAAGAAATCTTTAACTGTTTGTACAGATTTTGCCTTTTCTTCCATTTTCTTCATTACTTGCTGGGCAGGTGTACCAAATAGACTGGCCTTATCCATAGGAGCAGCTAACAGCTTTGCTTTAACATGGTCCGGTAAGGCCTGTTCTTTCAACCATGCATGCCTTCTTATCACTGTGCCAGTCATGGCTGATCTAAATGAAGCCTCCAGTGCATCATAGCCACATTTTAAGGAATGGTTACTAACCTGTTGGATGTTATTCACCATTTCTAGTACATATTTCTTATCTAAGGATTCATCAGAGGACAGTTTTTTAGTTAACTGATCAAGCATAAACTCTTGGTATTGGATCATATGAAACTGACAGTTTAAAGCTCTAGCTGAGAGAGTAGCAGAGGTGTAAACTTTTTCCCCATCTCTAAGGACCTGGATTCCCTTTCAGAAGGAATAGGGTTTTTTGCTGAGGTCGAGGCTACTGCCTTAGGCCCCTGGGATATAGTTTCGGGATCTGCAAGTGGGGCCTTGTAAAGGTGGTGATGAGTGTCTGGCACCCTGTAAAATCTATCTGGTTTGGCAGGGGCTGGAGGTAAAGAATCAGGAGCAGCGCAAACATCATTAAATGCATCATCCACAACCGGCAGTACAGGAGGTATAGCTAAGGGCCTATGTTGTGGTAAGTGCAGAAAAGTCCTAAGCCTTTTTCTTGAATCTGAGAAATCTTGTCCCTGCCATTGGAATTGTTCTCTCATGGCATGTAAGGTTTCCCCAAAGGAAAATTCCTCTGGTGGAGAGGCAGCTGGAATGGATTCTTCAGCATCGGAATCTTCATAAGTAGAAAAAGGAGCCTCTGGCTGGTCTGTAATGTCTGAGTCATCCGCAGAATCATCAGAGGACACTGGCTCGTGGGGCTCTGCTCTAGGTCTCTTTTCTGGGGGCTGAGAGGCCCTGTCTGGGTGAGATTGGGATCCCCTAATCAAGGATGTTAAATCCTCTGCCAGAGTAAGCATTTGTGAACTTGAAGTGGGACTGTGTGAGGGGGGCTTAACAGGCACTGATTTAACAGATTTGGCTGCTTTAGCCCTGGCAAAGGCCTTAATAGACATGGCTGCAGGAGGCCTAGCAGCACCACGTGCTGGGGTAGAGACATCCAAAGGGATGGTGTCTGATAAGTCACTAGGAACCACAATTGTAGGCAAAATTTCTGAGGCCGATTCAACTGAGGTAGCAGGAGCCTCAGTAGTAGTCATGGATTCGGCTGAAGGTTGACCGGTTTTCTCGGTTTCGGCCGAAACAGAGACACTCGCGGCTTGCTTAACCGTGGTTTCGGCCGAAACCGCAGACCGCGAGTGTCGGTCTTTTTCTTTGCGTTTTTTAACAATTTGGGTAGTCGGAGGATCCGACGGCATAATGTACGCAAAATCTGAGCCGAAAAACTGTTCAGCAAACTCCGACCGACGCCTAAGCGTTCGTCGGTTGAAGGAAGCACAGGCCGAACAGGCTGCTACGTCGTGGTCTGGACCTAAGCAAGGCAGACACAGTAAGAGTGGAAATCTTTATGAGGTATTTGTTTCCCACAAGTTAAACAGTTATTGACTTTTTCTGACATCGGCTGAGGCAAGAAAGAGTCCCCAACGGGGTACTTAGCTTTTTAGAAGTCTTCGAAGTAGTATTCGGTAGTAGTAATCTCTGGATCTGACCAACCGGCACTTGCCAACAGCTTCTGCTTGGCCACGGCAAGAAAGACTGAGGAAAACGGCGTCGGCTGATGCCTTTATACCCGAAGACCAGCAGAGATGACGTCGGGTGAAGTGCGACATCAGCCGAAGCCGGACCCAGACTTTGGAATCTGGCCGAAGGGCTGCCTGACGACAGGACAATCCATTTGTTATGACTGCAGATGCATCCATGAAGGACATCTGCACTATGTTCAGATTTCACTGTTGCAGTCATTACATTTGGGTAGAATCCCAAAGCTATGGATGGGAAGATGGAACTAAACAGCATTAGGAGCGGCTATAAGGCCTTGCAGAAAGTACAGTTTTGTACCTACTATAAATGTAGATGTTCGAGTGCCAATACAGCTGCAGTAATCACAGATGGGTTTTCAGCCGTCAGGCGGTCCCTCGGTCGGCCGAATTCCAAAGTCTTGGTCCGGCGCCGGTTGTCGTCGCTTACTCTTCTCACGTCAGGAAGGCCAGAGTATACAAGACACAGCCGACGCCATGTTCTTCAGTCTTTCTTGCCCCAGATGTCAGGTGCCCCCAAAAGGAAGGCAATACATAAATAAGGCTTATTCACATATGCAAGCCATGCAAAGTAATGCAAAGTCAGTGTAAGCAAGCAAATAAAACATAGCAGGATAACCCAGTCAGGAAGTATGAAGAGGTTGTTAGGCCCCATGCCCTTACCAAGTGGGGAAGGAGGGAGGGAAACCTGTACTGCAGCTGTATTAGCACTCGAACATCTACATTTATGGTAGGTACAAAACTGTACTATGTTCATCGTGCATACAGCTGCAGTAATCACAGATGGGTAGAGTCCCAAAGCTATGCATAGGGTGGTAGGTACTATGAGGAAATGGGTTGAGCCAGAATGCCCTGCAAAACAGCAGTGGCAAAGCCTGCTCTAGTTCTGGAATATAGGGGCAGGTGGTAGTGTTTTGTGAAGGTATGTACAGAACTCCAAGTGGCTGCCTCCAAAATATCCTTAGTAGGCACACCTCTGAGGAAGGCTGTAGAGGTGGCTGTGGCCCTGGTGGAGTGAGATCTGATACCAGTAGGGACAGATTTTCCATGATAGGAGTAACAAAAACGTATGCAGTGGCCAATCCACTTGGAAATGATCTGTTTGGTAACTGGTTTCCCTTGAGCCCCTATGGCATAGGACACAAAAAGTTGTTCTGATTTCCTGAAGGACTTTGTTCTGTCCAAGTAGTAACGTAGCTGCCTATGGATATCTAAAGAGTGAAGCAACCTTTCCCCTTTGTTCTGAGGGTTGGGATAAAAGGTAGGTAAGGTGTATGGCTTGGTTTAAGGCTATCCTGGATACCACTTTCGGCATAAAAGATGGGTTAGTACGAAGGGAAACCCTATCCTGATGGAAGATGAGGAAGGGCTGCACCGCCATGAGGGCCTGTAGTTCAGAAACCCTACGAGCTGAAGTGATGGCCAGAAGGAAAGCTGTTTTCCAGGACAAATATTGCAGATCTGTTGAGGCAGCAGGTTCAAAAGGAGGCAATGTTAGTTTTTCTAGTATGTAATTAAGGTCCCAGGCTGGTATTGGTTGCTTCCTTGGAGGTCTTATATTCTTAGCCCCTCTGAGGAACTGTCGTAAGAGTGGGTGAGAGAATAAGGGAGGATCAGTGTTGAATTCTGCAGAAATGGCTGAGGCATGTATTTTAATGGAAGAAAATGAAAGTCCACTGTTCAGCAGTTCAGCTAGGTACTGTAAAACCTGAGGCAAGTTCAATTTTCTAGGGTCCTGTCCTTTTTTCTCATTCCAAAAGCAAAACCATTTCCATTTTGCGGAGTAAGCTTTTCTAGTAGATGGTCTCCTCGCCTCCAAAATGACATCCTGCACCTCCTTGGAGAGTAGGGTCTGTTGTGGTGTTAAGGAATTTTCCATGCAGCGAGGTTGAGTGTTTTCAGCTGACTGTGAAGGGTCTTGTAGTTGTTCTGAGTCAGCAGAAGGGGTATTAGAGGCAGGGACCAGGGAGGAGTATGCGTTAGGCTCCTCAGGAGTGGATACCAGTGTTGCCTTGGCCAATCTGGAGCAATCAGTATCATCCTCGGTTTGTCTGTTCTTGCTTTCAAAAGCACCTTGGACAGAAGAGGCAGAGGTGGAAATGCATAAACTGTCCATGCTGTCCAACTGAAAGAAAGGGCGTCCACTTTCCAGGCCTTTGGATGGAAGTTCCTTGAACAAAACTTTTTCAATTGATGGTTCCTGTGGGAGGCAAAAAGATCTATGCCTGGCCTCCCCCACGCTTCGATTATTTCCGTAAACACCTTTGGATGCAACTTCCATTCGTGTGGATCTGTCATATTCCTGCTCAGAGTGTCTGCCAATGTGTTTTCCAGTCCTGGCAAGTACTGTGCTTGAAGTTCTATCTGTGTTTCCAGAGCCAAGTTCCAAAGAGTCATGGCTAGTCTGCACAAGGGGTATGAATGTGTTCCTCCTTGTTTGTTTATGTACCACATAAAGTACAGTTTTGTACCTACCATAAATGTAGATGTCCGAACTGGATAGCATCTGCAGTCATAACAACTGGGTTGTCCTGTCGTCAGGCAGCCCTTCGGTCGGCCGGATTCCAAAGTCCGGGTCCGGCTTCGGCTGATGTCGCACTTCACCCGACGTCATCTCTGCTGGTCTTCGGGTATAAAGGCATCAGCTGACGCCATTTTCCTCAGTGTTTCTTGCCCCAGATGCCAGTTGCCCTCTTGGAAGGCTAAATTTTGGGTAAATGCCAATGTTTCCAAAAAGATAGAAGGCAAACGCAAAAAATAAGCATGTATGTACATATATACAAACAAATACACCATAAGAGACTCCCCCCACCAGCTAGCTATTAGGAGGGTAAATACCCTAGGAGTACCACAGAGGGGAAGGAGGGAGGGTAATCCTGACTGCAGATGCTATCAGTCGACATCTACATTTATGGTAGGTACAAAAAGTACAGTTTTGTACCTACCATAAATGTAGATGTTCGAGGATCCACATTGCTGCAGTCCTAACCATTGGGTAGTCCGCTGTCCAGTCGGCCCGAATACCAAAGTATATGGCTGACGTCGGTCAAGGCGCATTAGACTGACGTCAGGACGTCAGGGTACTAATGCGCATGACCGACGTCATATCCTCAGTCTTTTCTTGCCCCAGATGTCAGAAGACCCTAAAAAGACAAAGCCCAAACCAAAACACCAACCAAAACCCTGCACCAAACATATATACAATATATACAAATGCACAAGAATATAGCCTAACCCACACCACCACCCCTAAAGACAGAGGGGAAGGGGGGTAAATTGGACTGCAGCAATGTGGATCCTCGAACATCTACATTTATGGTAGGTACAAAACTGTACTATGTTCTTCATTCCACATTGCTGCAGTCCTAACCATTGGGTAGAATCCCAAAGCAGAGGTAAGGGAGGCTGGCAAATCATAAGGAAGCAGGAGCTGTCAACATGCCTTGCAAAATAGCTGTGGCAAAACCAGCCCTAGATTTAGAGTAGAGAGGAAGGTGGTAATGCTTAGAGAAAGTATGCACTGAACTCCAAGTAGCTGCCTCCAAAATATCCTTAGTTGCCACCCCTTAGAAATGCTGTTGAAGTGGCAGTAGCCCTAGTGGAATGAGGCCTAATCCCAGCTGGAATCTCCTTGCCATGATGGGAGTAACAAAATGAAATGCAAAACCCAATCCACTTAGAAATAGTTTGCTTAGACACAGGCTTGCCCTGAGAACTCAAAGCAAAAGAAACAAACAATTGCTGAGACTGCCTGAAATCCTTAGTCCTGCTTAAATAATAACGCAACTGCCTATGTACATCTAAAGTGTGCAAAATCTTTTCCCCTTATTTTGGGGATCTGCATAGAAAGTAGGCAAATGAATAGTTTGGTTTAAAGCCACACTAGAAACCACCTTAGGCATAAAGGAAGGATTAGTGTAATGATACCCTATCCTTATGGAAAATCAAAAAGGCTCTACTGCCATAAGGGCCTGCAACTCAGACACCCTTCTTGCAGAAGTAATAGCCAACAAGAAAGCAGTCTTCCATGACAAGTATTTCAAGTCAGCAGTAGCCGCAGGCTCAAAAGGTTGTAGAGTAAGTTTTTCCAACACAAAATTGAGATCCCAAGCAGGAGTAGGAGCTCTCGTGGGGGTCTTATATTCTTTGCCCTCTAAGAAACTGCTTGAACAAAGGATGCGAAAACAATGGTGGATCACAATCATAGTGAGCTGAAATTGCTGCAGCATGAATCTTAATGGAAGAGAAAGACAAACCTTTGTCCAGTAACTCAGTAAGATATTGAAGAGCCACACTCAAATTCGGCTCAGAAATCTCCAAATTGTTTGCTGCACTCCAAAATAAAAATCTCTTCCATTTTTCTGCGTACACTTTCCTTGTACTAGGTCTCCTGGCTTCCATAATCACATTTAAAACTTGTTGAGGAAGTTGAGACCTGCTGTGTTTCAAAACAGAATATGCCAGGCTGTTAGATGAAGAGAGTGAAGCTTGACATTGAGCAGGTGACCATCTCTCTGGGACAACAGGTGCGGAATCAAAGGTAAAGGCCATGGAGGCTTCTTTACCAGACTCTTCAATAATGGGTACCAGTGCTGCCGAGGCCAATCTGGAGCTATTAAAATCATCCTTGGCTTGTCTTGTCTGACCTTTAGAAGCACCTTTGGAAGAAGAGGCAGAGGTGGAAACGCATACACATGAAGATTTTTCCAACTGAAAGAAAGAGCATCCACTTTCCAAGCTGTGTGATGAAACCTCTTTGTGCAAAACTTTGGCAGCTGGTGGTTTAGTGGAGAAGCGAACAGATCTATGTCTGGAGTTCCCCAGGACACTGTCAACTTTTGAAATACATGAAGATCCAGTTTCCACTCGTGGGGATCCATGATTTGTCTGCTTAACACATCTGCTAAGGAGTTCTGTGCTCCGGCAGAAACCTTGCCTGAAGAGTTAGTTGCAAGCTGAGCGCAGTCTCCCATAAAATCATTGCTTGCCTGCACAATGGGTAAGAATGTGTTCCCCCTTGTTTGTTGATGTACCACATGACAGTTGTGTTGTCTGTTAGAATCAACACCTGCCCTGGAAGAAGTAACTCCTTGAAAGCCATTAATGCAAACTGGACTGCTAACATCTCCTTCATGTTGATATGTAGATGCTGTAGTCTGGCAGGCCACTTGTCTTGTATCCACTTTCCATTTAGATGAGCTCCCCAAGCAATGTCTGAGGCATCTGTCGTTAGAATCTGACTCGCCTCTGGCCGGGTCACAGAGAGTCCCTTGTTTAGGTGACATTCCTGAGCCCACCACAAAAATTCCTTTTGAATGCAAGGTATTATTTGAATGACAGTGTCCAAATCCTGGCAGTGCTGCGTCCATACATTTTTGAGATACCATTGTAGCTTCCTCATATGCAGTTTGGCATTGGGAAGCACCAGAATACAAGATGCCATGAACCCTAAGGCTTGAAGGACTGTCCTTGCAGTCAGCCCGGACTGAAGAGATAGTTGATGGAAGTAACTGGAAAGATTCTGTTGTTTGTCCGGGGTTAAAAAGGCCATCTGGGCTGCTGTATTCAGTCTCACACCCAGAAAGCACATGTCTTGAGAGGGTACTAGACTGGACTTTATTTCGTTCACAGAATACCCTAGGCATCTTAGCACTGCTATGACATATTCCAGATGCTGTAGAAGGTCTTCCTTTTCTTGAGCCAGAATCAGGCAGTCGTCCAAGTAAGGATAGATTTGAATTCCTTTTAACCTGAAGTAAGCTATCACTGGAGCCAGAACCTTTGTGAATACTCTGGGCGCAGTAGATAAGCCAAAGGGCAATGCAGAGAACTGATAATGAGAATTTCCAGCTCGAAAACGCAGATACTTCCTGCAACTTAGTCTTATAGGCACATGAAGGTAAGCTTCCTTGAGATCTAAAGTTACCATCCAATGATCTTTGCCCAGTAGAGGTAAAAGCGGTTGTAACGTCAACATCTTGAACTTGGGAATGTCCAGATAAGTGTTGAGGATAGATAAATCCAAAATTGGTCTCCACGTGTTCCCCTTCTTTGGTACTAGGAACAGGCGAGAATAAAATCCTAGGCCCCTTTCTGGTACAGGGACTGGCTGAATGGCGCCTATTTGGAGTAACAGAGAAATTTGCTTGTGAGCCTCTTTCCTTTGTGGAGGGGGAACGTCTGGCATGCCTTTGAAAGGGGCAATGTATGGAAATAAAACCTGTAACCGTGGTGAATGATATCCAACACCCATCTGTCTTGAGTGATTAAATCCCAATTTTCTTTGAAAAGAGACAGTCTTCCTCCCAAAGGAGCTGCCAGACGAGAAACTACTGGCAGCTGAAAAGGCAGGTCATTGGGTCTGTTTACGAAAGGACTGACCCCTGCCCTCACCAGAAGTCTGAGCAGGTGAACCCCCTGTTCTAGGCCTAAAAGAACCTTGAGCTCTGCCTCTACCACGTCTAGACCTACCCCTAGACTGGGAATCAAGCAGGATATGTCCATCCCTTAGTAGGCCAATTTCTACTAAACTTCGGTGGCTGCACCTGCAAAAAATCTTTAACAGTTTGCATAGACTTAGCTTTGTCCTCCATTTTCTTTAAAACTGCTTCCACAGGCAAACCAAATAACACATCAGACTGTAAAGGAGCATCCAAAATCCTAGTCTTAACATGCTCTGCTAAATTCTGATCCCTCAACCAGGCATGCCTGCGAAGAACAGAACTAGTGGCAGCCACCCTCGAGGAGGCCTGCACAGCATCAAAACCACATTGCAAAGAATGCTTACCCACTTGTTCAGACACATGAACTAAATCCAGCAACTCTTTACACTCTATACCTTCCGCCAAAGCATCCACCTTAGATTTCAATTGTGAAAGGAGATAATTTTGATATTTTAGCATGTGAAACTGACAATTCAACGCTCTCATGGCTAAAGTGGAAGAAGTATACACTTTCTTTCCCCACCTATCCAAAGCCCTTGCCTCTTTATCAGTGGGAACAGGATTTTTAACAACAGAGGCCTTAACACCCTTAGGCCCCTGAGAAACAGTTTCCGGGTCTGCCCTAGGACTCTTAAACAGATACTTATGAGCTTCAGGCACCCTATAGTACCTATCAGGTTTAACAGGGGCAGGAGGCAAAGAATCAGGGTTCAGGGAAGCCTCCGCAAAAACATCTTCCACCACATTCAACACAGGAGGTATAGCTAAGGGCCTATGCTGGGGTAAAAATAGGAATTCCCTAAGCCTTTTCCTGGAATCAGAGTAATCTTGGCCTTCCCATTTAAAGTGCTCCCTCATGGAATGCAGCGTCTCTGAAAATGAGAAATCCTCAGGAGGAGAAGCTGTAGGAGTGGAATCATCCACATCAGAATCAGAATAAGGAGGATACTCCTGCAATTCTTCCGCAGAAGACTCAGAAGCCTCTGAACACTGTTCAAAACTCTCAAACTCAGGCTCCACCCTAGGCCTCTTATCAGGAGGGGGCATAGAGCCTCTAATCATAGTAATTAAATCTTCTGCCATTTTAAGCATATGTTTCTTAGGCACAGAACCTGAAGTGCTAGGAGAAGCCCCCACTGAAGCTGAACTAGGCCTACCTTTCAAAGAAGTTTTGGAAACAGAAGGAGAGGCTCTAACTACCTTGGGAAGAGAGGAAAGAACAGTAACCTGAGAAGCCCCCTCAGCCTGGCCTACCTCTTGAGAGGGCACATCCTGTAACAGTAAAGGCTCTGCCTGAGACTCCAAAGAAACTCCTGGCAAAACCTCTGGCTCCACTGAGCCTTCTAAAGAACCGACGTCCGGGACTGCTGGTTCATCACCCCTAGGCTTTGCCGTTTTGTCCTTGCGCTTTTTGGACGAAGCGGGCGTCGGAGCATCCGACGGCATTTTGTAATTACAACGCTTCCCAAACACTAACCTGGCACAGTCTAACCTCCTCTTAATAGTGCGTTTGTTAAATCTAGCACAAGAGCGGCAACCAACAACGTCGTGCTCAGGCCCTAAACAAGGTATACACAAAGTATGGTAATCCCTATGAGGTATCTGCTTCCCACAAGAAATACAGTTATTCACTTTTTCTGACATCCGGTTAAATACTGAGGCAAGAAAAAACCAAAATGTTCCCCAACGGGGTACTTAGCCAACTTTGATTCGGTCTGAAACTCCGACTTCGGAAATATTTCAGAACGCCAACCTGCACTCGCAAAACTGCTTCTGCATCGGACCATGCGGCAAAAAAGACTGGGGATATGACGTCGGTCATGCGCATTAGTACCCTGACGTCCTGACGTCAGTCTAATGCGCCTTGACCGACGTCAGCCATATACTTTGGTATTCGGGCCGACTGGACAGCGGACTACCCAATGGTTAGGACTGCAGCAATGTGGAATGAAGAACATCTGTACTATGTCCTTCATGGATGCATCTGCAGTCATAACAACTGGGTAGAATATCATAGCCAACTAGGGGAGGAGGAAGAATAGATTATGGTGTGGTTAGGATCCCTTGCAGTACAGCAGTGGCAAACCCTGCTCGGGATCTGGAATACAGAGGTAAATTATAATGCTTGGCAAATGAATGCACGGAGGTCCAAGTAGCCGCCTCAATAATGTCCTTGGTTGCCACTCCTCGTAAGAAGGCTGTGGTAGTGGCTGTTGCCCTTGTAGAATGAGGCCTTATGTTCTGTGGAATTGGTTTTCCATGGAAGGAGTAACAGAATCGTATGCAATTTCCTATCCATTTGGAGATTGTCTGTTTGGAAATAGCTTTTCCTTCCCTTCCTGTTGCATAGGCTACAAAAGCTGGTCAGTTTTTCTGTTACTTTTGTTCTGTCCAGGTAGTAGCGTAGCTGTCTATGTACATCCAAGGTATGCAGCATTCTTTCCCCTCTGTTTTGTGGGTTGGGGAAGAAGGTAGGTAGGTGGATTGCCTGGTTTAAAGACACTCTGGATACCACCTTAGGCATAAATGTAGGATTAGTCCTCATGGACACTCTATCTTGGTGGAAGATTAGGAAGGGTTGTACTGCCATTAGGGCCTGAAGTTCAGAAACCCTCCTTGCTGAGGTTATTGCCAGTAGGAAAGCAGTTTTCCACGATAGATGCTGTAGGTCTGCTGTTGCTGCTGGTTCAAAAGGTGCGAGTGTCAACTTTTCTAGCACAAAGTTCAAATCCTAAGCTGGCAATGGTGGTTTCCTAGGAGGTTTTACATTCTTGATCCCTCTGAGGAACTGCCTGAGTAAAGGATGGGAAAAGACAGGTGGATCAAAGCTGTATTCTGCTGAAATAGCTGATGCATGTATCTTGATGGAGGAATAGGACAGGCCTGGATGTAGAAGCTCTGCCAAATACTCCAGAATGTTAGCAATATCTATATTCAACACATCTTTTCCTCTTTCAGCACTCCAAATGACAAACCTTTTCCATTTTCCTGCATAGTTCCTTCTTGTTGAAGGTCTGCGGGCTTCAAGGATAATGTCTTTAACCCTTTGGGAAAGTTCTGGATTAGTTGCTGCTATGTGATGTTCCATGCAGTCAGTTGCAACGTTTTTAGGTTTGGATGCATGATGCTGTAGTTGTTCTGAGTTAACATCAAAGGCATCAGGGGTATTGACCACATTTTGTCCCGAGACATGCTCCTCAACAATGGGTACCAGTGTTGTCTTGGCCAGTTTGGAGCTATCAGGATTATCCTTGGACGTTCCTCCTTGATTTTTAGTAATACCTTGTGTATCAAGGGAAGAGGTGGGAATGCATATGCTGTCAGACCTTTCCAGCTGAAGGAGAGCGCACTTTCCATGCAAGTGGGTGGAATGTCCTTGTGCAGAATTTTTTGAGCTGGTGATTGAGAGGGGAAGCGAATAGATCTATCTGTGGCATTCCCCATTTCTTTGAGATGGTCTTGAAGATGTCAGGGTGTAGCATCCATTCGTGAGCATCCGAGGTGGTTCTGCTTAACATGTCTGCTAGAGTATTCTCCTTTCCCGGTACAAATATTGCCTGTAACTGGATGTTGTAGCTGAGTGCCAGGTTCCAAAGGTCCAAAGTCATTCTGCATAGGGGGTATGAATGAGTGCCTCCCTGTTTGTTGATGTACCACATGACTGTGGTGTTGTCTGTCCTTATCAAATGGCCTTCTTTGAGAAATGGTCTGAATTTTTGGATTGCCAGTTTTACTGCCAGCATTTCTATTAGGTTGATGTGCAGGTGAAGCTGGTCCTGCCCACAATCCTTATGCGCATTTGTCCAGCATGTGAGCCCCCCATCCTAGGTCTGAGGCGTCTGTTGTGATGGTTTGGCTTGCTTGATAGTTGTGAAAGGGTAGGCCTGGGTTTGACTGGCATGCTTGAGCCCACCATAGGAACTCCTGTTTTAGGCATGGGATTAGTGGAATTTCTGCTTCTAGGCTGTGCCTGTGTTGGGACCATAAATTCTTTAGGTACCACTGTAGTTTTCTCATATGTAGTCTGGCATGTGGAACCAAGATTATGCATGATGCCATGAAGCCCAAGGCCTGCAGAACTTTTCTTGCTGTTAGCTTGTTCTGTCTTGTTAGTGCCAAGAAGTAAAGAGGGAGTTCTTTTTTTCTGCAGTTAGGAATGCCATTTGTTTTACTGTGTCCAATTCCGCGCCCAAGAATGTCCTTGTTTGGGATGGTATCAGCCTTGACTTTTGTAAATTGACTGTGTATCCCAGTGCTTGTAGCAAGTAAATGACCCTTTGTAAATCTGTTGTCTGCTTGCTTTTGTTGTCCCCTTGCAGCAGGCAGTCGTCCAGGTATGGATAAATTTGGATTCCCTGTAGTCTGCAGTGGGCGATTACTGATGCCAGGCATTTTGTGAATACTCTGGGCGCAGTAGATAAGCCAAAGGGCAATGCTGAGAATTGATAGTGCTCTGATCCTGCAAGAAATCTGAGGTATCTTCTGCAAATTGGTCGAATGGGGACGTGCAGGTATGCCTCCTTGAGATCTAGAGTTACCAGCCAACACTCCTTGCCCAGCATGGGAAGAAGTTGCTGTAGGGTCAGCATTTTGAATTTTGGGACAATGATGTATGTATTTACGGTGGACAGGTCGAGAATAGGTCTCCAACTTTTTTCCTTTCTTGGAACTAGGAATAGTCTGGAGTAGAATCCTTTGCCTTGTTCTGTTATTGGTACTCTTTCCACAGCTCTCATCTTTGTTAATTGCATTATCTGCTGTAGAGCTTCTGTTTTTGATTTGGAGGCAGGTTTGGCATTCCTCTTTTGACTGGTAAAGTGTGGAAGTGGAACCGGTAACCTTGGTCTATGGTTTGCAAAATCCACTTGTCTTTTGTGATATAGTGCCAGTTCTTGAAAATAAGGTTAATTTTCCGCCTAATGGTGCTGCTATTTGTTCCCTGGTAGGCGGAGTTAGAATCAAGTCACTGTGATTGTGCTGTTGTAGTGGTAGTGGCTGTGTCTGTGCCTCTGTTATTACCTTGCCACTGTCGTCCTCTGTAGGCACCCCTCTGGATTGATTTCTGCCTCTGGAACGTCTATTCCTGCCCCTTTGGGATCTTGTGGAGTCAGGAAAGGACCAATTTTGGCAGGCCAGTTCCTGCTAAACCTTGGGGCTGAACCTGCAAGAAATCTTTAACCGTTTGTACAGATTTTGCCTTTTCTTCCATTTTCTTCATTACCTGCTGGGCAGGTGTACCAAACAAACTGGCCTTATCCATAGGAGCATCTAATAACTTAGCTTTAACATGATCCGGTAAGACCTGTTCCTTCAGCCATGCATGTCTTCTTATCACTGTGCCAGTCATGGCTGATCTAAATGAAGCCTCCAGTGCATCATAGCCACATTTTAAGGAATGGTTACTAACCTGTTGTATGTTATTTACCATTTCTAATACATATTTCTTATCTATAGAGTCATCAGAGGATAGCTTTTTAGTTAACTGATCAAGCATAAACTCTTGGTATTGTATCATGTGAAACTGACAGTTTAAAGCTCTAGCTGAGAGAGTAGCTGAGGTGTAAACTTTTTGCCCCATCTGTCTAAAGACCTGGCTTCCCTTTCAGAAGGAATAGGGTTTTTGCTGTGGTCGAGGCTACTGCCTTAGGCCCCTGGGATATAGTTTCGGGTCTGCAAGTGGGGCCTTGTATAGGTGATGATGAGTGTCTGGTACCCTGTAAAATCTATCTGGTTTGGCAGGGGCTGGAGGTAAGGAATCTGGTGCAGTGCAGACATCATTAAATGCATCGTCCACAACAGAGAGGACAGGAGGTATAGCTAAGGGCCTGTGTTGTGGAAGGTGCAGAAAAGTCCTAAGTCTTTTCTGGAATCTGAGAAATCCTGTTCCTGCCATTGGAATTGTTCTCGCATGGCATGTAAGGTTTCCCCAAAGGAGAATTCTTCTGGTGGAGAAGCAGCTGGAATGGATTCTTCAGCATCTGAGTCTTCATAATTGGAGAAAGGAGCCTCTGGCTGGTCTGTAATATCTGAGTCATCCAGGAATCATCAGAGGACACAGGCTCGGGGGCTCTGCTCTAGGTCTCTTTTCTGGGGGCTGAGAGGCCCTGTCTGGGTGAGATTGAGATCCCTAATTAAGGATATTAAATCTTCTGCCAGAGTAAGCATTTGTGAACTAGAAGTGGGCCTGGTTGAGGGGGTTTAACAGGCACTGATTTAGTAGATTTGGCTGCTTTAGCCCTGGCAAAGGCCTTAATAGACATGGCTGCAGGACGCCTAGCAGCACCACGTGCTGGGGTAGAGACATCCAAAGGGATGGTGTCTGATAAGTCACTAGTAACCACTGTTGTAGGTAAAATTTCTGAGGCCGATTCAAGTAAGGTAGCAGGAACCTCAGTAGTAGTCATTGATTCAGCTGTACTTTGTTCAGTTTTCTCGGTTTCGCTGAAACCGAGACACTCGATTTGCTTAACCATGGTTTCGCCAAAACCATGGACCGCGAGTGTCGGTCTTTTCTTTGCGTTTTTAACAATTTGGGTAGTCGGAGGATCCCGGCATAATGTACGCAAAATCTGAGCCGAAAAACTGTTCAGCAAACTCCGACCGCAGCCTAAGCGTTCGTCGGTTGAATGAAGCACAGGCCGAACAGGCTGCTACATCGTGGTCTGGGCCTAAACAAGGCAAACAGTAAGAGTGGAAATCTTTATGAGGTATTTGTTTCCCACAAGTTAAACAGTTATTGACTTTTTCTGACATCGGCTGAGGCAAGAAAGAGTCCCCAACGGGTACTTAGCTTTAGAAGTCTTCGAAGTAGTATTCGGTAGTAGTAATCTCTGGATCTGACCGACCGGCACTTGCGAACAGCTTCTGCTTCGGGCGCTACGCGGCAAGAAAGACTGGGGAAAATGGCGTCGGCAGATGCCTTTATACCCGAAGACCAGCAGAGATGACGTCGGGTGAAGTGCGACATCAGCCGAAGCCGGACCCGGACTTTGGAATCCGGCCGACCGAAGGGCTGCCTGACGACAGGACAACCCAGTTGTTATGACTGCAGATGCATCCATGAAGGACATCAGTGCTAGTTTTCCTCCCAAGGGAGCTGCCAAGAGGGATTTGCTTGGCAGTCTGAGGGGTAAGTCATTGTGTTTGTTTTCTGATAGTGTGAGACCTGTCTTCTCCTCCTTTCTGGGTTGTGGCACCCCATTGTCGAGGCTTGTAAGAGCCTTGTGACTGACCTCTGCCCCTTGGGCGTCTGTATTTGCCCCTCTGTGGTCTGTCAGAAGCTGGAAAGGACCAGTTTTTGGTTGGCCAATTTCTGCTGAAACGAGGGGGTTGAACCTGTAAAAAAATCCTTGACCGTCTGCATAGATTTTGCCTTATCCTCCATTTTCTTTAAAACCTCTTCTGCTTTTACATCAAATAAAACATCCTACTGTAAAGGTGCATCCAATAACTTTGCTTTAACATGATCAGGTAAAGTTTGTTCTTTTAACCAAGCATGCCTACGTATGACAGACCCTGTCACTGCTGCTCTACAAGAAGCTTCCAATGAATCAAATCCACATTGCAAACTATGTTTTCCCACTTGTTCAGCTGCATGCAACAAATCTTGCATTTCCTTGTAATCAGGCTGCTCTGTATGTGTGATCATTTTTTGTTTTAATTGAGACATCAAATATTGCTGATATTTCAGCATGTGAAACTGGCAATTTAAGGCCCTCATAGCTAGAGTAGCTGAGGTATATACTTTTCCCCCATCTGTCTAGTGCTCTAGAATCCCTTTCAGAGGGTACAGGATTTTTAGCAATAGAGGCCTTAACCCCTTTGGGACCCTGGGAAATGGTTTCTGGGTTAGCAACAGGGCTTTTATACAGGAATTTGTGAGAGTCAGGGACTTTGTAGTATCTGTCTGGATTGGCTGGTGCAGGAGATAGTGAATCTGGGTTAAGGCTAGATTCTTAATAAACATCATCTACAATGTCTAACACAGGTGGAATAGCAAGTAGTCTGTGCTGGGGTAGTAAAAGGAACTCTCTGAGCCTTTTCTTAGAATCAGAGTAATCCTGGCCTTCCCAGTGGAAATGTTCCCTCATGGTATGTAAAGTTTCCCCAAAAGAGTAGTCTTCTGGGGGAGATGCTGAAGGAATAGACTCTTCAGCATCAGAGTCTTCATAAGAGGGAAAAGAATATTCCTGTTCCTCAGAAGAATCTGAGGAAATTGAAACCTGGTCAGAGGAAGCATAGTCCTCCTCCTGTCTAGGCCTTTTATCAGAAGGGGGATGGGAACCCCTGATTAGGGTAATTAAGTCTTGAGCCATCTTAAGCATCTCTTTCTTAGGCATGGGGCCTTGTACTGGGGACTGCTGTACAGTCTTCTTTGCTTTTAAAGGAGTTTTCAGCTTTGCATAGGATTTAATAGTGAGTGTAGTCGGTCTGAAGACACCTTCTGCAACTGAAGGCATTTCAACTGCACCGGAATCTCCTTCAGCCATGGAGTCGGAGGGGCCTAAAGATAAATGTTGTGGAGGCCTAGCAATCTCCACTTGGGAATCGGATGCCGCCTGGGATTCTAAATCAGCGGTCGTCAGGGACTGCGTAGGCGCCTCACTGAAAACCGGAGAACCGGCGACTGGCCTAGCAGAGGCCTCGGAGTCTAGTTTGGGTCTCGGCTGCCTGTACTTATCTGTGCGTTTTTTATGCATTCTGGTCGTTGGTTGCTCCGACGGCATGGTATAATTAAATTTCCTACCAAAATAATGTCGGGCGAAATCAAACCGACGTTTTATAGTTCGTTTGTTAAACCTATCACAAAACCGACAACCTGTGATGTCGTGGTCCTAGGCAAGGAATACAATAAGAATGAAAGTCCTTATGAGGTATTTGCTTCCCACAAGAAATGCAATTGTTAACTTTTTCTGACATTGGACTGAGGCAAGAAAAGGTTCCCCAACGGGGTACTTAGCTTTATTGAAAACTTCGGTCTGAAATTCGATTTGAAAATCTCAGGAGTCGGCCGACCGGCACTTGCGAACTGCTTCTGCTTCGGGCATCGCGCGGCAAGAAAGACTGGAGAAAATGGCGTTGGATGCCTCTTATATACCCCTGGCGCACTGACGTCAGGGAAGAATCGACAGCAACTGACGCCGGACCAAGACTTTGGAACTCTGGCCGACTGCGGGACTGCCTGACGGCAGGATAACCCAAGTGTGATGACTGCAGCAGTGTAACACGATGAACATCTGGGATTAAGCCAGTTGGATATTGATAGCACCTAATGCCCTTGGGTACTATCCTTTCAGATAAACATGGTCTAAAATATACCACCTCAAGTTGGAGCTTCTTCAATTTTGAGAGTTTCACATCAAAAGATTTCAATTTGTCAGCAAGCGAACATAAATTTGTCTGAGGTAGTTTAACATTACGAGCCGGTTGTTCCTGGGGGTTAGTAAGACCAAAACTTAACTTGGTAGTGTTGTTAAACCATTCAGTAAAAGATGGAACTCCAGTAAGCTCATTCGTGTTAACAAGTTCGTTAGAAGCACTGTTATCTACAGTCAGTGGTGCCACCTTCAATGACTCCGCAAACTAGGGAGACCACTTTATGCAATACTTTTATAACCACCTTTAGTAAAGACAGTGACCAACTTAGATTAATTCTCCACAAAAACTGGAGTTTCCTTTATAAGGACTCTTCCATAGCTGACAGAATTGGCCAGTCACCCAGTATTGTTTATAGAAGAGGTACTAATTTAAAAAGTTTTTTTTGAAATTAAAAGCACTAAACCTACTTCTAGACTTACTGGAACCTTTATGTGTGGAGCGTGTAGGATGTGTAAATACATAAAAACAGGTAATTCTTTTAGACTATTGAATACATGTAAATTTTACATCAACCATATGTTGAATTGAGAGTCCAAGAGTGTTATTTACTTAGCTTCCTGTACCTTATGTCCGGCTTTCTATATAGGGAAAACGGACAGGAAGCTTCATGAGAGAATTAACAACAATCTTATGCGATTAGCAAAAATTAAACAGAAAATGCTTTAGCAAAACATGTTTCATTAAATGGTGGACATAGTTTCACGTTCCAAGTTATTGATCAGGTACTTCCTGACATTAGAGGTGGCCCATATCCAGTACTATTAGGGGTACGAGAACTAGAATGGCAGTTAGCACTTAATGCTTTCTGCTTGCCTGGTTTGAATGAGAATTGTAATATTTCATGTTTGCTTAAATTAAGAAATCTTACACAATAGTGTATTTTTAACATTTTACTAATGACATTAACATAACTCTTGTATATTGTATACTGATTGCATTCACACTTTTTATTTGAGTTAGTATGTAAGTTTTAAGACTTACTTTAATAGTGTTTTAATTTTTGTGCTTTGCACCTTTAATTCACTGCTATTAGTCACATGACTTCATGCTACATGGTTTAAATGCTGTAGAAACTGTGTAACTACTGTTTGTCTGTGTGTCTGAAGAAGTTACTTTACTTAAAGTGACGAAAACGTGAGAAAAATTTTTATTAAACTGACTTTACGTTAAAAGAAAGTGTTTTTTGGGATTAACATCTTTTTCTGCTGGCTACTGTTGGGCTCCTGTTCTGTTTTGGATTGTTTTATACCCCTGACATCATGAAAGAGGAGACAGCAACCGAGGCAGGACCCAAGACCTTGACATTCAGGCTGACTGAGGGCAGCCTGCCAGCAGATTACCCAAATGTAATGACTGCAACAGTGAACCACGAAGGCCATCTTACTATAAATGTAGATATTTGAGCACATTAAATGTTGCAGTACTGACTCTTGTATTCCTGCATGTCAAAGACCAAAAGAATACAAACGCTTACACCTCCCCTCTCCCACGTTCCCTACTGCTAAGGTGTCAGTGATATAAAGTGACATCGAGTGGCACCATCTTCGGGACTTTCTTTCCACTAAAAGTTTCCTAAATTGCTCTGAGGAAGAAAAGAGCTATTCTAAGTGGGAAATGTACAACCTGAAGGATCCCCCCTCCCTTCAAGCCTACACCCGAAGATAGAGCTTACCTCTTGGGGGAAATCTGATCCATAGGAGATGGGGGAGGGGAAGTGAAAAAGTACAGTTGTGTACACTTACCATAAATGTAGATGTTCGGGTGTATTCACTGTTGCAGTCATTACATTTGGGTAATCTGTTTGCAGGTTGTCCTCAGTCGGCCTGATTAACAAAGTCTTGGGTCCTGCGTCGGTTGCTGTCCCTTCTTCCATGACGTCAGGGGTATAAAACATGCAGCCGATGCCATTACATAAGTTTTTCTTGCCCCAGATATCAGGTGCCCCCCTAAAGGGAAGCAAGTAAACATAAAACAGAAAGGTATACCTCCAACAAAAAGCAAATACACCAAAAAGGCTTTTAAGCATAGTAAAGAAAAGTAGAGGTATGGCCAGAAGTAGTTAGGGGGCTGGAGGGAGGGTAACCAGGACTGCAACAGTGAATACACTCTAACATCTACATTTATGGTAAGTGTACACAACTGTACTATCTTCGTGTTTCACTGCTGCAGTCATTACATTTGGGTAGATTCCCAAAGCTGTGGTTGGGAGGAGGAGTTTATATAGCATTAGGGCCAGTTATAAGGCCCTGCAAGACAGCAGTTGCAAAGCCAGCTCTGGATTTAGAGAAAAATGGTAAATGATAATGCTTAGTGAAAGTATGAACAGAACTCCAGGTAGCAGCTTCTAGTATGTCCCTGATAGGAACACCTCTGAGGAAGGCTGTAGAAGAAGATGCAGCCCTGGTGGAGTGACATCTGATCCCCTGGGGGGATAGGTTTTCCATGGTGCTTATAGCAGAAAAGAATGCAATGGCTTATCCATTTAGAAATGGTTTGTTTTGAAATAGCATTCACCTCTGCCCCTGCAGCAAATGCTACCAGCAGTTGTACAGATTTTCTTCGAGGTTTAGTCCTGTCCAAGTAGAATCCAAGTTGTCTATGCAGATCCAAGGAAAGCAGAATCGGTTCCCCTTTGTTCTGTCGATTGGGAAAGAAGGTTGACAAATGAATGGACTGATTAAGAGCCACACTAGATATCACTTTGGGCATGAAGGATGGATTGGTCCTGAGCATCACCCTGTCCACATGAATGATGATGAAAGGCTCCCCTGCCATAAGGGCCTGTAATTCAGATATCCTTCTAGCTGAAGAGATTGCTAAAAGGAAAGCTGTTTTCCAAGAAAGAAATTTTAAGACTGCAGTAAGCAGCTGGCTCAAAACGAGGGAGAGCGAGTTTCTCCAATACAAAGTTAAGGTCCAAGGCAGGGGTCGGTGGTCTCAAGACTTTGGCCCTTCTGAGGTACTGCTTGAACAGAGGATGAGAGAAGAGGGGAGGTTCTGTGTTATAATGAGCTGAAATGGCTGAGGCGTGAATTTTAATGGAGGAAAAGACAGGCCCTTGTGAAGCATCTCAGTTAAGTATTGAAAAATCTGAGGTAAATTGGGCACTGCTGTGCTCATCCCTTGATTTGGTTCCAGGCACAGAATCTTTTCCATTTTTCAGCATAAGATTTTCTAGTACTAGATCTCCTTGCCTCTAAGATGACATCCATCACAGATTTGCTGAGGGATGATGAGGGTGAATTTAAATGATTACCCAAGCTGCAAGGTTCAATGTTGGAAGATGAGGGTGCAGAATTTGGTTCTCCTGCTGAGACAGCAGTGAAGGGGGTCTGAGGCAGGTGCCATGGAGATAACTGTGACACATTGCGCAGGAGGGGGTACCAGTGTTGGCACAGCCAGTCTGGAGCAATCAAGATCGTCCTTGGTTTGTCCTGTTTGACTTTTAGTAGAACGTTGCAGAGCAGAGGCAGCGGGGGGAAGGCGTAGACAGATAGGTTTTTCCAGCTGAAGGACAGAGCATCCAGTTTCCAGGCTTGTTTGTGGGGAGTCCTTGTGCAAAGCTTGTCCAACTGGTAGTACTGGGGGAGGCAAATAGATCTATGTCTGGGCTCACCCATTCGCTTGTCAACATGTTGAAAATCCTTGGTTTCAGTTTCCTCTCGTGTGGGTCCATGAGGTTTCTGCATAGTCCGTCTGCCAGTATATTTAATTTTCCTGGCAGGAATTGAGCTTGTAGGTGCAACTGGTAGCTCAAGGCTGTGTTCCACAATGCCATGGCTAGTCTGCAGAGGGGGTAGGAATTTGTACCCCCCTGCTTGTTTATGTACCACATAACCGTGGTGGTGTCCATCTTTACCATTAGATGTCGTGGAAGAATGTAGACCTTGAAGGCTGTCAGAGCATTCTGTACAGCTAACATTTCTTTTTTGATTGATATGTAGGTGCATTTGACTTGGGTTCCATTTGCCCTGAATGCACTTCACCTGCCAGGTGAGCCCCCCATGCATAGTCTGATGCATCTGTTAGGGTTTGGGCGGCAGGGGGTAGTGTGAATGGTAGTCCCTTGTTTTGGTGGCAGGCCTCTGCCCACCAGAGGAACTCTAGGCGTCGGCAAGGTATGAAAGGAATTGTTGTTTCAAGGCTGTGAGAATGTTGACTCCATAGGCTTTTTAGATACCACTGTAGTTTCCTCATATGCAGTCTTGCATATGGAATTAGAAGAATGCAGGAGGCCATGAACCTAAAGGCTTACAGTATTTGTCTTGCAGATAGCAGGGTTTTTGTGGCCACTTGTTTGAAATAGGTTACCAAATTAATTTGCTTTTCTGGTGCGAGGTAAGCCATCTGGGAAGAAGTATTCAAACTTGCTCCCAGGAATGTAATTTGATGACAGGGTACCAGTTGTGATTTCTTTTCGTTTATGGTGTACCCCAGATAAGTTAGAACCCTTTTTACAAACGCCAGAGAATTCAAAAGTGTGCCCTGGCTTTCTGCCTGAATTAGACAATCATAGGTTCATAGATTAGTACTAGGCTAACTGTCCTTGTGGGCCATTTTAAGCCTAGCCAATTACCCCATGTGAGAATCAAACCCTGCACCTTGTGTCTTTAAGGTAAGTACCTTAACCATTATGCCAACCACCCAACCACCCAATCGTCCAGGTATGGGTATATTTGAATACTTCTTTGCCTGCAAAATGCAATAACTGGAGCCAGGCACTTTGTGAATACCCTAGGTACAGTAGACAAGCCAAAGGGCAGTGCAGAGAACTCAATGCGTGCAGCCTGCTTTGAAGCGTAGGTATCTTCTGCAAGATTCCCTGATTGGGATGTGCAGGTATGCTTCTTTTAAATCTAGTGTTGCCAACCAGGCATCTTTACCTTGCATAGGAAGTAATTGGTGAGGAAGAGTCAGCATCTTGAATTTTGGATTCTCCAGAAAGGTGTTTAGAGTAGACAGGCCCAGGATTGGGAGGCCATGACTTGTCTTTTCTGGGTACCAGAAAAAGTCTGGAGTAGAAACCTTGTCCCTTTTCCTCTTCTGGTACCAGCTGAATAGCCCCCATGCTTAAGAGGGAAAGTACTTGTTTTTGAGCCTCTGCCCACTGATTTGAGGGCAGGTCTGGCCACCCATATGGTGTTGGCAACGTTTGGAAATGAAATCTGTATCCCTGAGACACTATATTTAAAACCCATTTGTCCTGGGTTATGAGTTCCCAGTTCTTTGCATGAATAGCAATCTTTCCCCCCAAAGGGGTGGTCAAAAGATAAGTGCTTGGAAATTTTAAAAGGAAGTCATTGAGACGGTTTACCATAAGGGATGCCTTGTTATTTCCAGATTTGGAAGTGGAGGCCCCCCCACTGCTTAGTTCTGAGAGTCCCCTGGGACTGAAACCTGGGGTTTTTGCTGTGCCTAGGTTTGGCTTGAGAAGACCTGGAAGGGACTGGAAAGGACCAATTCTTTGTAGGCCAGTGCCTACTAAATCTAGGAGGTTGCACTTGTAAAAAACTTTAACAGTTTGCATAAATTTAGCTTTATCTTCCATCTTTTTAAGAACTTCTTCAGCCTTGTTACCAAACAGGCGGTCCTGATTTAAAGGAGCATCCAACAATTTAGGTTTAACATGGTCAGGCAAAGATTGCTCCTTAAGCCAAGCATGCCTTCTAAGCACAGACCCAGTAACAGCAGCCCTGCAAGGGGCCTCTAAAGAATCAAAACCACATTGCAAAGTAAGTTTTCCAACTTGTTCAGCAGAATGCATTAAGTCCTATAAATCTTTAATGTGAAGGTGTTCAATCTCCGCGTTCATTCTTCACTGACGGGTTCGGATTCGATCCCTCGGCTCCGACACGGCCGTTAGCAAGCTCAAGGTTTACCAGTTGATCGAGACCAAGCCCCTTATCCCATAATGCACTAATGGAATTACCTCAGATCTAGTTTGCCGCTGCACGGATCTCTGTAGTTCCAGCTTGCTCGAGCCTAAATCTTCATAGATTATTCAAAAAAATCGCAAGTTTTCTGTTTTTTCTTCTATTAGAAAAATATATACTTATAGTTCACTTGTTAGAATAGTTTTTATAACCCCCTTCCATGTTAATACTGTATTTGGTGCGTTTTTCACAGTGGCCTCGTGTTGGCCTACTTCTGGTAGTAGCGTATATTGGTAGTTAAGATTAGAGGTTTTAGTATTAGTTTGAGTGCTTATCACTATTCAGCTAATTTCTGGCCCCCTTTTCTTTTGGACCATTGTTTCAGTGTTTACTGGTGGTTGTGTTTCTATCACTACTAGCTAGCCTTAGGCTTCATTATTGTGGATAGTGGTTTTAGTTATTGGACATGTCTGAGGAAAACAAAAGCATCCAAAGTCTGTTCAAAAAATGCCCAGACTGCGGACAAAAGATGTCCATTAGTGATACTCATGTGCATTGTGTACACTGTCTAAGAGCTTTTCACTTGCAAGAGTTATGGAGCGTATGTCGCTCCTTTTCTTCCAGGGTTACATTAGAAAGAAAGAGGAAATTAGTGGACAGGGGTTTACTAAAACACCCTTTTGTCGAGGCGTTGAGTGACCAGGATGGGGCCAGTAAGTCCTCTCATTATTCCCAATCCTCAGGAGACTCAAAAGCCATAAAAAAATATAAGAAGAGTGTGAGGATGCTGGGTCATCGGCTGCAAAGTTCTCGGAGCAGAGTGTCCCTTCTTCTCAGATCCGGTCCTATTCTGGAGCCGGTATCAGAGTTGCCATCATCTTCTATTTTCCAATCTGCACCGTCGGTGCACTCGTCTAAGGTCCTATGTTAGTCTTTCTTATCTGGACATGGGCCGACTGGTACAGAAGTTAAGGGCACCAGGCCTAACTAAACTGCTGTCGGCTCAGACCAAAGCGTCAGAACCGAAAACCATTACCCCGGAATTGACTGCTCTTCCTCCGAGTCGTACTGGGCTTTCGGAGCCGGAGGAGGATAACCTGATGAGCGAAGAGCCCTTGCAGCCGACACCTGTTCCAGTGTTGTCGGTTCCATCTGCTCGGACGGCCTCGGCACTGACCGGGGACTCTAGGAGCAGACATTCTCCTGTCGGGTTGGGGGAACGTAGTCACACCGACTTGCCGGTGCAGACTCATCCTCTCGGGGCTTCGGCTCAGATGAGCTTGGCTCCTACCTCGGGCTCGGAGCCCACGGCCTCGGTGCAGGAGGGCAATGAGGTTCCTTCAGGTCCTTTGATTCCTTCCCATCGGAGCCATGATGCTTCTGAAGCCATGAGGCGAGTATCGTCCCCAAAGACTTCCTCGACGTCAGGATTGGTCTCTTCTTCCCCTAAGGCGCCTGTGTCCGCTTCTGTTTCCATCGGCTCCAAGCGTAGAGACCCTGAGCCTCAGGTAGCCCCACTGGGCACTCCATGCTCTTCTGAAACTTACCCGGACGTTCCCGCTGAGGAGGTTCCGAGAAAGAGTGCGTGTAAGAGGAGGTTCCGAGAAAGAGTGTGTGTAAGAGGATGCACCTGGACTCCCCACAGGAGTCTGACATTGACTTAGATGAGTCAGAACGGTCCCGCCGATCCCCCTCTGAGGATACCTGCTTTGCAGAGATACCTGAGATCCTTAGGCAGAGGGGTGATTGGCATTCCAAAAACCCTACTGAGGATGAGTCAGTTCACCTGAAGGCTTTCGGTTCTCAACCTTCCACCTCTTGGGTGTCTCCGCCCTATGATGAGCTTATGGACCTGGCCTCTCGTAATTCCAGTAGTGCATTATGGGATAAGAGGCTTGGTCTCGAGAAACTGGTAAACCTTGAGCTTGCTAATGGCCGTGTCGGAGCTGAGGGATCGGCTCTGAATCCATCAGTGAAGAATGAAGGCGAGATGGAACAACTCACATGGAACGTTATGGTGAGTTCAAAACCTATTTTCTACACAGTCAGGAATCAACACCATTTTCTGTTTAAGCAGTCCAATAACATGTTGCTGATATTTTAACATATGAAACTGGCAGTTTAAAGCTCTGATTGCCAAGGTTGCAGAAGTATAAATCTTTTTACCCCATCTATCCAGCGCCCTGGAGTCTCTACCAGAAGGGGTAGGATTTTTAGCAGTAGAAGCCTTAATGCCCTTGGGCCCCTGAGAAATAGTCTCTGGATCTGCAACAGGATTTTTGAAAAGGAACTTGTGGGACTCAGGAACCCTGTAGCATCTGTCAAGTTTACTAGGTGCAGGAGGCAGGGAATCAGGGGCCAAACTAGATTCCGAGAAAACATCAACAATGTCTAGTACAGGACTTATAGGCAAAGGCCTATGCTGCGGTAGAAGGAAATCCCTAAGCCTCTTTTTTGAATCGGAAAATTCCTGGCTTTCCCAGTGAAAATGCTCCGTTAAAGTATGTAAAGTTTCCCCAAAAGACAAATCCTCAGGAGGGGAAGCACAGGGAATAGAATTCTCTGCATCAGAATCCTCATAAGTAGGTAAGGACCAATCCAGGTCATCAGAAGAGTCAGAAAAAACACAATCCTGATCAGAAGATTCATAATCAAGCTCAGCCCTAGGCCACTTGGGAGGGGTTTGACTACCCCTGATTAGAGTTATTAGATGTTCAGCCATTTTTATCATTTGTTTTTTTATGCATAGGGGCCTGAGCGTCGGTTTATTAGACATGGATCGAGATTTAGGCCTTAGTAATGAAGGAGGTGTCGATTCAATATGCATGTCTGTAGGCCTGAATACACCCTCAGAAGCCGGTGCCTGCACGGTGGCTCCGGACCCATCCAAGGGAGAGACATCTGCGGGTTCCACAGTTGAAGTATCTCACGGCATACCAGACTCCGAATGGGTCTCAGTAGAGGCCTGCGAATCGGAAGTAGCGGGTATCAGAGGATGCAAAAGCACCTCACTGAGTACCGGCGAACTGGTGACTGGCTTAGGAGAAGTGTTGTTGGCAGTTTTGGACCTCGGCAACCTGTCTCTGTCTTTATCTTTGAGTTTTTTTTGGAAGCCCGGTAGGTGGATGGCTAACCGACATTTCTGGATAATTAAACAGAGAACCGAAATATTTAGAGGCAAAAATATACTGACAACGGATAGTGCGTTGATTCAATAAGGCACAAAAACCGACAGCAAGGTACGTCGTGGTCAGGGCGTAGGCAATGAATACAGTACGAATGAAAATATTTGAGGTATTTGCTTTCCACAAGTAATGCAATTATTAACTTTTACTGACATCGGAAAGGAGCAAGAAAAAGTTTCCCCAATGGGGTACTTAGCTTTAAGTTGAAGACTTCGGTTCTGAAATTTGAAAACGAAAACTTCAGGAGTTGGACAACCGGCACTTGCGAACTGCTTCTGCTAAGGGCACCGCACGGCAAGAAAGACTAATGTAATGGTGTCGGCTGCATGTTTTTTACCCCTGACGTCATGGAAGAAGGGACAGCAACCGACGCAAGACCCAAGACTTTGTTAATCAGGCCGACTGAGGGCAACCTGCAAGCAGATTACTGAAATGTAAGGACTGCAACAGAGAAACATGAAGAAAGTACAGTTGTGTACCTACCATAAATGTAGGTGTTCGAGTGTATTCACTGTTGCAGTCATTACACTTGGGGTTATCCAGCTGGCAGGCGGCCCGCAGTCGGCCTGAGTTCCAAAGTCTTGGTCCGGCGTTGGTTGCTGTCGCCTCTTCACTGACGTCAGTGAGCCAGGGGTATAAAAGATGCAACTGACACCATTTTCTTCAGTTTTTCTTGCCCCAGATGTCAGATGCCCCCAGGTAGGAAGGCTGGAAAGATAAAATTATGCCGAAAAAAGTACAGTTTTGTACCTACCATAAATGTAGATGTTCGAGTGCTAATACAGCTGCAGTAATCACAGAAGGGTTTTCAGCCGTCAGGCGGTCTCTCGGTCGGCCGAATTCCAAAGTCTTGGTCCGGCGTCGGTTGTTGTCGCTTACTCTTCTGACGTCAGGAAGGCCAGAGTATATAAGACACAGCCGACGCCATGTTCTTCAGTCTTTCTTGCCCCAGATGTCAGGTGCCCCCAAAAGGAAGGCAATACATAAATAAAGCTTATGTACATGTGCAAGCCATGCAATGTAATGCGAAATCAGTGTAAGCAAGCAAATAAACATAGCAGGATAACCCAGTCAAGTGGTATGTGGGGAAGGAGGGAGGGAAACCTGTACTGCAGCTGTATTAGCACTCGAACATCTACATTTATGGTAGGTACAAAACTGTACTATGTTCATCGTGCATACAGCTGCAGTAATCACAGATGGGTAGAGTCCCAACGCTATGCATAGGGTGGAAGGTACTATGAGGAACTGGGTTGAGCCAGAATGCCCTGCAAAACAGCAGTGGCAAAGCCTGCTCTTGTTCTGGAATATAAGGGCAGGTGGTAGTGTTTTGTGAAGGTATGTACAGAACTCCAAGTGGCTGCCTCCAAAATATCCTTAGTAGGCACACCTCTGAGGAAGGCTGTAGAGGTGGCTGTGGCCCTGGTGGAGTGAGATCTGATACCAGTAGGGACAGATTTCCCATGATAGGAGTAACAAAATCGGATGCAGTGGCCAATCCACTTGGAAATGGTCTGTTTGGTAACTGGTTTCCCTTGAGCCCCTACGGCATAGGACACAAAAAATTGTTCGGATTTCCTGAAGGACTTTGTTCTGTCCAAATAGTAACGTAGCTGCCTATGGATGTCTAAAGAGTGAAGTAGCCTTTCCCCTTTGTTTTGAGGGTTAGGATAAAAGGTAGGTAGGTGTATAGCTTGGTTTAGGGCTACCCTGGATACCACTTTTGGCATAAAAGATGGATTAGTACGAAGGGGAACCCTATCCTGATGGAAGATGAGGAAGGGCTGCACCGCCATGAGGGCCTGTAGTTCAGAAACCCTACGAGCGGAAGTGAAAGCTGTTTTCCAGGACAAATATTGCAGATCTGTTGAGGCAGCAGGTTCAAAGGGAGGCAATGTTAATTTTTCTAGTATGTAGTTAAGGTCCCAGGCTGGTATTGGTTGCTTCCTTGGAGGTCTTATATTCTTAGCCCCTCTGAGGAACTGCCGTAAGAGAGGATGAGAGAATAAAGGAGGATCCGTGTTGAATTCTGCAGAAATGGCTGAGGCGTGTATTTTAATGGAAGAAAATGAAAGTCCACTGTTCAGCAGTTCAGCTAGGTACTGTAAAACCTGAGGCAAGTTCAATCTTCTAGGGTCCTGTCCTCTTTTTTCATTCCAACAGCAAAACCGCTTCCATTTTGCGGAGTAAGCTTTCTTAGTAGATGGCCTTCTGGCCTCCAAAATGACATCCTGCACCTCCTTGGAGAGTAGGGTCTGTTGTGGTGTTAAGGAATTTTCCATGCAGCGAGGTTGAGTGTTTTCAGCTGACTGTGAAGGGTTTTGTAGCTGTTCTGCGTCAGCAGAAGAGGTATTAGAGGCAGGGACCAGGGAGGAGTATGTGTTAGGCTCCTCAGGAGTGGATACCAGTGTTGCCTTGGCCAGTCTGGAGCAATCAGTATCATCCTCGGTTTGTCTGTTCTTGCTTTCAAAAGCACCTTGGGTAGAAGAGGCAGAGGTGGGAATGCATAAACTGTCCATGTTGTCCAACTGAATGAAAGGGCGTCCACTTTCCAGGCCTTTGGATGGAAGGTCCTTGAACAAAACTTTTTCAATTGATGGTTTCTGTGGGAGGCAAAAAGATCTATGTCTGGCCTACCCCACGCTTGGATTATCTCCGCAAACACCTGTGGATGCAGCTTCCATTCGTGTGGATCTGTCATATTCCTGCTCAGAGTGTCTGCCAGTGTGTTTTCGAGTCCTGGCAAGTACTGTGCTTGAAGTTCGATTTGCCTTTCCAGAGCCAAATTCCAAAGAGTCATGGCTAGTCTGCACAAGGGGTATGAGTGTGTTCCTCCTTGTTTGTTTATGTACCACATTACTGTGGTGTTGTCTGTTCTTATCAGTAATTGTTCTGGATGCAGGAAGTCCTTGAAAGCTGTAAATGCATTTATTACTGCTAGCATTTCTTTTTGATTAATGTGAAGGTGCTTTTCCTTTTGGGACCATCTGCCCTGAATGCACCTGTCCGTCATGTGCGCCCCCCAGGCGTAATCTGAGGCGTCTGTGGTTATGACTTGTTTTGCTTGAGGCTTGCAGAATGGAAGTCCTGTGTTTACTTGACATGCTTGGGCCCACCATAGAAATTCCTTTTGCAGACATGGAATTATTGGAATAATTGCTTCCAAGCTGTGACTGTGTTGAGACCATAGATTTTTTTAGGTACCATTGAAGTTTCCTCATATGCAGCTTTGCACATGGGATTAGAAGAATGCAAGATGCCATGAATCCCAGAGCCTGCAGGATTTTCCTTGCAGTAAGCCTGGTACTTTTTGCTAGTGTTTTGAAGTACTGAGATAATTGCCCTTGTTTTTCTGGCGTTAGGTATGCCATCTGGGTGTTTGTGTCCAAGCTGGCACCCAGGAAGTTTATTTTCTGAGATGGTGTTAGCCTTGTTGATGGTGTAACCCAGAGAAAGCAGTAACCGTGTCACATATGCCAGATGTTCCAGTAGTATATGTTTGCTGTCCGCTTGGATCAGGCAGTCGTCCAGATAAGGGTAAATTTGTATCCCTTGAAGTCTGCAGTAGGCAATCACTGATGCCAGGCACTTTGTGAATACTCTGGGCGCAGTAGATAAGCCAAAGGGCAATGCAGAGAATTGATAGTGGATTGAACCTGCAAGAAATCTGAGGTATCTTCTGCAGCTTTGTCTGATTGGGACATGCAGGTATGCCTCCTTAAGGTCCAATGTTACCACCCAAAACTCCTTGCCCAGCATGGGAAGAAGTTGCTGTAATGTGAGCATCTTGAATTTTTGGTACGAGTAGAAATGTGTTTAGGATAGATAAGTCCAGAATGGGTCTCCAGTCGGTTCCTTTTCTTGGTACCAGGAAGAGTCTTGAATAAAAACCTTGACCTTGTTGGTGCGTAGGTACCTTTTGTATAGCTCTCATGTTTAGGAGCTTTGAAATTTGCAGTTGTGCCTCTACCCTTTGATTTTGTGGTAGGTTTGGCATGCCTCTCATTTTTGGAAGTGTGTGAAATTGAAATTTGTAGCCTCTGTTTATAATGTCCAGTATCCATTTGTCTGTTGTGACAATATGCCAATTGCCTGCAAATAATGCTAGTTTCCTTCCCAAAGGTGCTGCCAGCTGAGACTTGCTTGGCATGGAAATGAGGGAGTCATTGGGCTTGCTTCCTGTTTTGTTGTGCACTGTCTTCACCACCTCTTGGTGCTGGAGATTGCCACTGTCTGCCTCTGTAAGATCCTTGTGATTGCCCTCTGCCCCTTGTGCGTCTGTATCTTCCTCTTTGGGGCTTGTCAGTGGCTGGAAAGGACCAGTTTTTTGAAGGCCAATTCCTGCTAAATCGTGGTGGCTGGACCTGTAAGAAAGCTTTGACAGTTTGCATAGATTTGGCTTTTTCTTCCATTTTTCGTAGTATATCCTCAGCATTAGTACCAAAAAGTACATCCTTTTGTAAAGGAGCATCAAGAAGTTTAGCTTTCACATGATCAGGCAGATTTTGTTCCCTAAGCCAGGCATGTCTCTGAATAACTGATCCTGTAGCAGCCGCTCTGCTAGAGGCCTCTAGGGCATCATAACCACATTGTAAGGTGTGTTTACCCACTTGTTCCGCACTATGCATCATATCCTGTAACTCTTTTAAATCTGGTTGTTCAGGTTGAGACATTTTGTTTTTTAATTGTGATAACAGGAACTGTTGATATTTAATCATATGAAACTGGCAGTTTAAGGCCCTCATGGCTAGGGTGGCCGAGGTATATACCTTCTTACCCCACCTTTCTAGAGATCTTGATTCCCTTTCTGCAGGAAGTGGATTCTTGTCAGTGGAGGCCTTTAATCCCTTAGGGCCTTGTGAAATGGTTTCAGGGTCAGCATTATGGCCTTTGTAGAGAAATTGGTGAGAACTGGGTACTCTGTAATATCTATCAGGCTTTACTGGTGCAGGAGGCAGAGAATCAGGATTAAGACAAGCCTCCGAGTAAACATCATCCAGTACCTCCAAAACAGGGGGTATAGCCAGAGGTCTGTGTTGAGGTAACCAAAGAAATTCCCTAAGTCTTTTCTTGGAATCTGAAAAGTCTTGGCCTTCCCAATGGAAGTGTTCCCTCAAGGTGTGCAAGGTTTCCCCAAAAGAAAAATCCTCAGGGGGGGATACAGAAGGAATGGACTGTTCTGCATCCGAATCCTCAAAAGGGGAGTAAGAGTGTTCCTCTGCATCAGAATGCTCTGATAAAATGGATCCCTGATCCGAAGAGGGGGATTCTTCCTCCACTCTGGGTCTCTTGTCAGGAGGGGGCTGAGAACCTCTGATAAGAGTTATTAGATCCTCAGCCATTTTAAGCATCTGCTTCTTAGGCATGGGTCCAGGAGATGGACCTTGAGCAGCAGGCCTAGTGTGATGCCTTGCTGCTAAGGATTTAGTAAAGGCCTTAATAGAAAAAGAAGATGAAGGCCTAAAAACACCATGGGTGGAGGTGGATCTCTCCACATTAGTAAGCTCGACATAAGCCGGGGCTTCGGTTGTAGTCTGGGAAAGGGCCGATGACCCAGCGGCCTCGGGTACAGAAGACACCGCCAAAGGAGTGTCGTCGGTAGTCAGGGACTGCAAAGGCGTCTCGCTGAGAACCGGACCACGTGTAGCCTGTTTCGGCGTGGTGTCGGTGGAGACCGCGGGCCTCGCATGTCGGTCCTTTTCCTTGCGTTTTTTGGATAAAACGGAGTGTCCGACGACATTTTATAGTCAAAAGCTTTAACAAAATAGTGTTGGGCGAACTCCGCCCGACGCTTGATAGTGCGTTTATTGAAGGTAGCGCAAAAGCGACAGCCCGAGACGTCGTGGTCTGGGCCCAAACAAGGTATGCAAAGGGAATGGAAATCCTTATGTGGTATTTGCTTCCCACAAGAAATACAATTATTAACTTTTTCTGACATCGGTCTGAGGCAAGAAAAGTTTCCCCAACGGGGTTCTTAGCTTTAATGAAGACTTCAGTTCCAAATATTTTCGTAATTCAGGAGCTGGCCGACCGGCACTTGCGAACTGCTTCTGCTTCGGGCACCGCGCGGCAAAAAAGACTGAAGAACATGGCGTCGGCTGTGTCTTATATACTCTGGCCTTCCTGACGTCAGAAGAGTAAGCGACAACAACCGACGCCGGACCAAGACTTTGGAATTCGGCCGACCGAGGGACCGCCTGACGGCTGAAAACCCTTCTGTGATTACTGCAGCTGTATGCACGATGAACATCATGCATATATTACCATAAACATTTCTTTCATCTACAAGCAAATACACCACATAGGTAGTATAGAGATGAGAAGTACAGAAAAGTCCCAGCAATGGAAAAAAGGGGGATGGTGGGTGGGTAACCTGGACTGCAACAGTGAATACACTCGAACATCTACATTTATGGTAGGTACACAACTGTACTATGTTCGTGTTTCACTGTTGCAGTCATTACACTTGGGTAGAATCCCAAAGCTGAGGTTGGGTGGCTGGGTCTAAATTGGATTTGGAGAGGCTAACAAGCCCTGCAGGACTGCAGTGGCAAAGCCCACTCTGGATTTAGAGTAGAGAGGTAAGTGGTAGTGCTTGGTGAAAGTGTGCACTGAGCTCCAGGTTGCAGCTTCTAAAATGTCTTTGGTTGGTACTCCTCAGAGGAAAGCTGCTGAAGTGGCTGCTGCTCTGGTAGAATGAGGCCTAATGCCCTTAGGCACTGATTTGCCATGTTGTGCATAACAGAAGCGGATGCAGTGTCCTATCCATTTCGTGACTGTCTGTTTTGTGATCGGCTTTCCTTGTGATCCTGCAGCATATGCTACAATCAGTTGCTCAGTTTTTCTGAAAGCTTTTGTTTTGTCCAAGTAGAATCGTAGCTGTCTGTATATCCAAACCGTGCAGAAGTTTCTCCCCTTTATTCTGCGGATTTGGATAAAAAGTAGGTAAATGAATGGTTTGGTTTAAGGCCACATTGGAGACCACCTTTGGCATGAATGTTGGGTTTGTCCTAAGAGAAACCCTGTCCTGATGAAAAATGAGGAAAGGTTCCACAGCCATTAATGCCTGGAACTCTGAGACTCTTCTTGCTGAAGTTATTGCTAGGAGCAGAGCAGTTTTCCATGATAAGAATTTTAGATCAGCTGTGTTGGCTGGTTCAAAAGGAGGCAGTGTGAGTTTTTCTAAAACAAAATTGAGGTCCCAAGTAGGTACTGGTGCTCTCCTTGGGGGTCTTATATTTTTTGCCCCTCTGAGGTACTGTCGTAGGAGAGTATGTGAAAAAAAAGAGGAGGTTCCGTATTGTAATGAGCTGAAATAGCAGAGGCATGGATTTTAATAGATGAGAAAGATAAGCCTTTGTCAAGCATCTCAGTTAGGTATTGTAAAATCTGAGGTATATTAGGGAAAAGTGGTTCGAGTCCTTGGTGCCTGGTTCCAAGCACAGAACTCTTCCATTTTTCTGCATAAGATTTCCTAGTGCTTGGTCTCCTGGCTTCTAAAATGACATCCATAACAGCTTGAGAGAGAGATGCAGTCTGAGTGGCTACATTATCTGCCATGCTGCCAGGTGTAAGGTTCTCAGATGACTGTGCAGAATCTGATTGTTTTGTTGTCAGAAGATGAGGAATTTGAGGTAGAAGCCAAGCTGCGCCTTGAGACAAACTCTTTAGGATTGGGTACCAGTGCTGGCGTGGCCAGTCTGGTGCAATCAGGATCATTTTTGGCCTTTCTTGTCTGACTTTAAGTAGCACCTTGGTGAGAAGAGGCATTGGAGGGAAGGCATGAAAAATGAGGAAAGGCTCCACTGCCATTAGTGCCTGTAGCTCTGAGACTCTTCTAGCTGAAGTTATTGCTAATAGCAGAGCAGTATTCCATGAAAGAAATTTTAAATCAGCTGAAAAAGCTGGTTCAAAGGGCGGCAGTGTAAGCTTTTCCAGAACAAAGTTGAGATCCCAAGTAGGTGTTGGTGCTCTCCTGGGCGGTCTTATGTTCTTAGCCCCTCTGAGGTACTGTCTTAGCAGTGGATGTGAGAATAATGGAGGATCCGTGTTGCAATGAGCGGAAATTGCTGAGGCGTTTGATAGTTCGTTTATTAAACCTAGCACAAAACCAACAACCTGTGACGTCGTAGTCTGGGCCTAGGCAAGGAATACAATAAGAATGGAAGTCCTTATGAGGTATTTGCTTCACACAAGAAATGCAATTGTTAACTTTTTCTGACATCGGACTGAGGCAAGAAAAGGTTCCCCAACGGGGTACTTAGCTTTATTGAGACTTCGGACTGAAATTCAATTTGAAAATCTCAGGTGTCGGCCGACCGGCACTTGCGAACTGCTTCTGCTTCGGGCACCGCGCGGCAAGAAAGACTGAAGAAAATGGCTTCGAATGCCTCTTATACACCCCTGGTGCACTGACGTCAGGGAAGAAGTGACGTCACAGGTTGCCGGACCAAGACTTTGGAACTCAGGCAGACTGCGGGACCGCCTGACGGCAGGATAACCCAAGTGTGATGACTGCAGCAGGGTAACACGATGAACATCTGGGTCTTTGTTGCCAACATTATGAAATAAGTAGTCAGTTGTCTTTGTTTGTCTGGCGTGAGATAAGCCATCTGGGCAGTTGTATTTAAGCTTGCACCCAGGAATATTATCTCGTGTGAGGGTACTAGTTTTGATTTATTTTCGTTTGCTGTGTACCCTAGGCATGTTAGTAATCTTTTTACAAACGCCAGATGCTGTAGTAGAATGTCTTTGTTCTCTGCTTGAATAAGGCAATCGTCCAAGTAAGGATAAATTTGTATTCCTCTTTGTCTGCAAAATGCAATTACTGGTGCCAGGCATTTTGTGAAGACCCTGGGCGCAGTAAATAAGCCAAAGGGCAGTGCAGAGAATTGGTAGTGCATTGAGCTAGCTATAAATCTGAGGTATCTTCTGCATGAATGTCTGATTGGGACATGCAGGTATGCCTCTTTTAGGTCTAAAGTCACAAGCCATGCCTTCTTGCCCAGCATGGGCAGAAGCTGCTGCAGAGTCAACATTTTGAATTTCGGAATATCCAGAAATGTGTTTAGAATAGACAGGTCCAGTATTGGTCTCCAGGCTTTGTCCTTTCTGGGTACCAAGAAGAGTCTTGTGTAAAATCCTTGTTCCTGCTCTTGCTGTGGCACTCGCTGAATGGCCCTCATGTCCATGAGGGATGAAACTTTTTTGAGCCTCTGTCCATTGATTGTGTGGCAGGTCTGGAATTCCATTTGCCCTTGGCAGGGGTGTGAAAATGGAACCTGTAGCCTTGAGAAACTATATTCAGGACCCATTTGTCCTGGGTGATCATGTGCCAATTTTGTGAAAAAAGTGCTAGTTTTGCCCCTAAAGGGGCTGCCAAAACATAAATGCTCGGTGCTGGCAGGGGAAAGTCATTGAGACTGCTTCCTGTATGGCTGTGATTTATCTTCTCCACTTTTGGAGGTAGAAGCACCCCATTGTTTAGACCTGTATGAGCCCTGGGGCTGGGATCTGCCTCTCGGCCATCTGTATCTGCCTCTTTGTGGCCTGTCTGACACTGCAAAGGACCAATTCTTTGCAGGCCAGTTCCTGCTAAATCTGGGTGGTTGTACCTGTATGAAATCCTTGACTGTCTGCATAGATTTAGCTTTGTCCTCCATTTTCTTCAACACCTCTTCTGCTTTAACACCAAACAAGGTATCATGCTGTAATGGAGCATCTAATAATTTTGCTTTAACATGATCAGGCAGATTCTGTTCCTTTAACCAAGCATGCCTACTAATGACAGAACCCGTAACAGTGGCCCTGCAGGAGGCCTCCAGAGAATCAAAACCACATTGCAAAGCATGCTTTCCCGCTTGTTCAGCTGCATGCAATAAACCATGCAGTTCTTTGTTTTCTGCACATTCAGAATTTATCATCATTTTCTGTTTAAGTAGTGACATAAGATATTGCTGATATTTAAGCATATGAAACTGACAATTTAAAGCCCTTACAGCCAAGGTAGCAGAAGTGTAAATCTTTTTCCCCCATCTGTCCAGGGCCCTTGAATCCCTATCAGAGGGGAAAGGGTTTTTTGCAGTGGAAGCCTTGACCCCTTTGGGACCCTGAGAGATAGTTTCTGGGTCAGCAGCAGGGTTTTTATAAAGAAATTTATGTGAATCTGGAACCCTGTAGTATCTGTCTGGCTTAACAGGAGCTGGTGGTAGAGAGTCAGGAGTTAGACCGGACTCTGAAAATACATCATCTACAATGTCTAAAACAGGAGAAATAGCAAGGGGCCTGTGTTGAGGTAGTAAAAGAAAATCTCTGAGCCTTTTCTTAGATTCTGAGTAATCTTGGCTCTCTCAGTGGAAGTGCTCCCTCATAGTATACAGTGTCTCCCCAAAAGATTAATCATCAGGAGGGGAGGCTGAAGGGATAGATTCTTCAGCATCAGAATCCTCATAGGGAGGAAGAGCGTATTCCTGTTCAGAAGAGGAATCAGAGGAAATGGAAACCTGATCTGAAGTTTCATATTCTATCTCTTGCCTAGGCCTCTTATCAGGAGGGGGATGGGAACCCCTGATCAATGTAATTAGGTTTTCGGCCATTTTAAGCATCTGTTTTTTAGGCATGGAGGCCTGTCCAGGGGAATGTTGTACTTGTTTCTTTGTCTTTAGATGTGCTTTACTCTTTGCCTTTGAAGCTGAAGTCGTTTTCATATACAACAGAGTGGGCCTGAAAACACCCTCAGAAGCTGATGCCTGCTCAGCGGCTCCGGACCCATCTGAGGGAATAATTTCCGAGGATCCAATACCTTGAGTTTCCAGCGGCCTAGTCGGCTCCACATGGGAGTCGGAAGCGGCCTGTGGCTCTGAGGTAGCAGGCCTCAGGGGCTGCAAGAACCGGCGACTAGCTTAGATGAAGCCTCGTTGTCGGTTTTGGACCTCGGATGCCTGCCTTTTCTTTGTCTTTGTGCTTTTTATAGATTCCGGTAGTTGGCTGTTCCGACGGCATTATATAATTAAATTTTCTGCAAAAATAATGAAATGCAAAATCGTACCGACGCTCAATAGTGCGTTGATTAAATCTAGCACAAAATCGACAACTAGCAATGTTGTGGTCAGGGCCTAGGCAAGGAATACAGTAAGAATGAAAATCCTTATGAGGTATTTGCTTCCAACAAGAAATACACTTATTAACTTTTTCTGACATCAGTCTGGAGCAAGAAAAATAGTTTCCCCAATGGGGTACTTAGCTTTAATGAAGACTTCGGATCTCAAATTTGAACTTGAAAATCTCAGGAGTCGGCCGACCGCCACTTGCAAACTGCTTTTGCTTCGGGCACCGCACGGCAAGAAAGACTGAAGAAAATGGCGTCGGCTGCATCTTTTATACCCCTGGCACACTGACGTATGGGAGGAGGCGACAGCAACTGATGCCGGACCAGGACTTTGGAATTCAGGCCGACTGCGGGTAGCCTGCCAGCAGGATAACCCAATTGTAATGACTGCAACAGTAAAACGCGATGAACATCTGATAGTGCATGTAGCCTGCTCTGAAGTGTAGGTATTTTCTGCAAGATTCCCTTACTGGAATGTGCAGGTAAGCTTCCTTTAAGTCCAATGTTGCCAACCAGGCATTTTTGCCTAGCATGGGAAGCAGCTGCTGAAGAGTTAGCATCTTGAATTTTGGGATCACCAAAAAAGTGTTTAGGAAAAAAGTGTTTAGGATAGAGAGATCCAGGATAGGACACCAGGAGCCGTCTTTTCTGGGCACCAGAAAATGTCATGAGTAGAAACCTTGTCCCCTTTACTCTTCTGGGACAGTTTGAATAGCTCTTATACTTGAGAGAGAGAACTTGCTTTTGAGCCTCTGCCCACTGATTTAGGTGTATAGCTGGCCAACTGTCTGGGGTTGGTAAAGTGTGGAATTGGAATCTGTATCCCTGGGAAACTATATATAAAACCAATTTCTCCTGGGTAATGACTTCCCAGTTTTTTGCCTGCAGAGCAATCTTTCCCCCTAAAGGAGCAATCAGTTGAGAAGGGCTTGGAAGTTTTAAAGTTAAATCATTGAGACAGTTTACCATAAGGGGGGGGGGGGTCTTACTACTCCCTGCTTTGGAAGTGGGAGCCCCCCACTACTTAGTCCTGTGCGTACCTTGGGACTGAAGCACGAGTGTTCTGCTGGGTCTGGGTTTGGACTGAGAAAGCCTGGAAGAGGCAGGAAAGGACCAATTCTTAAAAAGCCAATGCCTACTAAATCTTGGAGGCTGCACTTGCAAGAAATCTTTAACAGTTTGCATAGATTTAGCCTTTTCTTCCATCTTTTTAAGTACTACTTCTGCTTTGTTGCCAAACAGGCAGTCCTGGTTTAAGGGAGCATCCAGTAATTTAGCTTTAACATGATCTGGCAAAGTTTGCTCCATAAGCCAAGCATACTTCTAAGTATAGACCCAGTGACAACAGCCCTGCAAGAAGCCTCTAATGAATCACAAACCACATTGCAAAGTATGTTTTCCAACTTGTTCAGAAGAATTCATTAAATCCTGCAATTCTTTATTTTCCACACAGTCAGGAATCAACATCGTTTTTTGTTTAAGCAGTCCAATAACATGTTGCTGATATTTTAACATATGAAACTGGCAGTTTAAAGCCCTAAAGGCCAAGGTTGCAGAAGTGTAAACTTTCTTACCCCATCTATCCAGCGCCCTGGAGTCTCTATCAGAAGGGGTAGGATTTTTAACAGGAGAAGCCTTAATGCCCTTGGGCCCCTGTGAAATAGTCTCTGGATCTGCAATAGGATATTTGAAAAAGAACTTGTGGGACTCAGGGACCCTGTAGTATCTGTCAGGTTTTCTGGGAGCAGGAGGCAGGGAATCAGGGGGCCAAACTAGATTCCGAGAAAGCATCAACAACAATGTCTAGTACAGGAGGAATATCTAAAGGCCTATGCTGAGGTAGGAGAAGGAAATTCCTAAGCCTCTTTTTTGAATCAGAAAAATCCTAGCTTTCCCAGTGGAAATGCTCTCTTAGAGTATGTAAGGTTTCCCCAAAAGAAAAATCCTCCGGAGGGGAAGCAGAGGGAATAGAGTCCTCTGCATCAGAATCCTCATACGAGGGTAATGACAAATCCAGATCATCAGAAGAGTTAGAAAAAACAGAATCCTGATCAGAAGATTCATAATCAACCTCAGTCCTAGGCCTCTTAGAAGGGGGGGGGGGGTTGGCTACCCCTGATTAGAGGTATAAGATCTTCAGCTATTCTTATCATTTGTTTTTTAGGCATAGAGGCCTGAGCATGTGGTCTGGGCGTCGGTTTTTTAGACATGGATTGAGATTTAGGCCTAAGTAATGAAGGAGGCGTCTATTTACTATGCAAGTCCGTAGGCCTGAATACACCCTAAGAAGCCGGTGCCTGCAGAGCGGCTCTGGACCCATCCAAGGTAGAGACATTCGCGGGTTCCATAGTTGAAGCATCTCGCGGCATACTGGACTTCGAATGGGTCTCAGTACAGGCCTGCGAATCAGAAGTAGCGGGTTTCAGGGGCTACGAAAGCGCCTCAGTGAGTACCGGTGAACTGGCAACTGGCTTAGGAGAAGCGTCGTCGGCAGTTTTGGACCTCGGCGGCCTGTCTTTATCTCTGTGTTTTTTCAGAATCCGGGAAGTCGGATAGCTAACCGACGACATTTCTGGATAATTAAACCGAGAAATGAAATATTTAGAGGCAAAAATATACAAATGACGGATAGTGTGCTGATTAAATAAAGCACAAAACCAACAGTAAGGTACGTCGTGTTCAGGGCCTAGGCAAGGAATACAGTACGAATGAAAATCTTTATGAGGTATTTGCTTTCCACAAGTAATGCAATTATTAACATTTACTGGCATCGGTAAGGAGCAAGAAAAAGTTTCTACAATGGGGTACTTAGCTTTAGTTGAAGACTTCGGTTCTGAAACTCGAAAAATTTCAGGAGTCAGCCAACCACCACTTGCGAACTGCTGCTGCTTCGAGCACGGCACGGCAAGAAAGACTGAGGTAATGGCGTCGGCTGCATGTTTTATACCCCTAACGACCTGACGTCATGGAAGAAGGGACAGCAACAGACGCAGGACCCAAGACTTTGTTAATCAGGCCGACTGAGGGCAACCTGCAAGCAGATAACCCAAATATAATGACTGCAACAGTGAAACACGAAGAACATTATCAGATTCCTGATTAGAAGAATCAGAAAGAAATTCAGTTCTAGGTCTCTTAGAGGGGGAAGGCTGTCTTCCCCTAATTAAGGTAATAAGGTCCTCAGCCATTCTAAGCATTTGTTTTTGAGGTATATGGGCCTGAGCTCGCGGTTAAGTCGTCTGTTTTCTAGGCGTAGTGCAAGTATTAGGCCTGAGGAATTTGGAACTTTTGGATGGAAACAATGGCGTCGATTTAAAATGAATGTCTGTAGGCCTGAATACACATTCAGAAGCCGGTGCCTGCACAGTGGCTCTGGACCCATCCAAGTTAGAGACATCCACAGGTTCCATAGTCGAAGCAGCATCTCGCGGCATACCGGACTCTGAATGGTTCTCAGTAGAGGCCTGCGAACCTTAAGTAGCGGGTATCAGGGGCTGCGCAGAAGCGTTGTCGGCAATTTTGGTTCTAAGCTGTCTGTCTCTGTCTTTATCCTTACGATTTTTCGGAAGATCGGTAGTCGGATGGCTTAATGAAGCCATTCCAGAGTACTGAGACCTTGTACGAAAGTAATTGGCTGCAAAAATTGCCCGACGATGAATAGTTCATGGGTTGAACAAAGCACAAAACCGATAGTGAGGGATGTCGTGGTCTGGGTCTACACAGGGGATGCTGTACGAATGAAAATCTCTTGAGATATTTGCTTTCCACAGGTAAGACAATTGTTAACTTTTACTGACATCAGTTGTAGCAAGAAAAAGGATCCCCAACGGAGTACTTATCTTTTTTGAAGACTTCGGGTCTGAAACTCAAAAACGAAAATTTCAGGAGTCGGCCGAACAGCACTTGCAAACTGCTTCTGCTTTGGGCACTGCACGGCAAGAAAGACTGATGTAATGGCGTTGGCTGCATACTTTACACCCCTGACGACCTGACGTCATGGAAGAGGAGACAGCATCCGAAGCAAAAATCCGAAGATTCTGGTATTCAGGCCGGCTGAGGGCTACTTGCAGGCAGATAACCCAAATGTGATGACTGCAACAGTGAAACACGAAGAACATCGACCGGAGGCCATAGCTACACTATAGTGTGTCTGGCAACCTGAGATGCCAAGTAGAGCTTAGATGCAACCTGAGAATTGTTGGGAGTGTCAGGCATGGAGGAAGCTTGAGAGACCAAATCTAGAGCATATTTGACCATGTGAGTCTGGTAATTGATGGCTCAAAATGCCAGTGTTGAAGATGTATACATCTTTTTCCCCAGTATGTCCATGACTTTGCTATCCCTGTCAGAAGGCAAGAGGTAGGAGGAAGATACAAGTCTGGACTGTTTGTCAGGGGCCACTGCAATGACTGCAGGATCTGCCATTTGTGGCTTTACGAGGAATGTGTGCTCATCAGGGACCTTGTAAAAGCGGTCAGGTCTTTTGGGAGCTGGTGGCTGTGATTCTGGTGTCTTTGAGGCTGATGCAAATGCATCTAGGTAGGCTGGAATCACAGGAGGTACAGTTGAGGGTGAGGGCGAGTCCACTTGGAATAATTCAAAAAAATCTCTTTTGGGCTTCTGACATCTGAGTTGCATTCAACTTGAAGTACTCCATTTTAGTAACAGTTTCTCCAAAGGAAATGTCTTCAGGGGAAGCATCTCTCTCTAGGGAGTCCTCACCTGGGGAGTAGTAGTCCAGAGGGGAAGCTATCTGTGAGGAATACGTGACCAACTCATCTGAGAAGGACGACGATGAAGCTTCCTCCTGGGTGTGAGCAGGAGGATGGAAGCAGCTGGGACTGACCTGGGGCGGAGGGGCAGGAAATGTGGCAGCTGGAGGGTCTGACGGCCTAAGAGTCATAAAGGCCTGCAGCAAAGAATGGGAGAACGTATGTCAGTCTGGTTGATCCTCAGAGGAAGCAGACAAATGCTTAGTTTTTATTGTTTCCTCTTAAGAGGAGTAGATTTACGAGAGACAGATGGGCCTAATATCGAAGATCAGGCCTGTAGGACAGGATTACGAATCCTGGACAGAGAGAGGGCATCTGATGGGGCCAGGTTTCCACTCAACCTCGGCCGACGTCGGTACACCCTCCGAGAACGTGCCTACCAGTGTCTCTGAGGCAGCTTCTATGAGGGTAGTTGCTGAAAACACTGGTTCTAATGGACTTCCCTCAGCCCCTAAATCGGTAGCTGGTGGGACTTCCAATGATGGAGGGGCAGAAGCGGTAGACTTTGCAAACTTGGTAGTCTTTTTTTGGCGACTCCGCCACGATGGCCGACTCCGGATCCATACGTAGGGTAAAGCTTTTTAACCTCTGGTTCTCAAGGTAAAGTTTTAATGCCGCCAAACGACTATGGAGGGTTTTCGGTACAAAAGACTGGCATATACTACAGGTGGTGTAGTTGTGTTCCTGGCCTAAGCAAGACAAACACAGTTCGTGCCAATCTTTGTGTGAGATACGACGTCCGCAGCTACATTTCCCATTTCTAGCGGATATCGGCCAAGAATAACAACAAGCAACAAAAGCTCAAGCAAGAAAAAAGTTTTTTCCCTACGAAGTACTTATCTTCAGACGTCCAAGACACAGGAGCGAAGCAATCAATCTGACGTTCGATTGCGGCAGAAGAGTTCTGAGGTCTGTGCATGCAAACGTCACATTTAAGGTTCCTGGTTTATGGCCCTGTATGTGACGTCCCACGCACCTGGCAGCAACCAGGCTTAAGCTTTTGCATAAGATTCGGACGTGCAGGTTGCCTGAGGCGGAGGATACCACAGTAAGAATACTGCAACATGGGAATAAGAAGGGCATTGTCCAGATATGGAAAGATCTGTAAACCCTGGACTCTACAATAAGCAATCACAGGAGCCAAGCATTTTGTAATACCCTTGGTGCTGCAGAGAGACCAAAGGGGCAAAGCAGAGAACTAAAAATGTGATGAAGCAACAGAAAAATGCAAATATTTCTTTGAAAAGGGGATGAATGGGAATGTGAAGGTAAGCATCATTGATGTCCAGGGAAACCATAAAAGACTGGTGGAAGGATGAGGAGAAGCAATGTAGGCATAGAAAGCATGTAGAAGGTTGGGCTCTTTAGAAAGGTGTAGAGGTGTGAAATATCCAGAATGGGCTTCCAAGAGTCATCTTTACAGGGAAAGTACAGTTGTGTACACTTAGCATAAATGTAGATGTTCGAGTGTATTCACTGTTGCAGTCATCACATTTGGGTTATCCCTGCCAGGGTAGCCCTCGGCCGGCCCGAATACCAGAGACTAAGTATTTCTGCGTCGGTTGCTGTCACTTGAGGACTGGCGTCAGGTTGTCAGTGGTATAAAGTAAGGCAGCCGACGCCATTACATCAGTTTTTCTTGCCATAACCTATCAGGAGCCCCCAAAGTAGGAGGCCAGGTTCTGGTGGAAGAACCCCACCAGTGGAAAATAAATACAGATCTGTCTCTTGTAAGGAAAGGATAACAAGGAAGAATGGTATAAAAAGGAGAAGGAGAAAAAAGGGGGATGGAGGGAGGGAAAACAAGACTGCTACAGTGAATACACTCAAAACATCTACATTTATGGTAAGTGTACACAGCTGCACTATGTTCTTCGTGTTTCACTGCTGCAGTCATCACATTTGGGTAGATTCCCAAAGCTGAGGAAATGGGTGGAGGCAGTCAAGGATGCTAGGGGCTGGCTAGGATGCCCTGCAAGACTTTAGAGGCAAACTCTGCCCTGGATTTGGAGAAGAGAGGCGGGTGGTAATGCTCGGTAAAAGGTGGCAGCCTCCAGGAAGTCCCTGGTGGGGACTCCTCTGAAGAAAGCTGCAGAGGTGGAGGCTGCTTTGGTGGAGTGCATCCTGACCCCCTTGGTGTGAGGCCTACCATGTGGTTTTAGCAGAAATGGATGCAGGGTGCTCTCCATTTCGAAATGGTTTGCTTGGAGATGGCTTTGCCTTCTGCCAGTAGCAATTGGTCAGACTTTCTGAAGGGTTTAGTCCGGTCCAGACAGTATCTGAGATGTCTGTGCACATCTAGAGAGTGAAGAATTCGTTCCCCCTTATTCTGGGGATTAGGAAAGAAGGTGGGCAAATGAATGGATTGGTTGAGAGCCACACTGGACACCACCTTGGGCATGAAGGATGGGTTAGTACTAAAGGATACCCGGTCTGCATGGAAGATGACGAAGGGTTCCACAGTCATGAGTGCTTGCAGCTCAGAGACTCTTCTGGCTGAAGTGATGGCCAGAAGGAAGCCTGTCTTCCAGGAGAGAAACTTTAGCTTTGCAGAAGCTGGTTCGAAAGGAGGCAGGATGAGCTTTTCCAAGCCAAAGTTAAGGTCCCAAGCTGGTGTTAGTGGTTTTCTGGGAGGCCTCAAGTTGCTAGCCCCTCTGAGGAACTGTTTGATCAAAGGGTATGAGAAAAGGGGCTGCTCAGTGGGTAAAGGAGCAGAAATAGCAGAGGCATGAATTTTTATAGAAGAGAAAGACAGACCACTGTGTAGTAGGTCAGCTAAGTAATCCAGGATGAGAGGAAGGGAGGGTTGTGCCAAATTGGCTGCCTTAGCCTGGATCCAGGTGCAGAACCTTTTCCACTTATCTGCCTAAGACTTTCTGATGCTAGGGTGTCTGGCCTCAGGGATAACATCCAGAACCGGTTTACTGAGGATGGCAGATTGGTTCGGGGTTAGGGAATAAGCCAAGCTGCCAAACTGAGTGGCTACAATTGGGGATGCATGAATTCCCCTACCCTCCTGGTTAGGAGGTTTGGAATCCGATGAAGATGCCACGGAGTCAGTGGGGACATGCTGCGCAGCAAGGAGCACCAGTGCTGTCGGGGCCAGTCTGGAGCTATAAGAATGGTCCCTGGTTTTTCCTCCCTTATTTTGAGCAGTACCCTGGGGATGAGTGGTAGGGAAGGAAAGGCACAGACCAAGAGGTTGACCCAGGGGAAGGACAGGGCGTCCACTTTCCAAGCCATGCAGTGATGCTCCCTGGTGCAGAATATGCTGAGCTGATGGTTGGTGTGGAAGGCAAAGAGGTCAACCTTCAGGGTTTCCCCATTTCCAAGTTATAAGGAAAAAGGTACTTCTGTTGAGCTGGCACTCGTGTGGGTCCAAAAGGTTTCTGCTTAACTGGTCTGCCTGGGAGTTGAAAGAGCCTGGTAGGTATTGTGCTAACAGGTGTAGTTGCATAGAAGAGGCTGTGAGCCAAAGGGTCATGGCCTGCCTGCATAGACGGTAGAAGTGAGACCCTCCCTGCTTGATGTACTACATCACAGTGGCGTAGTCCGTTTTGATCATGAGAACCCCTGGAGAGAGAAAGGGTTTGAAAGCATTCAAGGCGTGTTGCACTCTGCACCTGCCGTCCAGGTGTGCACCCCAAGCGTAGTCTGATGCATCTGTGGTGAGGGTCTGTGTGGCGGGGTGTGGGGAGAAGGGCAGTCCCTTGCTGTGGAAGCATGCTGTTGTCCACGAAAGAAATTCCTTTCTGAGGCAAGGAATTATAGGAAGAAGAGTTTCCAGGTCTTGAGAGTGTTGACACTAAAGGCTCTTTAGGTATCACAGAAGTTTCTTCATATGCAGTCTGGTATATGGAATGAGGAGTATACAAAATGCCATTAACCCCAGAGGTTGCAGAATTTTCCTTGCAGAAAGCTGGGGCCGGGTGGCCAGTTGAGAGAAGTAGGCTGACAGAAAAATTTGTTTCCCTGGTGTAAGGTATGCCATCTGGGATGCTGTGTCCAGACTTGCTCCCAGGAAGTTTATCCTTTGGGTGGGTACCTGTATTGATTTATTTTCGTTGATCGTGTACCCTAGGGAGGTTAGTAGGCTCTTTACAAAGGCAAGGTGATTGAGCAGGTTTTCCTGGCTGGCTGGCTGTCTGTCTGAATAAGGCAGTCCTCTAAGTTGGGGTAAATCTGAATATTTCTTTGCTGCAAAAGGCAATGGTCAGAGATAGGCATTTTGTGAAAACTCTGGGAGTAGTTGAGATCCTTCCCTGAAGCGGAGATATTTTCTGCATGATTCCCTGAGAGGAATGTGGAGGTAGGCCTATTTTAGATCCAGGGTGGATAGCCAAGCATCCCTGGAGAACATGGGTAGCAGCTGCTGGAGGGTGAGTATTTTGAATTTTGGGATCACCAGGAAGGTGTTCAAAATGGATAGATCGAGGATAGGGCGCCAGAAAAAGTTTGGAGTAGAAGCCTTGGCCTATCTGTTCTGCAGGAACGTGCTCTACTGCTGTCAGAGATAGCAGGGAATGGATTTGCTTTTGAGCCTCTGCCCAATGATTTGGTGGTAGATCTGGGAACCCTTCTGAGGATGGAAGGGTGTGGAAGGAGAATTTGTATCCCTGAGACACAATGTTCAGAACCCACTGGTCCTTGTTAATGGTGGTCCAGGTGCTTAAGTGAAGGGAGAGTTTTCCTCCTAGGGGTAAGTGCAGGTGGGCAGAGGGGAAGTTGTGAGGAGGTAAGTCATTGTGAGTTCTTACCATAAGGGGGTGGCTTAGAACTTCCTGGTTTTGAAGTGTAGGTAGTTCACTGCGTAGATCTCTGCATTCCCTGGGGCTGTTGTCTGGGGGGGGGGGGTCTGTTTCCACGAGTCCTAGGCTGGGCCTCTTTACTCATAGCAGGAAAGGACCACTGCTTGGAGGGAAAATGCCTGCTGAACCTAGGGGGTTGGGCCTGTAAGAAATATTTAACTGTGCATAGATTTTTCTTTTTCTTCCATTTTATTTAAGACCTCTTCTGCCTTGGTGGCAAATAAGCTATCTTTGTGCAAGGGTGCATCCAACAATTTAGATTTGACATGGTCTGGCAGGGGTTGTTCCTTAAGCCATGCACGTCTTCTAATGACAGATCCAGTGATTGCTGCCCTGCAAGAAACTTCTAGGGTGTCAAAAACCACAGTGCAAGGTGTGTTTAATTACTTGACTTGCATAATACATTAAGTCTTGTAAATCTTTAGATTCTGCCCAAGCAGGACAGGACAACATTTTTGGTTTAAGGGGTTCCAAGGTATGTAGCTGATATTTAAGCATATGGAACTGACAATTTAGTGCCCTGATAGCAAGAGTAGCTGAGGTGTATAATTTTACCCCATCTGTCCACTGCTTGGGAATCCCTGACTGAGGTGGTGGGATTCTTAGCAGAGGTTGCTTTAATCCCTTTTGGCCCTTGAGAAATTACCTCAGGATCAGCTGCTGTATTTTTAAAAAAAGATATTTGTGTGAGTCAGGGACTCTGTAGTACCTGTCTGGTTTTCTGGGAGCATCAGCATCAGGAAACAAGCTAGACTCAAGGAAAGCATCATCCACCACATCCAGGACTGGGGGGATGGCCAAGGGTCTGGGTTGTGGAAGATCTAGGAATTCAGAGAGTCTCTTTTTAGACTGAGGGTAGTCCTGACTCTCCCATTGGAAATTCTCCCTTAAAGTATGCAAGGTTCCCCCATAGGAAAAATCCTCTGGGGGAGAGGCTGAAGGAATGGAGTCCTCTGCATCAGAATCCTCATAAGTGGAGAGGGGCTGCATGTCTTCATAGTCAGATGCATCAGATTCACTACTGGGGACAGAACTCTCTTGCTTTTTGAGGGGGTAGCTTGGATTCCCCTGATAAGCATGATACGGTCTGCCATTTTAAGCATTTGAGAGTGACGCAAGGTAGCAGACGCCTGAGAGTGGGTAGTTGGTTTCTTGGGTGTGGTTCGAACCCTGGGCCTAAAGAACTTGGCTGTTTTCAAAAGAACGGTATTCGCGAAAGAAGACATCGGTTTGTGTCAAGATTCAGAGGCGAGAAGGACTTCCTCGGAAGCCGGTGGCTGCTCAGTGGCTCCGGACCCATTCAAGGTAGAGACGACAGCAGGATCCTTGGACAAAAGAGTTTTGTGTCATACCGGATTCCGAAAGGGTTTCGGCAGCAGCCTGCAAATCACCTGAAGTGGGCAACAGGGGCTGCGAAAGCACCTCACTGAGTACCGGAGGACTGATGACTAGCTTAACAGAAGCTTCCTTGGAAGGTTTGGACCTGTGCAGTCTGCTTCTGTCTTTATCTTTACATTTTTTCTGAAAATCTGCTGTCGGATGGCTTACCGAAGCCATATTGGAATTAGAGGTCTGTAAATAAAAATATCTGGCTACAATAAGGGCCTGACGACAGATAGTTCTGGCATTAAACAAAGCAGAGACGTGACAACAGGGGACATCGTGGTCTGGGCCTAGGCAAGTGATGCAGTTAACAGGGGAAGCCTCGTGTGGTATTTGCTTTTCACAGGCAAGACAATTACTAACTTTTTCTGACAGAGATTAGTGCAAGAAAAAAGGATCCCCAACGGGGTACTTAGCTTTAGAAGACAAACTTCAATTCTGTAACAAAAACTCCAGTAGCAGCCGACCAGCACTCGTGCAAACTGCTTCTGGCTCCATGGCAAGAAAGACTGATGTAATGGCATCGGCTGCCTTCCTTTATATCACTGACGACCTGACGTCAGTCCTCATGCGACAGCAACTGATGCAGAAATATTAAGTCTCTGGTATTTGGGGCGGCCGAGGGCTACCCTGGTAGGGATAACTCAAATGTGATGACTGCAACAGCGAAACATGAACATTATCCAGGAACATGCTGGAGTAGAACCCTCTTCCTCTTTGATGCAGTGGAACTTCGTGAATAGTTCCCCGAGATTTCAATACCTGGAGCATCTCTGCAAAAAAATAATTGCTCTTGAGGTGGTTGAGAAATACCCATATGAGATGGAAGAGTTTCCCCACACCAGGTGAATAATGGAAAGGACCCATGAATCTTGAGTGATATGTTGCCAGACTAGAAGGGACAGTGAAAGACGCAGAGAGAGAGAGAGAGAGAGAGAGGAAAAGTGAACAAGAAAAGTATTGTGAGTCACAGACTAACTGGCCTGTCTGGAAAAGGCTGTTTTTGGGCAAGAGCAGGCTAAGAGGGTTTAGAAGCAGTAGGTTTCCCAACATCCTTCTACTGGAAGGAAAAGTGCAGGACTGTTTCCTACAAAAAGGAGCTTTAGTTGGGCAACTCCTTTGAAATTTAGGAACCAGAGACACAAAGATGTGTTTTAGGTCCTGAAATTCTTTACCTTCCTCCTGCAATGACTTGAAAAAGTCTGCTGCTGCAGTCCCAAACAAAGCCTCATCTAAGGGAGCATCTGGTAATTTAGCCGTAAAATAGATCTGGAAGTGGTTGAAGCCTCAACCAGGACTATCCCCTCAAAACATAACCAGATGCAGCTGCTCTAGTAGATGCTTCAGCTGCACAACAGCTGTATTTAATGGAGTGGTGTGCCACCTGGGAGGAAGCCTCCAGACCTGATGAAAGCTGTGAATTAACTTCAGACTCTGGAAAGTCAGACAGAAGCGGAGTAGCCTGTGAAAGGTGAGCCAAAGCATACTTGGTCGAATGGGTTTTTAAGTGTTGGCTTGGAAAGCTAAGTTGGCTGAACTATAAACATTTTTTCCCAACTTTGCCATGGTCTTGCACTCTATCTGAACGGAGAAGAGAAATGGGTGGCAGACGTCTAGAAGGTTTATCATCAGCCACAGTCACTGGATTTACTGATGGACATTTGTAAAGAAATTTACAGTTCTCTTCTGGTCTTTTAGGGGGAGGAGGGTGAGAGTTTGGAGTCTTTGATGCTGAAGAGAAGTCATCAAGAAAGGCTGGTAAAACCAGAGGCACAGCTGAACGAGAGGGAGAATCCACCTGAAGCAAGCAAGCAAGCAAGGCACCTCAGAAACATGAGAGCAGTCCCATTTAAAATACTCCCTCATCTTGGCAATACTCTCCCCAAAGGTGATATCTTGGAGAGGAGAGACTGTGCCATTGGAGTCTTCTTCAAGGGAGGCACACTCCAAGGGGGAGGACAGGCCAAGGATTCCTCCTCCTCAAAAGAATCCGGCATTCTAATCCTTTTCTGTGGTGAAGAAGTTAAAGGACTGGGAGGAGGGGGGAAACCACTGAAGGAGATTTTAAGAGTCACGAAGGCACTGAAAATACAGATGTGTACACTTACCATAAATGTAGATGTTCAAGTGTATTCACTGTTGCAGTCATCACAATTGGGTTATCTGCCTGCACGTAGCTCTCAGTCGGCCCGAATACCAGAGACTTAGTATTTCCGCTTCGGTTGCCGTCACTTCAAGACTGACTTCAGGGGTATAAAAACAGGCAGCCGACACCATTACATCAGTTTTTCTTGCCCCAAATCTCAGCAGCCCCCAAAATAGGGAGCTAAGTTATGGTGGAAAAAACACTACCAGTAAATAGTAAATACAAATAACCCTGTAAGAGGTGAGAGAGAGACAAGGGGACTGGAGGGTGGGAAACCAGGACTGCAACAGTAAATACACTCGAACATCTACATTTATGCTAAGTGTACACAAAGTACAGTTGTGTACCTACCATAAATGCAGATGTTCGAGTGTATTCACTGCTACAGTCGTTACACTTGGGTTATCCTGCTGGCAGGCTACCCGCGGTCGACCTGAATTCCAAAATCTTGGTCCGGCATCGGTTACTGTCGCCTCTTCCCTGACATCAGTGCGCCAGGAGTATAAAAGATGCAGCTGATGCCATTTTCTTCAGTTTTTCTTACCCCAGATGTCAGGTGCCCCCAAAAGGGTAGGCAAAAAAACATTGCTAATAAAAGCATGCACTAAAATAACAATACCTTCATATACAAGCAAATACACCACATAGGTTGTATAGGATAGATAAGTACAGATAAGTTCCAGCAAAGAAAGGGGGATGGTGGGTGGGTAACCTGGACTGCAACAGCGAATACACTCGAACATCTACATTTACGGTAGGTACACAACTGTACTATGTTCATAGTGTTTCACTGTTGCAGTCATTACACTTGGGTTGAATCCCAAAGCTGAGGTTGGGCAGCTGGGTCTAAATAGAATTAGGAGTAGTTATAAGGCCCTGCAAGACTGCAGTAGCAACGCCTGCACTGGATTTAGAGTAAAGAGGCAAGTGGTAGTGCTTAGTAAAAGTGTGCACTGAAGTCCAAGTTGCAGCCTCCAAAATATCCTTGGTTGGTCCTCCTCTGAGGAAGGCTGCTGAGGTGGCTGCTGCCCTGGCAGAATGTGGACTAATGCCCTTAGGCACTGATTTACCAAGTTGTGAATAGCAGAAACGAATGCAGTGTCCTATCCATTTTGAAATAGTCTGCTTTGAGGTAGCCTTTCCTTGTGATCCTGCAGCATATGCCACTAAAAGTTGCTCAGTCTTTCTGAAAGCTTTAGTTTTGTCCAAGTAGAAGTGTAGCTATCTGTGTATGTCCAAAGAATGCAGAAGTCTCTCCCCTTTATTCTGCGGGTTTGGATAAAAAGTAGGCAAATGAATGGTTTGGTTAAGAGCCACACTGCACACTACCTTAGGCATAAATGTTGGGTTTGCCCTTAGAGAAACCCTGCCCGGATGGAAGATAATAAAAGGTTCCACAGCCATTAATGCCTGTAACTCTGAGACTCTTCTTGCTGAAGTTATTGCTAGGAACAGAGCTGTTTTCCATGAAAATATTTTATGTCAGCTGTATTGGCTGGCTCAAAAGGAGGCATTGTGAGTATTTCCAAGACAAAATTCAGGTCCCATACAGGTATTGGTGCTCTCCTTGGAGGTCTTATGTTTTTAGCCCTCCTGAGGAACTGCCTAAGCAATGGATATGAAAAAATAGGTGGGTCTGTATTGTAATGAGCTGAAATGGCACCGGCATGGATCTCAATTGACGAGAAGGATAGGCCTTTGTCCAGCATCTCAGTTAGATATTGTAAAATCTGAGGAAAATTTGGAACAAGCGTGTCAATTCCTTGTGCCTCGTTCCAAGCACATAATCTCTTCCATTTTTTTGCATAAGACTTTCTGGTGCTGGGCCTCCTGGCCTCCAAAATGACATCCATAACCGCTTTAGAGAGAGGTGTATTCTGAATGGTTAAAGTATCCTCCATGCAGCTAGATTTAGAGTTCCGAGTTGGCTGTGCAGGATCTGATTGTTTTGTTGGGTCAGTAAATGAGGAATTTGAGGCAATGTCCAGGCTGGGCCTTGGGACAAGCTCCTTCGGATTGGGAACCAGTGCTGGCGTGGCTAATCTGGGGCAATCAGAATCATTTGTGGCTTCTCTTGTCTGATCTTTAGGAGTACCTTGGGGAGGACAGGCAGTGGAGGAAAGGCATATACTGTAAGGATGTTCAAGCTGAATGACAGGGCATCCACTTTCCATGCTTCTTTGTGATAAGTCCTTGTGCAGAATCTCTGAAGTTGGCAGTTGTGAGGAAAGGCAAAACGATCTATGTCTGGGCGTCCCCATTTCCTTGTTATCATGCTGAAGATTTGTGGATCTAGTTTCCACTCGTGAGGGTCCATGAGGTTTCTGCTTAGTTCGTCTGCCAGAGCATTTGTTTTTCCTGGCAGGAATTGTGCTTGCAGGTGTACTTGGTAAGTCAATGCTGTGTTCCACAAAATCATGAATTGTCTGCAGAGGGGGTAGGAATGTGTGCCCCCTTGCTTGTTTATGTACCACATGACTGTGGTGGTGTCCGTCTTTATCAGCAGCTGTCCTGGATGAAGTAGGTCCTTGAAGGCTGTCAGGGCATTTTGTACAGCTAGCATCTCTTTTTGATTGATGTGTAGATGCCTTTTGGCTTGAGGGCCATGTGCCCTGAATACATTTTCCTGCCATGTGGGCCCCCTAGGCATAATCTGATGCATCTGTTGTTAGTGTCTGCCTGGCTGTGGGTAAAGTGAATGCTGTCCCTTGTTGTGGTGACAGGCCTGTGCCCACCATCGAACCTCCTGTTGCAGGCAAGGAATGAGGGAAATTAATGATTCCAGGCTGTGGCAATGTTGAGTCCAAACACTTTTTAGGTACCATTGTAGTTTCCTCATATGCAGTCTTGCATATGGAATTAGCAGAATGTAGGAGGCCATGTAGCCCAGAGCCTGCAGAATTTTTCTTGCAGATAACTGGGACTTTGTTGCCATGTTTTTGAAGTAAGAAGTCGGATGCATTTGTTTGTCTGGCGTGTGATAAGCCATCTGGGCAGTTGTATTTAAGCTTGCACCCAGGAATATTATCTTTTGAGAGGGCACTAGTTTTGATTTCCTTTCGTTTATTGTGTACCCCAGAAAAATTAGTAATCTTTTTACAAACGCCAGATGCTTTAGTAGAATGTCTTTGGCCTCTGCTTGAATAAGGCAGTCGTCCAAGTAGGGATATATTTGAATTCCTTTTTGCCTGCAAAATGCAATTACTGGTGCCAGGCATTTTGTGAAGACCCTGGGCGCAGTAGTTAAGCCAAAGGGCAGTGCAGAGAATTGGTAATTCTTTGATCCAGCTATGAATTTGAGGTATCTTCTGCAAGATTGTCTGATTGGGACATGCAGGTATGCCTCTTTGAGGTCTGAAGTTACAAGCCAAGCCTTTTTGCCCAGCATGGGCAGAAGCTGCTGCAGAGTTAACATTTTGAATTTCGGAACGTCCAGAAAAGTATTTAGAATAGACAGGTCCAGAATCTGTCTCCATGCTTTGTCCTTTCTTGGTACTAAGAAAAGTCCTGAGTAAAATCCTTGTCCCTGCTCTTGTTGTGGCACTGGCTGAATAGCCCTCATGTCCATGAGGGATGAAACTTGGTTTTGTGCCTCTGCCCATTGATAATGTGGCAGGTCTGGCATAACGTTTGCCTTCGGAAGGGTGTGAAAGTGGAACCTGTAGACCTGAGAGACTATATTTAAGACCCATTTGTCCTAGGTAATCATGTGCAGTTTTGTGAAAAAAGTGCTAGCTTTCCCCCTAAGGGTGTTGCCAAAGAAAAATGGTTGGCATTGGCAGAGGGAAGTCATTGGGACAGTTTCCTATATGGCTGTGATTTGTCTTCTCCGCTTTTGGAGGTAGAAGTACCCCACTGTTTGGGCCTGTATGAGCCCTGGGGTTGTTGTCTGCCTCTAGGGCGTCTGCATCTGCCTCTTTGTGGCCTGTCTGACAGAGGAAAGGACCAATTCTTAAAAGGCCAGTTCCTGCTAAATCTGGGTGGCTGCACCTGTAAGAAATCCTTCACTGTCTGTATAGATTTAGCTTTATCCTCCATTTTCTTCAACACCTCTTCTGCCTTAACACCAAACAAAGTATCATGCTGTAATGGAGCATCCAATAATTTTGCTTTAACATGATCAGGCAGAGTCTGTTCTTTTAACCAAGCATGCCTTCTAATGACCGAGCCTGTTACAGCGGCCCTGCAAGAGGCCTCCAGTGAATCATAACCACATTGCAAAGCATGTTTTCCCACTTGTTCAGCTGCATGCAATAAATCCTGCAATTCCTTGTTCTCAGCATATTCAGAATTTGTCAACATTTTCTGTTTCAACAGAGACATTAAATATTGCTGATATTTAAGCATATGAAACTGGCAATTTAAAGCCCTTACAGCCAAGGTAGCAGAAGTGTAAACTTTATTCCCCCATCTGTCCAGTGCCCTAGAATCTCTATCTGAGGGGACAGGGTTTTTTGCAGTAGCAGCCTGGACTCCTTTGGGACCCTGTGAAATAGTTTCTGGGTCAGCAGCAGGGTTTTTATACAGAAATGTATGAGAATCTGGAACCCTGTAGTATCTGTCTGGCTTAACAGGTGCAAGAGGTAAAGAGTCGGGAGACAGGCCGGACTCTGAAGAGACATCATCTACAATGTCTAGAACAGGAGGAATAGCAAGAGGTCTGTGCTGAGGAAGTAAAAGAAAGTCTCTGAGTCTTTTCTTAGAATCTGAATAATCTTGGCTCTCCCAGTGGAAATGCTCCCTCATGGTATGCAAGGTTTCCCAAAATGAATGATCCTCAGGAGGAGAAGCTGAAGGAATAGATTCTTCAGCATCATAATCCTCATAGGGAGGAACAGAGTATCCCTGTTCTGAAGAGGAGTTAGAGGAAATGGAAACCTGATCAGAGGAATCATATTCAGTGTCTTGCCTAGGCCTCTTATCAGGAGGGGGGTGGCAGACCCTGATCAAAGTAATTAGGTCTTCGGCCATTTTGAACATCTGTTTCTTAGGCATGGAAGTCTGTCCTGGAGAATGCTGTACTTGTTTTCCTGTCTTTAAAACTGTCTTAGTCTTTGTCTTTGATACTGAAGTTGGCTTGATATAAAGCTGTGTAGGTCTGAAAACACCCTTAGAAGCCGATGCCTGCTCAGCGGCTCCGAACCCATCTGAGGGATTAGTTTCCGAAGGCCCAATACCTTGAGTATCCAGAGGCCTAGCTGTCTCCACGTGGGAGTAGGAGGCGGCCTGCGGCTCTGAGTTAGCAGGTGTCAGGGGCTGCGAAAGCACCTCACTGAGAACCGGCTAACCGGCAACTGGCCTAGAAGAGGCATCATAGTCGGTTTTGGACCTTGGATGCGTGTCCTTTTCTTTTTCCTTGCGCTTTTTATGAACTCCGGTGGTCGGCTGTTCTGACAGCATTACGTAGTTAAACCTTCGGCCAAAGTAATGAAAAGCAAAATCATACTGACGGTTAAAAGTGCGTTGGTTAAATCTAGCACAGAACCGACACCTAGCAATGTCGTGGTCAGGGCCTAGGCAAGGAATACAGTAAGAGTGAAAATCCTTATGAGGTATTTGCTTCCCACAAGAAATACAATTGTTAACTTTTTCTGACATCGGTCTGGAGCAAGAAAAAAGTTTCCCCAACGGGGTACTTAGCTTTATTGAAGACTTTGGATCTGAAATTCAATTTTGAATATCTCAAGAGTTGGCCGACTGGCACTTGCGAAAAGTACAGTTGTGTACCTACCATAAATGTAGATGTTCGAGTGTATTCACTGTTGCAGTCATTACACTTGGGTTATCCTGCTGGCAGGCGCCCCGCAGTCGGCCTGAGTTCCAAAGTCTTGGTTCGGCGTCGGTTGCTGTCGCCTCTTTCCTGACGGCAGTGCGCCGGGGGAATAAAAGTTGCAACCGACGCCATTTTCTTCAGTTTTTCTTGCCCCAGATGTCAGGTGCCCCCAGATATGAAGGCTGAAAAGAAAAAAAAATATGCCGAACAACCATGCATATATTACTATAAACATTTCCTTCATCTACAAGCAAATACACCACATAGGTTGTATAGAGTTGAGAAGTACAGAATAGTCCCAGCAAAGAGGGGGATGGGTAGGTGGGTAACCAGGACTGCAACAGTGAATACACTCGAACACCTACATTTATGGTAGGTACACAAATGTACTGTGTTCGTGTTTCACTGTTGCAGTCATTACACTTGGGTAGAATCCCAAAGATGAGGTTGGGTGGCTGGGTCTAGACTGGATTTGGCAAGGCTAACAAGCCATGCAGAACTGCAGTGGCAAAGCCTGCTCTGGATTTGGAGTAGAGAGGTAGGTGGTAGTGCTTGGTAAAAGTGTGCACTGAGCTCCTGGTTGCAGCTTCTAATATGTCTTTGGTTGGTACCCCTCTGAGGAAAGCTGCTGAAGTGGCTGCTGCTCCGGTAGAATGAGGCCTAATGCCCTTAGGCACAGATTTGCCATGTTGTGCATAACAGAAGCGGATGCAGTGTCCTATCCATTTGGAGATTGTCTGCTTTGTAATAGTTTTCCTTGTGATCCTGCAGCATATGCTACAAACAGTTGCTCAGTTTTTCTGACAGCTTTTGTTTTGTCCAAGTAAAATCGTAGCTGCCTGTGTATATCCAAAGCGTGCAGAAGTCTTTCCCCTTTATTCTGGGGATTTGGGTAGAAAGTAGGCAAATGAATGGTGTGGTTTAGGGCCAGATTGGAGACCACTTTTGGCATGAATGTTGGGTTCGTCCTTAGAGAAACCCTGTCCTGGTGAAAAATGAGGAAAGGTTCCACAGCCATCAATGCCTGTAACTCTGAGACTCTTCTTGCTGAAGTTATTGCTAGGAGCAGAGCAGTTTTCCATGACATGAATTTTATATCAGCTGTGCTGGCTGGTTCAAATGGAGGCAGTGTTAGTTTTTCTAAAACAAAATTGAGGTCCCAAGTAGGTACTGGTGCTCTCCTAGGGGGTCTTATATTCTTTGCCCCTGTGAGGTGCTGTCGTAGTAGAGGATGTGAAAAAATAGGAGGATCCGTACTGTAATGAGCTGAAATGGCAGAGGCATGGATTTTAATAGATGAAAAAGATAGGCCTTTGTCCAACATCTCAGTCAGGTATTGCAAAATCTGTGGTATATTAGGGACCAGTAGGACAAGCCCTTGTGCCTGGTTCCAAGCACAGAATCTCTTCCATTTTTCTGCATAAGATTTCCTAGTGCTGGGTCTCCTGGCTTCCAAAATGACATCCATAACAGCTTTAGAGAGAGGTGCAGTTTGAGTGGCTACATTATCTGCCATGCTGCCAGGTTTAAGGTTCTGAGTTGACTCTGCAGAATCTGATTGTTTTGCTGTGTCAGATGATGAGGGATTTGAGGTAGAGGCCAAGGTGGGCCTTGGGACAAAGTCTTTAGGATTGGGTACCAATGCTGGCGTGGCCAGTCTGGTGCAATCAGGATCAATTTTGGCCTCTTTTGTCTGACTTTTAAAAGCACCTTGGTGAGGAGAGGCATTGGAGGGAAGGCATAGACTGTCAGGTTTTTCCAGCTGAAAGATAGAGCATCCACTTTCCATGCTTGAGAGTGGTAAGTCCTTGTGCAAAATTTCTGTATTTGGCAATTGTGAGAGGAGGCAAAAAGATCTAAGTCTGGGCATCCCCATACCCTTGTTATCATGTTGAACACTTGTGGATTTAGCTTCCATTCGTGAAGATCAATGAAATTTCTGCTTGGTTCATCTGCCAGTGTATTTTTTGTTCCTGGCAGGAATTGTGCTTGCAGATGTACCTGGTAGGTCAGTGCTGTGTTCCACAAAGTCATGGCTTGTCTGCATAGGGGGTAGGAATGTGTGCCCCCTTGCTTGTTTATGTACCACATAACTGTGGTATTGTCAGTCTTTAATTGTCCTGGATGTATTAGGTCCTTGAAGGCTGTCAGGGCATTCTGTACAGCTAGCATCTCTTTTTGATTGATGTGAAGATGTACTTGTTCCTTGGACCACGTGCCCTGAATACATTTTCCTGCCATATGTGCTCCCCAGGCATAATCCGATGCATCTGTTGTTATTGTCTGCCTGGCAGTAGGTAAGGTGAAAGGCTGTCCCTTGTTGTGGTGACAGGCCTGGGACCACCATCGAAACTCCTGTTGTAGGCAGGGAATCAAGGTTATGATTGTCTCTAGGCTGTGACAATGCCGAGTCCAAACACTTTTTAGATACCATTGTAGTTTCTTCATATGCAGTTTGACATATGGAATTAGTAGAATGCAAGATGCCATGAAACCTGGAGCCTGCAGAATTTTTCTTGCGGGGAGCTGGGTCTTTGTTGCCATCATTTGAAAGTAATGAGTCAGTTGCCTTTGTTTGTCTGGCGTGAAATAAGCCATCTGGGCAGTTGTATTTAAGCTTGCACCCAGGAATATTATCTCTTGAGAGGGCACTAGTTTTGATTTCTTTTCGTTTACTGTGTACCCTAGGCAAATTAGCAATCTTTTTACAAATGCCAGGTGCTTTAGAAGAATGTCCTTGCTCTCTGCTTGAATAAGGTAGTCGTCCAAGTAGGGATTTATTTGAATTCCTTTTTGTCTGCAAAATGCAATTACTGGTGCCAGGCATTTTGTGAAGACCCTGGGCGCAGTAGATAAGCCAAAGGGCAGTGCAGAGAACTGGTAATGCATTGAGCCTGCTATAAATCTGAGGTATCTTCTGCACGATTGTCTGATTGGGACATGCAGGTATGCCTCCTTGAGATCCAAAGTAACTAGCCAAGCCTCCTTGCCCAGCATGGGCAGAAGTTGTTGTAGTGTTAACATTTTGAATTTTGGAACATCCAGGAAAGTATTTAGGATAGACCGGTCCAGTATTGGTCGTTTTCTGGGTACTAAGAAAAGTCGTGAATAAAATTCTTGGCCCTGTTCTTGTGGACCTTTTTGAATAGCTCCCATATCCATAAGAGCAGCAATCTGTTTTTGTGTCTCTGCCCATTGGTTTTGTGGCAGGTTTGGCATACCTTTTGGTTTTGAAAGCATGTGGAAGTGGAACCTGTACCCTTGAGAAACTATATTCAACACCCATTGGTCTTGGGTGATCATGTGCCAATTGTTTGAGAAAAGTGCTAGCTTTCCCCCTAGGGGTGCTGTCAACTGGTAAGAGCTTAGCATTTCCAAAGGGAAGTCATTGTGACAGTTTCCTATAAGGTTGTGATTTGTCTTCAACTCCTTTGGGGGCTGAAGCACCCCATTGTTTAGGTCTGTAGAAGCCTTGGGGCTGAGATCTGCCTCTTGGGCGTCTGTATCTGCCTTTTTGTGGCCTGTCTGACACTGGAAAGGACCAATTTTTTGAAGGCCAGTGTCTGCTAAATCTAGGTGGTTGCACCTGTAAGAAATCTTTCACAGTTTGCATTGACTTTTGCTTTATTCTCCATTTTCTTTAACACCTCTTCTGCCTTAACATCAAAAGAAGTATCATGCTGTAGTGGAGCATCCAATAATTTTGCATTAACATGGTCAGGTAAACTTTGTTCTTTCAACTAAGCATGTCTTCGAATAACTGAGCCTGTGAAATTGACAGTTTAAAGCTCTTACAGCTAAAGTAGCAGAAGTGTAAACTTTTTTCCCCATCTGTCCAGAGCTCTGGAATCTCTATCTGAGGGGACAGGATTTTTGGCAGTGGAAGCTTTAACCCCTTTAAGATCCTGAGAAATTGTTTCTGGGTCTGCAGCGGGGTTTTTGTAAAGAAATTTATGAGAGTCAGGGACCCTGTGGTACCTGTCTGGCTTTACTGGTACAGGGGGTAAAGAATCAGGAGAGAGACTGGATTCAGAAAAAAACATCATCTACAATATCAAGCACAGGGGGAATAGCCAGGGGACTGTGCTGAGGCAATAAAAGGAAATCTCTGAGCCTTTGCTTGGATTCTGAGTAATCCTGGCTCTCCCAATGGAAATGCTCCCTCATGGTGTGCAGGGTTTCCCCAAAAGAATAATCCTCAGGCGGTGAGGCTGAAGGAATGGACTCTTCAGCATCAGAGTCCTCATAGGGAGGGAGAGAATAGCCCTGGTCAGAAGAAGAATCAGAGGAAATGGAAACCTGATCAGAGGAATCATAATCAGTGTCTTGCCTAGGCCTTTTGTCAGGAGGGGGATGGGAGCCCCTGATTAAAGTAACAAGGTCTTCGGCCATTTTAAGCATCTGTTTCTTTGTTATGGATGACTGTTCTGGAGAATGCTGCACTTGTTTCCTTGCTTTAATGGTGTTTTGGACTTTGCCTTTGCTGCTGTAATAGCTTTAATTGTAAGCTGTGAAGGTCTGAAAACACCCTCAGAAGCCGGTCCCTGCTCAGCGGCTCCGGACCCATCTGAGGGTATAGTTTCCGTAGGCCCAATACCTTGAGTTTCCACAGGCCTCGGTGTCTCCACGTGGCTGTCGGTTACGGCCTGTGGCTCTGAGGTAGAGGGTGTCAGGGGCTGTGAAAGTTTCCCCAACGGAGTACTTAGCTTTACTGAAGACTTCGGTTCTGAAATTCAATTTTGAAAATCTCAGGAGTCGGCCAACCGGCACTTGCGAACTGCTTTTTCTTCGGGCACTGCGCGGCAAGAAAGACCGAAGAAAATTGCGTCGGTTGCAACTTTTATGCCCCTGGCACACTGACGTCAGGGAAGAGGCGGCAGCAACTGACGCAGGACCAAGACTTTGGATCTCGGGCCGACTGTGGGTCGCCTGCCAGCAGGATAACCCAAGTGTAATGACTGCAACAGTGAAACACGATGAATAAGAAGTTATGTACCTACCATAACGTTCCATGTTAGTTGTCTTCTTCTCGCCTTCTTTCTTGCTGGATGGGTTCGGAGCCGATCCTCGGCTCCGACTCGGCCAATACTAAAGCTCGAGAGCTAATTCCACCGGCTCGAGGCTCCCCTATATCCCACAATGCTAGGCGGTAACTACTAAGATCTCGTTTGATAGCTATACCAAGCAATCCTAGTCTCCATAGAATGGAGTCGGGAAAAAAAACACCTCAAACAATCTGCGTAAAAGGCAGACCTCAGTAAAAATAGAAGAGGTGGAAGAACGTGTGGGAATGACAACTTTCAGAAGAAAAACACAAAAAGAATTCCAGTCGGTCTGTCCAGGCTTGGGGGAAGGAGGGTGGGACGCAAGAAAGAAGGCGAGAAGAAGACAACTAACATGGAACGTTATGGTAGGTACATAACTTCTTAATGTTAAGTTGTCAATCTCGCCTTCATTCTTGCTGGATGGGACCGCGTCCCTAGCACCTTATCCCGGGTGGCCTATCGGAACAGACTCTTGAGAACAGTGGAACCAAAATTGGCACGGTTTCTGGAAACCATGTCCAATTTGTAATGTGAAATGAATGTATGAGGAGAAGCCCAGGTGGCTGCTGCACAAATTGAATCTATTGGCAGCCTATCCTGAAAAGCTACGGATGTAGCTAATGCCCTAGTTGAATGAGCTCTAGGTCTTGAGGGTAGTTTTTGATGTCTGATCTCATAGATGAAGGTAATTGTAGAGGTGAGCCATCTAGACAGGGATACTTTAGTAACTGGAAGGCCCAATATACCTTCCGCATATGACAAACAATTGATCAGATTTCCTGAATTGTTTAGTCCTGTCTAAGTAATATCTAAGTTGGCGATGAACATCCAAAAAATGTAGCTTTTGTTCCGACCTGTTTGCATAGTTAGGGAAAAAGACGGGGAGATCAATAACTTGGTTTAGGTTTATTTGAGAAGAAATTTTAGGCAAAAAGGATGGATTAGTACGGAGGGATACCCTGTCTTTGTGAAAAACTAAGTAAGGAGGACGACTGCACAGAGCATGGAGTTCGGATACCCTTCTCACTGAAGTTATAGCTACCAGAAAAAGTGTCTTCCAAGAAAGCAACTTCAGAGAACATGAAGCCGCCGGCTCGAAGGGGGGAAGAATTAAAGATGCCAGAACCAAGTTCAAATCCCATTGAGGCGGGGGATCTTTGATTGGAGGCTTGAGAAGAAATACACCCCTTAAGAAGGCTTTACAGAGTTTGTGAGCCATGATGCTAGACTCTGAAACACCAATATGAAAATTTGATATGGCAGCCAATTGAACTCTAATGGTTGATGCAGAAGATCCTAAATGAAAGAGTTCTGCTAGAAAGTCTAAAATAGACTGGATAGGTGCAGTAAAGGGATTTATGTTTTTTGATGATGCCCAAAAGGAAAAGCGTTTCCATTTGCTACTATAAATCTTCCGGGTAGAAGATTTATGAGAGGCTATCAAGATATCTCGGACCGAGCGAGATATTGAGGGAAGCCTGGCTAAGGTTGGAATCGGAGAAACCACGCTGTGGGGTTTAGAGAAGACAGAGATTGGTGCAGCTGACCCAATTGGTGGGCTATCAGATCTGGTACTGGGTCCAGATGCCAAGGCTGCTCCAAAAGGTAATGATGAAGAAAGGGAAACCATATCTGTCGAGGCCAGTAAGGGGCAATGAGGATCATTGTCACTCTCAAGGCGATGGCTTTCTGAATTAGTTGAGATATCAGTGGAAAGGGGGGAAAGGCATACAGAAGTCCTCGGGGCCAATCGTGGACTAGAGAGTCTCTGGTGGGATGGCCTGGTAACGGGAAGAGAGTGAAGAAGTCGTGGCACTTGCTGTTTTGGGGAGTAGCAAAAAGATTGCAGAAAGGCTGGCCCCATCTTAGGAATACTTCGTCTAGAACTGATTTCTTTAGAGATCACTCGTGTGGCATGAGTATTGCTCTGCTCAATTTGTCTGCAATAACGTTGGATTTCCCGGGAATATGCGTTGCTATCAGAAAACGCTGAGAAGCGATCGCCCATTGCCAAAGTCTGAGTGCCTCTCGACATAAAGGGTATGATCTGGTTCCGCCTTGTTTGTTGATGTACCACACTACGGACATGTTGTCCGTTTGAATTGCAATAGTCCCAGTGGGAAGAGAGTCGTGAAGGGCTTGCAACGCTAAAAGCACTGCTCTCATCTCCAAGATGTTTATGTGCAAGTGGCACTCGAAAGGTTGCCATGTGCCCTGGACTGTCCTGCCCTGATGATGCCCCCCCCCCACCCGATCAGGGAGGCGTCTGTTGTCAACGTGGCGACTGGGGGGAGTGAAGGGTCTTCCTCGGAGAAGTTGAGGTGATGTGATCCACCAAGACAGTTGATTCTTGCATGCTTGAGTTATCAATATGGTATGGGACATCGGGAGCTGTTGAAAGGACCATTGAGTAAAAAGCATCCATTGCAGGATCCTCATGTGAAAGCGAGCTAAGGGGAGAAGGGGGATAGCTGCTGCCATGAGTCCTAGTACCTTCAACACCAGTCTGGCTTTGACTTTGACGCATTGTGAGAGAAGGGACACTTGGTTCCGAATGTCTGACACCCTCTGCTCTGTGAGTCTGGCTGAAAGATTCCGTGTATCTAAGGTGGCGCCTATAAAGACAATAGACTGACAAGGCGACAAAGCAGATTTTTCGAAATTTATTGAAATGCCTAGAGCTTGGCAAGTTTGGATGGTGAAGTCCCTGGATAGGAGAAGCTGATGTCTGGTGGTGGCAGTAAGGAGCCAGTCGTCCAGATACGGAAACACTTGGAATCCTTGACGTCTCAAGTGAGCCGTGACCACTGCCATGCATTTGGTGAACACACGGGGGGCTGTAGTGAGACCAAAGGGCAGGGCCCTGAATTGGTAGTGATTGGCTCCCAGCCTGAAGCGGAGATAACTCCTGGAGCGTCTGTTCATTTTGATGTGGTAGTACGCGTCCTGAAGATCTATCGAGCACATCCAATTGTCCTGACCCAAGAAGGGTAGGATGGACTGTAGCGTGACCATCCGGAATTTTGTTTTTTTGACAAACTTGTTTAAGTAGCTGAGATCCAGAATGGGTCTCCAGTCCCCTGTTTTTTTTGGTACCAAAAAGAATTTGGAGTAAATTCCGGATCCTTGCTGGTCTGCCGGGACTGATTGGATAGCTCTTTTTGATAGCAGCTTTGAAATTTCTAATGCTGCTTGTTCCCTTAGACCGGGTGGAACATCTAGAAGGGATCTTTTTGGTTGGGTTGGGATGTGAATGAAGGGAATTTTGTAACCCTCGGATATGATCAACCGTACCCATTTGTCTTGAGTAAGGGAAAGCCAGGCTTTTGGGTACAGTGATAACCTTCCCCCGACTGCCTCCGAAGGTGGACAGCCGGGCAGCCCCTCAGGGGTGCTGAAAGGGTTTGTCAGAGAACATTTCTCTACTACCCTGGTTCTGCGGACCTCCTCTGCCTCTAGGGCGGCGTCTATTATTATTATTCCCCCCTCTGCCTCTAGAGGGGAAACGACCTTGTGCGTCAGATGAGACTCCCTGGGATTGTTTGCGGAACCACATCTTTCCAACCCTTTGACCTTTGGGATAGGGTCTAGAAGGGGTAGAAAAACGGACTCCTACAGCAGAGAGAGTCTTACCTTCTACCTCGCACCTGGTCAATGTATCCTTCACCTGTGGACCAAACAATGATGATCCATCAAAGGGAGAGTTGGTGAAGGACGCCTTGAAAGGGTCTGCAAAGTTGCATAGCCGCATCCAGGCGTGACGTCGTAAGGCAACGCCTGTGCCTGCGGCTCTACTCGCCCCATCTGCTGCGTATGAGACCAGCCGCATGGAGGAGTTAACGATGGAATTAAGGGTTGCCAACTGGGAGTTCATTGTGTCTTTGAACCCCTCAGCTCTAGGATCCTTCATCAGTTCACCCATATCTTTGAGTAAATCTCTTTGGAGACGAGTGAAGTGGCATAAGTAGTTCAGCGACCGCATTGAAAAGGTCGCTGACGAGAACATCCGCTTGCCGTACCTGTCCATGGTCCTAGATTCTTTATTAGGAGGATGGACAGGAACCGAAGGATCAGCTAACTCCTTCTTTGTGGCCGCAGCCACCACCATGGCATCAACAGGGACACCTTTGGATAAAACTCTTTGTCTTTGGGGGCAGTAATAAATTTGGATGGTCTCCTCGGGGTGGGTTCCACTGAGTCAGGAGCCGTCCAAGCCTTCCTTGCCACCACTTCCATAAGGGGGTCAAAGGGAGCAGACACCCAGGAGGTAGAAGGGCGAGAACCAAACGCCTCAAGATACACTGACTCATCCTCTGAAGGATTAAGGGCTGGCCAGTTCCCCCTCTATTTCAGGATCTCAAGGATGTCAGCAAAGGAGACATCCTCAGAGGGGGATCGAGGGGACCCTTCGGATTCCTCTAAGTCAGTGTCAGAGGTGATAGACTCAGGGGAGTCAATGTGCTTCCTCTTGCACTGCCTCTTCCTTGGGGGATCTCCTGCAGGGTCAGGAGAGGCCTCGGAAGAGGATGAAATTCCCAATGGGGAATCTTGAGGAGTTGGTTCTCTGCGGTCTGAGACAAGGGGGTGAGTAGAAATCACCGCAGGCACTGTAGATGGAGGGGCTGAAGGAGCTGACTGTGGGACGGAACCTGGTTCTAGCACGCTCCGCATGACCTCGAAGGCACCCCTGTCAGGCAAGGCCCGAGGCCCCCACTCCGAAAAGACAAGGACCTCCCCCGGCACCGACAGAGACGGCTCCGAAGCAGATGTCGGAGCCGAACTCACCAACGCCGAAGCTCCAAGAGGGAGAGCGGGGTCAGACAAGGGTCCGATGCCACTCGCCCCCTCGGAGCCGACGAGAGAAGCTCGGTGCCGAGATCCCTCCAAAGAGGAGATCGGAGCAGACGACGGAGCCAAAATGGAAGGTATCGGATCTGACGCACCGACAGTCATGGCTCCGACAAGCCTTGGCTCCGAACTCAAAGGAGTCGGAGGAAGAATGTTTTGGGGAATGGGAATAGCCACTGTGAGTCAGGCTATGCAGCATTTGGGCTAGTGCCTCGGACTTGAGAAGTCTACTCACTACCCTTTGCAAGTCATGGTCTGATAATCTGGAAGACCGTGAGGAATGGGTTTTGTGACTTCGTTCTGAAAGAAGAGGGGATCCTGGCGCAGAGTGCACGGATCCGATAGAGGGGGACCTGGACCTCTTTCTCGAATGTGGCTCCGATAAGAGTATCGGAACCGACAAAGTTTTATCAGCCTCGGCTCCAGCCGGAGCCGAGGTAACAGTATGGGGCTTAGAAACATCGGCTCCAGCGGGAGCCGATGTTGAAGCCGGTTTAGACTTCTCAGTAGTCGACTCAGGAGCAGGAGCCGACTGCTTGGAAGTTCTTGGAGGCTTCCCCGACACAGACTGAGTCGGGGGGCCTTCAGGCTTTAATAAGCCCCGCAAGATAAGTTTGTTCTTGCGTTCCTGCAGGACTCTAGGGCTAAACCCATGAGAAAAAGCACAAGAGTCCTGCAGGTGCAAAGGCCCCAGGCAATACACACAAGAAGTGTGACCGTCTGTCAGAGACATTTTCTGACAGCACGAGTCACACTTCTTGAAGCCTGAGACTTTGTCTTTAGACATAGTAAGAACAGAGAGGCTAACACACAAACACAGTCCAGACACTCTCTACAGAAAAAAATATTAAAATAAATTATTAATGTTAATTCACAGACAGACACACACACAAGCCCCTACAACACTAATCTATTAAAGGACTAGGGTGAGGGAAGGGCCGAAGGCCTAGAACAAGGGTAAAACGGGAAGGGGGCTCGACAAACAGAGGTCGATATGTCTAAAAGTTTAAAAATAACTAAAGGATATGATTAAAACTAAAAAGGGGGTTATTAGAAGCATCTAAAAGTAAGTTTGAACTAACCTGCCTGAGCCGGTAGAAAAAGCGCCCCTCGTCAGTTATAGCGGCAAACAAGATCTGAGTAGTTACCGCCTAGCATTGTGGGATATAGGGGAGCCTCGAGCCAGGGGAATTAGCTCTCGAGCTTTAGTATCGGCCGAGTCGGAGCCGAGGATCGGCTCCGAACCCATCCAGCAAGAATGAAGGCGAGACTGACAACTTAACATCATCTGCTTTTGCTTTGGGCACGGCGCGACAAGAAAGACTGGAGAAAATGGCGTCTGCTGCATCTTTTATACCCCTGGCGCACTGACGTCAGAGAAGATGCGACAGCTACTGACGCCAGACCAAGACTTTGGAATTCAGGCCGACTGCGGGTAACCTGCCAGCAGGATAACCCAAGTGTAATGACTGCAACAGTGAAACACGATGAACATCTGTACTATGTTCTTAGTGTTTCACTGTTGCAGTCATCACACTTGGGTTGACTCCCAAAGCTGAAGAATGGGTGGAGGCAGTCAAGAAGAGTTGGGGCTGGCTAGTAAGCCCTGCAGGACTGCTGCTGCAAAACCCACCCTGGATTTGGAAAAGATAGGCAGGTGGTAATGCTTGGTGAAGGTGTGAACAGAACTCCAAGTAGCAGCTTCCAGAATGTCCCTGGTAGGGACTCCCCTGAGGAATGCTGTAGAGGTTGAAGTTGCCCTAGTGGAATGGGTTCTGACATCCAGAAGGGATTGTTTCCCTTGGTGTTTTTAACAAAAATGGATACAGTGTGTTATCCATTTGGAGATGGTTTGTTTTTATATGGCCTTGCCCTCTGTCTCTGGTGAAAAGCTGATTAGTAACTGGTGAGATTTCCTGAAGAGTTTAGTCCTATCAAGGTAGAATGTGAGCTGTCTGTGCACATCTAAAAAGTGCAGGATCCTTTCCCCTTTAATTTAAGGATTAGGGAAAAAAGTTGGCAAATGGATAGACTGGTTAAGAGGCACATTGGACACCACTTTAGGCATAAAAGTAATGTTAGTCCTGAGGGAGACACTGTCTGCATGAAAAATAATGAAGGGTTCCACAGCCATAAGTGCTTGTAGCTCAGACACTCTTCTAGCTGAAGTGATGGCCAGAAGCAAGGCCATTTTCCAAGAGAGGAATTTTAACTCTGCTGATGCTGCAGGCTCAAAAGGGGGGTAAGCAAGAGCTTTTCCAGCACAAAGTTAAGGTCCCAAACAGGGGTGGGGGCTCTCCTTGGTGGCCTTAAGTTGCTAGCCCCCTCAGGAACTGTTTGATGACAGGGTGAGAGAAGAGAGGTGGGCTCAATGTTGTAATGAGCAGAGATGGCAGAGGCATGGATCTTAATGGAAGAGAAGGATAGGCCTCTGTGGAGGAGGTCTGTTAGGTTATCCAGGATGAGGGGAGAGGAGGGCAGAGCTGTGTTTGCTCCTTTAGAGTGAATCCAGGAACAATACCTTTTCCACTTATCAGCATAGGATTTCCTTGTACTGGGTCTTCTGGCTTCACAAATGACATCCAGCACCTGCTTGCTTAGGCTGGCCACTGGAGAAGACTTCAAGGAATGAGCCAGGCTGCAAGGTTCAGAGTTTGCAGTTGCAGATGGAAGATATGTCCCTCCTGCTGAGTGAGGAGTGGTCGGGATCTGGGGTAGGTGCCATGGTGGCACCGGTGACAGACTGCGCAGTAGTGGGTACCAGTGCTGGTGTGGCCAGTCTGTGGCAATTAGGATTACCCTTGGTCTTTCCTGTCTTATCTTGAGCAATACTCTTGTTAGGAGAGGCAGAGAGGGAAATGCATAGATTGAGAGGTTTACCCACTGGAAGAATAGGGCCTCCACTTTCCAGGCCCTGCTTTGAGGTGTCCTGGTGCAGAATTTGCTGAGCTGGTGATTGTAGGGGGAGGCAAATAGGTCCACCATCGGGGGTCCCCCATTTCTGGGTTAGAAGGGTGAAAGTGTTGAGGTCTAATTGCCACTTGTGTGGGTCTAGGAGATTTCTGCTCAAGTCGTCTGCCAGAGAGTTTTGTTTGCCTGGCAGGAATTGAGCTTACAGGTGGATATGCATGTCCAAAGCCGTGTTCCACAGGGTGATGGCTAGCCGGCAAAGTGGGTTCCCACCCTGCTTGTTGATGTACCACATCACTGTGGTGTTCACGGTTTTTATTAGCAGGGGTCATGGTGAGAGTAGGGATCTGAAAGCTGTCAGATCATGCTATACAGCTAGCATCTCTTTTTGGTTGATGTGCAGATGAATTTGGCTTGGGCTCCAGTGGCCCTGAAAGCACCTGTCATCCAGATGTGCCCCCTCAGGCATAGTCTGATGCGTCTGTGGTTAGGGTCTGGCTGCCGTGGGGTTGTGTAAAGGGAAGTCCTTTGTTGTGGTTGCATGCTGCTGCCCTCTAAAGAAACTGTCCTTAGACAAGGTATGATAGGTATGATTGTTTCCAGGTCCTGAGAATGTTGGCACCAAAGGCTTTTTAAGTACCACTGTAGTTTCCTCATATGCAGTCGGGCATATGGAATTAGTAAAATGCAAGAGGCCATGAACCCTAGATCCTGCAGGATTTTCCTTGCGGAAAGCTGGGTTCTGATGGCCATTTGAGCGAAGTAGCCCGTTAGATCGGCTTGTTTTTCTGGAGTAAAGAATGCCATCTGGGATGCTGTGCCCAAGCTTGCTCCCAGGAATAGAATCTTTTGACTGGGGACTAGTTTTGATTTCTTTTAGTTGATAGTGTACCCCAGGGAGGTTAGAAGGTCCTTTACAAATGTCAGGTGCTGCAAAAGATGTCTGCCTGAAAAAGGCAATTGTCCAAGTAAGGGTATATTTGAATCTCCCTCTGTCTGCAATAGGCAATGTCTGGAGCTAGGCATTTTGTGAAGACTCTGGGAGCAGTGGATAAGCCAAAGGGAAGTGCAGAGAACTGATAATGCATAGATCCTGCCCTGAAACGTAGATATTTCCTGCATGAGTCCTTGACAGGGATGTGCAGATAGGCCTCCTTTAGGTCTAGGGTGGCTAACCAGGCATCTTTGGACAGCATAGGGAGAAGTTGCTGAAGGGTGAGCATTCTGAGTTTTGGTACCACCAGGAAGGTGCTTAGAATGGAAAGGTCTAAGACTGGGTGCCAGATGCCCTCTTTTCTGGGTACCAGAAAAGGTCTGGAATAAAACCATTGATCTATCTGTTCTGCAGAAAAAAGCTGAACTGCTCTTATGGAGAGCAGGGATTGAACTTGGTTTTGTGCCTCTGCCCACTGGTTTGGAGGAAGGTCTGGGAACCTTTTTGGGGTTGGCAGTGTGTGGAAATAAAATTTGTACCCCTGGGATACTATGTTGAGGACCCATCGGTCTTTGCTGATGGAGGTCCAGTTTTTTGCAGGGTGGGCAAGTTTTCCTCCTAGGGACACGTGCAATTGGGCAGAAGTGAGAAGTGGAGATGAGAAGTCATTGTGAATTCTTTCTGTAAGGGGGTGGCTTAGCACTCCCTGTTTTAGAAGTGGAGGTACTCCATTGCTTAGATCTCTGCATACCCTGAGACTGTAATCTGGGGGGGGGGGGTCCTGGATCCCCTGCGTCTAGTTTGAGATGGCCTTGAGTGGGCTGGAAAGGACCAATGTTTTGAGGGGCAATGCCTACTGAATCTTGGAGGCTGCACTTGCAAAAAATCTTTGACTGTCTGTATAGACTTGGCATTTTCTTCCATCTTTTTTAGAACCACTTCTGCTTTGGTGCCAAACAGATTGTCCTTGTTCAAAGGAGCGTCCAGTAATTTTGATTTCACGTGGTCTGGCAAGGTCTGCTCCTTAAGCCAAGCATGCCTTCTAAGTACAGAACCTGTGACTGCTGCCCTGCAAGACGGTTCTAGGGCGTCAAACCCACATTACAGGGTATGTTTGCTGACTTGGCTTGCAGAATGCAGAAGCTCCTGTAATTCTTTATTTTCTGCACAGTCAGGAAAGGTAGATAATTTTTGCTTAATAAGTTCCGTAGTATGTTGCTGGTATTTCAGCATGTGGAACTGGCAATTCAATGCCCTAATGGCGAGAGTTGCAGAGGTGTATACTTTTTACCCCATCTGTCTAATGTTCGGGAATCCCTGTCCGAAGGGGTGGGATACTTACCTGTAGTTGCTTTTATGCCTTTAGGTCCTTGGGAGATGACCTCTGGGTTAGCATTAGGATTTTTGAAAATAAATTTGTGAGAGTCAAAGACTCTGCAGTACCTGTCTGGTTTCCTTGGAGCAGGGGGTAAAGTATCAGGAATTAGACTGGATTCCATAAAAACATCATCCACAACATCCAGAACAGGAGGGATAGCTACAGGTCTGTGCTGTGGCAAATCTAAACATTCCCGGAGTCTCTTTTTGGACTGAGGATAATCCAGGCATTCCCAGTGGAAATGCTCACTCAAAGTATGTACGGTTTCACCAAAAGAAAAATCCTCTGGAGGGGAAGCAGAAGGAATGGATTCCTCTGCATCTCAAACCTCATAAACAGATAAAGGCATGTCTTCATATTCAGCAACGTCAGAGTCGTTGGACTCTTGGTCATTTAAAGCTGCTGGGGAAAGGTCCCTCTCTCTTAGCAGGGGAAGGCTGGCTTCCCCTAATCAGCATGATAGGGTCTTCTGCCATTTTAAGCATTTGAGATTGTGGCAAGGAAGCAGGTGCTTGAGTTTGGGTCATTAGTTTTGTAGGCATAGCTCGTACTCTTGGTCTTAGAAACTCAGTATTTTTAGTAAGAACTGAAGACGCAAAAGAAGTTGTCGGTTTGTATCAAATATCAGTAACTTGAAGAACTTCCTCGGAAGCCGGTGCCTGCACAGCGGCTCCAGAACCATCCAAGGTAGATACATCCGTAGGCTCAGTAGTCAAAGAAGCATCTCGTGGCAAACCGTACTCCGAATGGGTCTTGGTAGAGGCCTGCAAATCCATCAAAGCAGGCATCAGGGGCTGCAAAAGCACCTGCGTGCCGGCAAACTGGCAACTAGTTTAACAGAAGCACCGGCGGCAGTTTTGGACCTGTGCAGTCTGTCTGTCTTTATCCTTACTTTTTTAGGAAGATCGGTAGACGGGTGGCTTACCGAAGCCATTTCGGAATACAGAGATCGAGAGCGAAAGTATTTAGCAACAATACGGACACGATGATGAATACTTCAGGCATTGAACAAAGCGCAAAACCGACAACGAGGTACGTCGTGATCTGGGCCTAAACAGGTGACACAGAAAGAATGAAAATCTCGGTGTGGTATTTGCTTTCCACAGCCGAGACAATTGTTAACTTTTTCTGACATCGGTTAGAGCAAGAAAAAAGGAATCCCAACGGGGTACTTAGCTTTAGAAGACTTCAGGATGATTCAGAAACAAAAACTCAGGTAGTGGCTGACCGGCACTCATGCGAACTGCTTCTGCTTCGGGCTCCTCGGCAAGAAAGACTGATGTAATGGCGTCGGCTTCCTGTTTTTTTACCCCTGATGACCTGAAATCAGTCTTGAAGCGACAGCAACCGGCGCAGAAATACTAAGTCTCTGGTAATCGGGCCAACTGAGGGCTACCTGCAGGCAGATAACCAAAGTGTGATGATTGCAACAGTGAAACACGAAAAAGATCAAGCCTTGTGTGAAGGTGTGCCAATCAGCAGATTGGTCTTCAGGAGCAGAGACATGTTTGGTTTTCTGCTTCTTTTTCAAAGGGACTGAAGCTTCAGGCCTAACGTTCTTAGCCTTCCTCACAGCAGGTTCAGCAGAAGACACCAACGTACCCTCCATAACATTGCAGGTTAACCTTTTCAGTCTCCGACTCTCAAGATAAATATTAAGAGAGAAAAGGTGGCTATGTAGGGTCTTAGGAACAAAAGCTTTACAGATAGGGCAAGACTTACGGCCGTGGTGGGACCCTAAAGCAGAGGAGACACTGGCATTTGCTCTTTTTGAATGACATGTACCGTCACAGCAAAGAAGCAGTAGTACTAAAAAAAAAAAAAAAAAAATTAAGAAAATAAAGAAAACCCCAATGGGGCACTTATCTGAAGCTCTTGCACCTAGCAAACAACTCAGGCTAGTGGACCAACGATCATAGATGACGTTTGGATTGGTGGCAGACAAGTTCTGAGTATGGTATGTGCAGATGTCATTTTTATGGCCCATGCTAGCTGTTGGCCTACGTGTGACATCCCACGAACCTTGCAGTGGTTAAAGTCTTTTGTATACTGCCCGATCATCGGGACTGGCTTTGGCACAGAATCCCTCATGTTAAGAATGATGCAACATAAGAACAGGAGGGCATCTAGAGATGAGGCACATCACGTCCCAGGAGGTTTCTTCAGCTCTATGTCTGTAGGATTCAATGATGTAGATCGGTTATCGGAAACTGTCAGATCCAAGGGTTTAAGTCTTTGGATCTGATGAAATCAGATCCGATTGCTTAGACACCCTGAGAGGTGGTTCAACAGTAGGATTTGAGCTAGGAGTGGAGGATTCTGGAATGGTCCAAATGAATCTGGACTCCTTTTTCTCCAATTTCTTGGAGGTTTAAGCTCCAGATAAAGACCCCGAAAAGGAAGTTTGTAATAATCCTTTCAAAATAAGTTTACTTTGCAGTCTAATAAGCTGGGCCTAAACAGTACACACAAGAATCATGTGCGTTTGAAAGGGGGATTTTATGTCCACAATCTTCACATTTTTAAAACCGTGACTTTTTTTCAGCCATACTGGTAAAAAATGCAGTCCTAATAGAAAGAAACATTTTTAAAAGTAAAAAAAGAAAGTGAAAAATTACCAACAATAGCAACAGAAGAAAATTATCAACAAAAATAAGAAGTTATGTACCTACCATAACGTTCCATGTTAGTTGTCTTCTTCTCGCCTTCTTTCTTGCTGGATGGGTTCGGAGCCGATCCTTGGCTCCGACTCTGCCAATACTAAAGCTCGAGAGCTAATTCCACCGGCTCGAGGCTCCCCTATATCCCACAATGCTAGGCGGTAACTACTCAGATCTCGTTTGCTATCAAGATATCTCGGACCAAGCGAGATATTGAGGGAAGCATGGCTAAGGTTGGAATCTGTGAAACCACGCTGTGGGGTTTAGAGAAGACAGAGATTGGTGCAGCTGACCCGATTGGTGGGTTATCAGATCTGGTACTGGGTCCAGATGCCAAGGCTGCTTGAAAAGGTAACGATGAAGAAAGGGAAACCATATCTGTCAAGGCCAGTAAGGGGCAATGAGGATCATTGTCACTCTCAAGGCGATGGCTTTCTGAATTAGTTGAGATATCAGTGGAAAGGGGGGAAAGGCATACAGAAGTCCCCGGGGCCAATCGTGGACTAGAGCGTCTCTGGTGGGATGGCCTGGTAACGGGAAGAGAGTGAAGAAGTCGTGGCACTTGCTGTTTTGGGGAGTAGCAAAAAGATCGCAGCAAGGCTGGCCCCATCTTAGGAATACTTCTTCTAGAACTGATTTCTTTAGAGACCACTCGTGTGGCATGAGAATTGCTCTGCTCAATTTGTCTGCAATAACGGTGGATTTCCCGGGAATATGCATTGCTATCAAAAAACGCTGAGAAGAGATCGCACATTGCCAAAGTCTGAGTGCCTCTCGAGATAAAGGGTATGATCTGGTTCTGCCTTGTTTGTTGATGTACCACACTACGGACATGTTGTCCGTTTGAATTGCAATAGTCCCAGTGGTAAGAGAGTCGTGAAGGGCTTGCAACGCTAAAAGCACTGCTCTCATCTCTAAGACATTTATGTGCAAGTGGCACTCGAAAGGTTGCCACGTGCCCTGGACTGTCCTGCCCTGATAATGCCCCCCCACCCAATCAGGGAGGCATCTGTTGTCAACGTGGCGACTGGGGGGGGGGGGGGGTTGAAGGGTCTTCCTCGAAGAAGTTGAGGTGATGTGATCCACCAAGACAGTTGATTTTTGCATGCTTGAGTTATCAATATGGTATGGGACATCGGGAGCTGTTGGAAGGACCATTGAGTAAACAGCATCCACTGGAGGATCCTCATGAGAAAGCGAGCTAAGGGGAGAAGGGGAATAGCTGCTGCCATGAGTCCTAGTACCTTCAACACCAGTCTGGCTTTGACTTTGACGCATTGTAAGAGAAGGGACACTTGGTTCCGAATGTCTGACACCCTCTGCTCTGTGAGTCTGGCTGAAAGATTCCGTGTATCTAAGGTGGCGCCTATAAAGACAATAGACTGACAAGGCAGATTTTTCGAAATTTATTGAAATGCCTAGAGCTTGGCAAGTTTGGATGGTGAAGTCCCTGGATAGGAGAAGCTGATGTCTGGTGGTGGCAATAAGGAGCCAGTCGTCCAGATACGGAAACACCTGGAATCCTTGACGTCTCAAGTGAGCCGTGACCACTGCCATGCATTTGGTGAACACACGGGGGGCTGTAGTGAGACCAACGGGCAGGGCCCTGAATTGGTAGTGACTGGCTCCCAGCCTGAAGCGGAGATATCTCCTGGAGCATCTGTTCATTTTGATGTGGTAGTACGCGTCCTGAAGATCTATTGAGCACATCCAATTGTCCTGAGCCAAGAAGGGTAGAATGGACTGTAGCGTGACCATCCGGAATTTTGTTTTTTTGACAAACTTGTTTAAGTAGCTAAGATCCAGTATGGGTCTCCAGTCCCCTGTTTTTTTTGGTACCAAAAACAATTTGGAGTAGATTCCGGATCATTGCTGGTCTGCCGGGACTGATTGGATAGCTCTTTTTAATAGCAGCTTTGAAATTTCTAATGCTGCTTGTTCCCTTAGACCGGGTGGAACATCTGGAAGGAATCTTTTTGGTTGGGTTGGGATGTGAATGAAGGGAATTTTGTAACCCTCGGATATGATCGACTGTACCCATTTGTCTTGAGTAAGGGAAAGTCAGGCTTTTGGGTACAGTGATAACCTTCCCCCGACTGCCTCCGAAGGTGGACAGCCGGGCAGCCCCTCAGGGGTGCTGAAAGGGTTTGTCAGAGAACATTTCTCTGCTACCCTGGTTTTGCGGACATCCTCTGCCTCTAGGGCGGCGTCTATTATTATTATTCCCCCCTCTGCCTCTAGTGGGGAATCGGCCTTGTGCGTCAGATGAGACTCCCTGGGATTGTTTGCGGAACCACATCTTTCCTCCCCTTTGACCTTTGGGATAGGGTCTAGAAGGGGTAGAAAAACGGACTCCTACAGCAGAGAGTGTCTTACCTTCTACCTCGCACCTGGTTAATGTATCCTTAACCTGTGGACCAAACAATGATGATCCATCAAAGGGAGAGTTGGTGAAGGACGCCTTGAAAGGGTCCGCAAAGTTGCATAGCCGCATCCAGGAGTGACGTCGTAAGGCAACGCCTGTGCCTGCGGCTCTACTCGCCCCATCTGCTGCATATGAGACCAGCCTCATGGAGGAGTTAACGATGGAATTTAGGGTTGCCAACTGGGAGTTCATTGTGTCTTTGAACCCCTCAGCTGTAGGATCCTTCATCAGTTCACCCATATCCTTGAGTAAATCTCTTTGGAGACGAGTGAAGTGGCATAAGTAGTTCAGCGACCGCATTGAAAAGGTCGCTGACGAGAACATCCGCTTGCCGTACTTGTCCATGGTCCTAGATTCTTTATTAGGACGATGGACAGGAACCGAAGGATCAGCTAACTCCTTCTTTGTGGCCGCAGCCACCACCATGGCATCAACAGGGACACCTTTGGATAAAAACTCTTTGTCTTTGGGGGCAGTAATAAATTTGGATGGTCTCCTCGGGGTGGGTTCCACTGAGTCAGGAGCCGTCCAAGCCTTCCTTGCCACCACTTCCATAAGGGGGTCAAAGGGAGAGGACACCCAGGAGGTAGAAGGGCGAGAACCAAACGCCTCAAGATACACCGACTCATCCTCCGAAGGATTAAGGGCTGGCCAGTTCCCCCTCTGTTTCAGGATCTCAAGGATGTCAGCAAAGGAGACATCCTCAGAGGGGGATCGAGGGACCCTTCGGATTCCTCTAAGTCAGTGTCAGAGGTGATAGACTCAGGGGAGTCAATGTGCTTCCTCTTGCACTGCCTCTTCCTTGGGGGATCTCCTGCAGGGTCAGGAGAGGCCTCGGAAGAGGAGGAAATTCCCAATGGGGAATCTTGAGGAGTTGGCCCTCTGCGGTCTGAGACAAGGGGGTGAGTAGAAATCACCGCAGGCACTGTAGATGGAGGGGCTGAAGGAGCTGTGGGACAGAACCTGGTACTAGCATGCTCCGCATGACCTCGAAGGCACCCCTGTCAGGCAAGGCCCGAGGCCCCGCTCCGAAGAGACAAGGACCTCCCCCGGCACCGACAGAGACGGCTCCGAAGCCGATGTCGGAGCCGAACTTACCAACGCCGAAGCTCGGAGAGGGAGAGCGGGGTCAGACAAGGGTCCGATGCCACTCGCCCCTTCGGAGCCGACGAGAGAAGCTCGGCGCTGAGATCCCTCCAAAGAGGAGATCGGAGCAGACGACGGAGCCGAAATGGAAGGTATCGGATCCGACGCACCGACAGTCATGGCTCCGACAAGCCTTGGCTCCGAACTCAAAGGAGTCGGAGGAGGAATGTTTTGGGGAATGGGAATAGCCACTGACTGGTGAGTTGGGCTATGCAGCATTTGGGCCAGTGCCTCGGACTTGAGAAGTCTACTCACTACCCTTTGCAAGTCATGGTCTGATAATCTGGAAGACCGTGAGGAATGAGTTTTGTGACTTCGTTCTGAAAGAAGAGGGGATCCTGGCGCAGAGTGCACGGATCCGATAGAGGGGGACATGGACCTCTCTCTCGAATGTGGCTCCGATAAGGGTATCGGAGCCGACAAAGTTTTATCAGCCTCGGCTCCGGCCGGAGCCGAGGTAACAGTATGAGGCTTAGAAACATCAGCTCCAGCCGGAGCCGATGTCGAAGCCGGCTTAGACTTCTCAGCAGTCGACTCAGGACTGCTTGGAAGTTCTTGGAGGCTTCCCCGACACAGACTGAGTCTTTAATAAGCCACGCAAGATCAGCTTGTTCTTGCGTTCCTGCAGGACACTAGGGCTGAAACCATGGCACACAGCACATGAGTCCTGCAGGTGCACAGGTCCCAGGCAATACACACAAGAAGTGTGACCGTCTGTCAGAGACATTTTCTGACAGCACGAGTCACACTTCTTGAAGCCTGAGACCTTGTCTTTAGACATTGTAAAAAAATGAGTGCCTGACAACAGAAACACACTACAGACACACCCTTTACAGAAAAAATTATTAAAATATTAAATTAAAATATTAAATTAAAGGCTAAAACAAGCCACAAACACACACACACAAGCCCTTAACTGAAAAAGAAGATAACTAATTTAGTCACTAAAGGACTGGGGGAAGGGTAGGGGCCGAAGGCCTACAAGATAAGGGAAGAAAGGGAAAAAAGACTCGACAAACAGGGGTCGATTGATCTAAATACTTAAATTAAACTAAAAGGTTATGTATGACAACAAAAAAGAGGTTTCAGAAGTACCTAATAAGGTAAAAGTTTAACTCACCTGCCTGAGCCGGTAGAAAAAGCACCTAGTCAGCTATAGCGGCAAACGAGATCCGAGTAGTTACCGCCTAGCATTGTGGGATATAGGGGAGCCTCGAGCCGGTGGAATTAGCTCTCGAGCTTTAGTATTGGCCGAGTCGGAGCTGAGGATCGGCTCCGAACCCATCCAGCAAGAATGAAGGCGAGATTGACAACTTAACATTATAGCTTAAGACCAAAAGAGTGAAAATATTACAAACAAAGGTAAGCTAAATTACACCGATTAGCTTAGGAAGAATAAGGGAGGAATAAATTATAGAAAATAACTAGAAAGGGTTATGAAATGTAAATATTCTACTTTACTCACAAGGAACAACACTAACGCTAGAGAGCTAACAGCGACCATGTCCATACCAGACGATGGCAAACGAGATCTGAGGTATGGTAGGGGACTAAGCATTGTGGGTAAGGGAGGAGCTCTAGAATTTTCAGTATCCATGAGCTGTAAAAAGGTGTTCGGGTCAGATCTGAACCCACTTATTGAGGAATGAATGAAAATTGACAACATCAGACACAATATATTACTCAGTTACTGAATCAGAATGGAAAAAACTCTGCTGGAAGTTAAAGCAATGGAAGGAGAAGGGAATGACAGCTTGTTTAAATTACTTAGTATTGAAGGCCTTCAAAATAAATAAAACACATAAAATGGTCTCGGCTTCCTGTTATGAAGCTGTTGTTCAAAGCTAATCGGAGTTGGAAACTTTCATGCTAGGTCTTGTATCTTTTGGCCAAATACCCACAAAGTAATCACCTTAGAACAGACAAATATAAAAAAAGCCTAACACTATATGATAAAACAGTCACAAATACGCATGCACAAAATAACCTGATCCACATCTTCTCAATCACTCATTAAGACAATTACTTACCTAGCTGTAGATTAGGCGAATCTGTTGACCAACCAACTCGGAAAATGTGACCATCAGCAACAGCATCATCACTTTCATTCTTGATATTTTGAATTACCTAAGAAAAACCCCACAAAACTAGTTAAGCACATAGGACAAAGACATAAAGGCCATGCTCAAGTCTAAATCAAAACGACTCAAACACTTGCATTACGATATTCATCGTACAGATGTGTAAAGTACTCACCATAACAGTGAATAAACTGCAGCAACCTTCTCTTCACAGTAACTGGACAAGTATTCAAGTCCCCTTAATACGTAGCAGCTGACAAGCTTTTAATCAACAGTGATGACAAATAATGTTCAGTTCTCTGACCTACAAATGCTTGCAAACAACGAACGCTAAAAAACAGCCGTCTGCACACAATCCAAGTCAGGTCTTGAAGCTATAAAGTTAACAAGAGAGCCTAAAAGGCAAGATCACAAAGGACTTTTCAAAACAGAAGTTAAAGTAAGTCACTCCTTGCCACTCAATGGCTAAAAGGCAAAGTACAGTTGTGTACACTTACCGTAAATGCAGATGTTCGAGCATATTCACTGTTGCAGTCATTACATTTGGGTTATCTGCTTGCAGGTAACCCTCAAGTCAGCGTGATTAATAAAGTCTTGGGTCCTGCGTCGGTTGCTGTCCCTTCTTCCATAACGTCAGGTCATCAGGGGTATAAAACATGCAGCCGACGCCATTACATCAGTTTTTCTTGCCCCAGATGTCAGGTGCCCCCCTAATGGGAAGCAATTAAACATAAAAGCACAAAGATATACCTCCAACAAAAAAGCAAATACACCAAAAAGACTTTTAAGCATAGTAAAGAAAAGTAGAGGTATAGCCAAAAGTTAGGGGGCTGGAGGGAGGGTAACCAGGACTGCAACAGTAAATACACTCAAACATCTACATTTATGATAAGTGTACACAACTGTACTATGTTCTTCGTGTTTCACTGTTGCAGTCATTACATTTGGGTAGATTCCCAAAGCTATGGCTGGGAGGAGGAATTTAGATAGCATTAGGGCCCGCTATAAGGTCCTGCAAGACGGCATTGGCAAAGCCAGCTTTGGATTTACAGAAAATTGGTAAAAGATAATGCTTGGTGAAAGTATGTACAGAACCCCAGGTAGCAGCTTCTAGGATGTCCCTGGTAAGGACGCCTCTGAGAAAGGCTGTAGAGGTAGATGCAGCCCTGGTGGAGTGAGGTCTGATCCCCTGGGGGATAGCTTTTCCACGGTGCTTATAGCAGAAATCAATGCAATGGCTTATCCACTTAGAAATGGTTTGCTTTGAAACAGCCTTCCCCTCTGCCTCTGCAGCAAATGCCACCAGCAGTTGTTCAGATTTCCTATGAGGTTTAGTCCTGTCCAATCTCAGTTGTTTGTGCACATCTAAGGAATGCAATATCCGTTCCACTTTATTCTGTGGATTGGGAAAGAAGGTTGGCAAATTAATAGACTGATTAAGAGCCACACTGGATACCACCTTGGACATGAAGGATGGATTGGTTCTGAGGGGACACCCTGTCCGCATGAAAGATGATGAAAGGCTCCACTGCCATAAGGGCCTGTAATTCAGATACCCTTCTTGCTGAAGTGATTGCTAAAAGGAAAGCTGTTTTCCAAGGAGGACATTTTAAGTCTGCAGTAGCAGCTGGCTCGAAAGGAGGTAGAGTGAGTTTCTCCAAGACAAAGTTAAAGGTCCCAGGGCTGGGGTTGGAGCTCTCCTGGGTGGTCACAAATTTCTGATCCCTCTGAGAACTGCTTGAGCAGTGGATGAGAGAAGACGGGAGGTTCTGTGTTTTAATGAGCTGAAATGGCTGAGGCGTGGATTTTAATGGAGGAAAAAGACAGGCCCTTGTGGAGCATCTCAGTTAAGTATTGTAAAATCTGAGGTAAACTGGGCACTGCTGTGCTCATGCCTTGAGATTGGTTCCAGGCACAGAATCTTTTCCATTTTTCAGCATAAGACTTTCTAGTACAAGGCCACCATGCCTCTAAAATGATATCCATCACAGGTTTGTTGAGGGATGGTAAAGGAGAGATTAAGTAATTAGCAAGGCTGCAAGGTTCAGTGTTGGAAGCTGAGGGTGCAGAATCTGGTTCTCCTCCTGAGACAGCAGAGAAGGAGTCTAAGGCAGGTGCCATGGAGATAATCGTGACACACTGCGCAGGAGGGGGTACCAGTGTTGGCACGGCCAGTCTGGAGCAATCAAAATCATCCTTGGTTTGTCCTGTTTCATTTTTAGTAGTAATTTGGAGAGCAGAGGCAGAGGGGGGGAGGCTAGACTGGTAAGTTTTTCCAGCTGAAGGACAGAGCATACACTTTTCAGGCTTGTTTGTGGGGAGTTCTTGTGCAAAATTTGCCCAATTGGTAGTTCTGGGGAGAGGCAAACAGTTCTATATCTGGGCTCCCCCATTTGCTTGTCAACATGTTGAAAATCCTTGGTTCCAGTTTCCACTCGTGACGGTCCATGAGGTTTCTGCTTAGTCTGTCTGCCAGTGTACTTAATTTTCCTGGCAGGAATTGAGCTTGTAGGTGCACTTGGTAGCTCAATGCTGTGTTCCACAATGCCATGGCTAGTCTGCAGAGAGGGTAAGAATGTCTACCCCCTGCTTGTTTATGTACCACATAAGAGTGGTGTTGTCCGCCTTTACTATTAGTTGTCCTGGAAGAATGTGGTCCTTGAAGGCTGTCTGTACAACTAACATTTCTTTTTGACTGATATGCAGGTGCACTTCACTCGGGTACTATTTGCCCCAAATGCACTTCCCTGCCAAGTGAGCCCCCCCCCCATGCATAGTCTGATGCATCTCTGGTTACGGTTTGGGCGGCAGGGGGTGGTGTGAAAGGTAGTCCCTATTTTGGTGGCAGGCCTCTGCCCACCAAAGGAACTCTAGGCGTAGGCAGGGTACGATAGGAAAGTACAGTTTTGTACCTACCATAAATGTAGATGTTAGAGTGTAAACACTGCTGCAGTCATTACACTTGGGTTATCCTGCCGTCAGGCGGTCCCCAGTCGGCCTGAGTTCCAAAGTCTTGGTCCGGCGTCGGTTGCTGTCACCTCCTCCCTGACGTCAGTGCGACAGGGGTATATAAGATGCAGCTGAAGCCATTTTCTTCAGTTTTTCTTGCCCCAGATGTCAGGTGCCCCCAAATAGGTAGGCAATTCAAATTGCTAATAAAACATGCATAAGAAAAGCAAACATCTTTCAGTTACCAGCAAATACTCCCCATAGTTAGTAAAGGGTAGAAAGTATAGGTACGTACCAGCAAGTAAGAGGGGAAGGAGGGAGGGTAACCTGGACTGCAGCAGTGTTTACACTCGAACATCTACGTTTATGGTAGGTACAAAACTGCACTATGTTCATCGTGTTACACTGCTGCAGTCATTACATTTGGGTGGAATCCCAAAGCTGAGGTAGGGAGGCTGGTTCTATCAGGCATTAGGGGTGGCTATAAGGCCCTGCAGCACAGCAGTGGCGAAGCCAGCTCAGGATTTGGAGTATAAAGGCAAATGGTAATGCTTGGAGAAGGTATGCAAAGAACTCCATGTTGCTGCTTCCCAAATATCCTTGGTAGGTACTCCTCTGAGGTAGGCAGTTGAAGTGGCTGTTGTCCTGGTGGAATGAGATCTAATGCTGCTAGAGACAGGTTTTCCATGGTGAGAAAAGCAGAAACGTAAACAATGTCCTATCCATTTTGAGATGGTTTGTTTTGGAATGGCTTTTCCCTGTGCTCCTGCAGCATATGCTACCAATAATTGCTCAGATTTTATGAAAGCTTTGGTTTTGTCCAAGTAGAAGCATAACTGCCTGTGAATGTCCAAAGAATGTAGTAGTCTCTCCCCTTTGTTCTGTGGTTTTGGATAGAAAGTTGGCAAGTGAATAGTTTTGGTTTAGAGCCACACTTGATACCACCTTTGGCATAAAAGTAGGGTTAGTTCTTAAAGACACCCTGTCATGGCGGAAAATGAGGAAAGGTTCCACTGCCATTAGTGCCTGTAATTCTGAAACTCTTCATGCTGAAGTTATTGCCAGTAGTACAGCAGTTTTCCAAGAGATGTATTTTAATTCTGCTGTGTTAGCTGGCTCAAAAGGAGGTAAAGTTAATTTTTCCAAAACAAAGTTGAGGTCCCAAGTTGGGGTAGGTGCCATACGGAGCGGTCTTACGTTTTTAGCCCCTCTGAGGTACTGTTTGAGCAAAGGATTAGAAAAGAATTGGTGGATCCGTGTTGTAATAAGCAGAAATGGCTGAGGCGTGGATCTTGATGGATGAAAAGGAGAGGCCCTTGTCCAGCATCTCAGTTAAATATTGAAGCATCTGAGGAATGTTTGGGACAAGAGGGCCAAGGCTGTGCGCTTGGTTCCAGGCACAGAATCTCTTCCATTTATCCGAGTAGGCTTTCCTGGTGCTAGGTCTTCTGGCCTCCAGAATGACATCCATAACAGCTTTGGAGAGAGGCACTGCTTGCTTGACTAAGGAATTTTCCATGCAGCTACGTTTAAGGTATTTAGCTGGCTGTGCAGTATCTGATTGTTGTGCTGTGTCAGCAAATGTGGGATTTGAGGCAAAATCCAAGGTGGTTCTTGTGCTAAGTTCTTTAAGATTGGGCACCAGTGCTAGCGTGGCCAGTCTGCTGCAATCAGGATCATCTTTAGCTCTTCTTGCCTGGCTTTTATGAGTACCTTTGGAAGGAGAGGTAGAGGAGGGAAAGAGTATACTTGTAGGTTTTTCCAGCTGAATGAGAGGGCATCCACTTTCCATGCTTGTGGATGGTAATTCCTTGTGCAGAATTTCTGTAGCTGGCAGTTCATTGGGGATGCAAACAGATCTATGTCCGGGCTCCACCATTTTTGTGTTATCATTCTGAATATTTGTGGATTCAATTCCCATTCGTGGGGATCCATGATGTTTCTGCTTAGGTCGTCTGCCAGTGTGTTTTTCTCTCCTGGCAGGAATTGTGCTTACAGATGAATTTGGTAGTCTAGAGCTGTGTTCCACAGGGTCATGGCTTGTCTGCAGAGGGGGTAGGAGTGTGTGCCCCCTTGCTTGTTTATGTACCACATAACTGTGGTTTTGTCTGTCTTTATTAGTAGTTGTCCTGGATGCAGCAGTTCCTTGAAAGCTATAAGTGTATTTTGTACAGCTAGCATCTCTTTTTCAGTTATTAACTTTTACTGACATCGGTCTGAGGCAAGAAAAAGTTTCCCCAACGGGGTGCTTAGCTTTGTAGAAGACTTCGGTTCTGGATTCAGAATGAAAATCTCAGGAGTCAGCCAACCGGCACTTGCGAACTGCTTCTGCTTCGGGCACCGCGCGGCAAGAAAGACTGAAGAAAATGGAGTCGGCTGCATCTTATATACTCCTGTCGCACTGCCGGACCACGACTTTGGAACTCAGGCCGACTGGGGGACAGCCTGACGGCAGGATAACCCAAGTGTAATGACTGCAGCAGTGTAACACGAACATCCATTGTTTCTAGGTCTTGAGAATGTTGACACCATAGGCTTTTTAGATACCACTGAAGTTTCCTCATATGCAGTCTTGCATATGGAATTAGAAGAGTGCAGGAGGCCATGAACCCCAGGCTTGCAGTATTTGTCTTGCAGATAGCAGGGTTTTTGTGGCCACTTGTATGAAGTAAGCGGTCAAATGAATTTGCTTTTCTGGCGTGAGGTAAGCCATCTGGGAAGTTGTATTCAAGCTTGCTCCCAGGAATATAATTTGTTGACAGGGTACCAGGTGTGATTTCTTTTCATTTATGGTGAACCCCAGACAAGTTAGAACCCTTTTTACAAAGGCCAGATGATTCAAAAGTATGTCCTGGCTTTCTGCCTGAATTAGACAATCGTCCCAGTATGGGTATATTTGAATATTTCTTTGCCTGAAAAATGAAATATCGGGAGCTAGGCACTTTGCGAATACCCTGGGGGCAGTAGATAAGCCAAAGGCTAGTGCAGAGTACTGACAGCGCGTGTAGCCTGCTTTGAAGCGTAGGTATCTTCTGCAAGATTCCCTGATTGGGATGTGCAGGTATGCTTCTTTGAAATCTAGTGTTGCCAACCAGGCATCTTTGCCTAGTATAGGAAGTAATTGTTGAAGAGTCAGCATCTTGAATTTTGGAATCTCCAAAAAGGTGTTTAGAGTAGACCGGTCCAGGATAGGACGCCATGAAAAGTCTTTTCTGGGTTCCAGGAAAAGTCTTGAGTAGAAACCTTGTCCCTTTCCTCTTCTGGTACCAGTTGAATAGCTCCCATGCTTAAGAGAGAAAGCACTTGTTTTTGGTCCTCTGCCCATTGATCTCTGGGTAGGTCCGGCCACCCACTTGGTGTTGGCAACGTGTGGAAGTGAAATCTGTATCCCTGGGACACTATTTAAAACCCATTTGTCCTGGGTAATGAGTTTCCAATTCTTTGCAGGAAGAGCAATCTTTACCCCCAAAAGGGCAGTCAGTTGATAAGTGCTTGGAAATTTTAAAAGGAGGTCAGTGAGATAGTTTACCATAGGGAGAGTCCTACTATTCTCAGACTTGGAAGTGGAGGCTCCCCACTTCTTAGTTCTGTGCGTCCCCTGGGACTGAAACCTGGGGTTTTTGCTGTGTCTGGGTATGGCTTGAGAAAACCTGGAATGGGCTGGAAAGGACCAATTTTTAGATGGCAAGTGCCTACTAAATCTAGGAGGCTGAACTTGTAAAAAAATCTTTAACAGTTTGCATAGATTTAGCTTTATCTTCCATCTTTTTAAGAACTTCCTCAGCCTTGTTGCCAAACAGGCGGTCCTGATTTAAAGGAGCATCCAACAATTTAGCTTTAACATGATGAGGTAAATATTGCACCTTAAGCCAAGCATGCCTTCTGATTAAAGACCCAGTAACAGCAGCCCTGCAAGAGACCTCTAATGATTCAAAACCACATTGCAAAGTATGTTTTCCAAATTGTTCGGCAGAATGCATTAAATCCTGTAATTCTTTATTTTCCACACAGTCAGGAATCAATATTTTCTGTTTAAGCAGTCCAATAACATGTTGCTGATATTTTAACATATGAAACTGGCAGTTTAAAGCCCTAATGGCCAAGGTTGTAGAATTGTAAACCTTTTTACCCCATCTATACAGCGTCCTGGATTCTCTATCAGAAAAGGCAGGATTTTTAGAAGTAGAAGCCTTAATGGCCTTGAGCCCCTTTGAAAAAGTCTCTGGATCTGCAATAGGATTTTTGAAAAGGAACTTGAAAAGGACAGAGGGACCCTGTAGTATCTGTCAGGTTGTCTGGGTGCAGGAGGCAGGGAATAGTACAGTTCTGTACACTGACCATAAATGTAGATGTTCGAGTGTATTCACTGTTGCCGTCATTACATTTGGGTAATCTGCTGGCAGGTTGCACTCAGTTGGCCTGAATTCCAAAGTCGTGGGTTCTGCGTCGGTTACTGTCTCCTCTTCCATGACGTCAGGTGTATAAAACAAGCAGCCAACGCCATTTTCTTTAGTTTTTCTTGCCCCAGATGTCAGGTGCCCCCAAAATGGTAGCATAGATATATATACAGATTATATATATATATATATATATATATATATATATATATATATATATATATATATATATATATATATATATATATAATGTATATACATATATATATAAACTACATATACATGCATCAATACAAACTTTACCTTCATCTACAAGCAAATACACCACATACGTTGTAGAAGATACAGAAGGAAAGATAAACTCCAGAATGAAAGGGGGATGGCGGGCGGGTAACCTGGACTGCAACAGTGAATATACTCGAACATCTACATTTATGGTAAGTGTACATAACTGTACTATGTTTTTCGTGTTTCACTGTTGCAGTCATTACATTTGGGTAGAATCCCAAAGCTATGGATGGGAGGCTGGAGCTAAACAGCATTAGGAGCGGCTATAAGGCCCTGCAGAACTGCAGTGGCAAAGCCTGCCCTGGACTTAGAGTAGAGAGGCAAATGATAATGCTTTGTAAAGGTTTGAAAAGAACTCCAAGTAGCAGCCTCTAGAATGTCTTGGGTTGGTACTCCTCTGAGAAAGGCTGCTGAAGTAGCTGTAGCACTGGTGGAATGAGACCTAATGCCCTTGGGCACAGGTCTGCCATGGTGTAAGTAGCAGAAATGAATGCAGTGGCTTATCCACTTTGAAATAGCCTGCTTTGAAATAGCCTTTCCTTCTGATCTTGCTACATATGTCACTAGTAATTGCTCAGTTTTTCTTAGAGCTTTAGTCCTGTTCAAGTAGAATCTTAGCTGTCTGTGTACGTCCAAGGAGTGCAGAATTCTCTCCCCCTTGTTCTGCGGATTTGGATAAAGGTTGGCAGATGAATAGTTTGGTTAAGAGCCACACTGGAAACCACCTTAGGCATAAATGAAGGATTTGTCCTCAGAGACACTTGGGTAAAATATGATAAAAGGCTCCACAACCACGAGGGCCTGTAGCTCTGAGACTCTTCATGCTGAAGTAATTGCTAGTAGCAGAGCCGTTTTCCATAATAAGAACTTTATATCAGAAGTAGCAGCTGGTTCAAATGGAGGTAGGGTGATCTTTTACAACACATAATTGCAGTCCCATGCAGGTATTGGTGATTTTCTAGGAGGCATAAAATTCTTGGCTCTTCTACGATACTGCATTAGTAAAGGATGAGAAAAGATTGGTGGCTCTATTGTAATGAGCCAAAATGGCAGAGGCATGGATTTTAATTGATGAGAAAGGCCTTTGTCAAGCATCTCAGTCAAGTATTGTAATATCTGAGGAATATTTGGCTCTGCGGTATCAGTTCCTTGTGCTCGATTCCAAGCAAAGAATCTCTTCCATTTATCAACATATGATTTTCTAGTATTAGGCCTTCTGGCTTCTAAAATGGCATCCATCACAGCTTTACTGAGAGGTGTTGTTTGTATAACTACATGATCAGCCATGCTGCCAGGTTCAGTGTCTGGAGTTGATTGTGCAGGATCGGATTGTTTTGATGGGACAGTAGCTGAGGTCTTTGAGGTAAGGCCCAAGCTGGGTATTGAGACAAGTTTCATAGAATTGGGTACCAGTATTGGCGGGGCCAGTCCGGGGCAATTAGCATCATCTTTGCTTTCTCTTGTCTGATTTTTGGTAGGACACTGGGAAGAGGAGGCAGAGGAAGAATGGAGTAAACTGACAGGTTTTTTCAACTGAAGGATAGGGCGTCTACTTTCCATGCTTGTCTGTGATAAGTCCTTGTGCAGAATCCTTTCAATTGATAATTTTGAGGGGAGGCAAATAGATTTATGTCCGGGCTCCCCCATTTCTTTGTTATCATGCTGAAGACTTGTGGGTCTAGTTTCCACTCGTGAGGGTCCATAAGGTTTCTGCTTAGATCATCTGCCAGAGTACTTTGTTTTCCTGGCAGGAATTGAGCTTGAAGATGTATTTGTTAAGTCAAAGCTGTGTCCAACAGTGCCATGGCTAATCTGCAAAGGGGGTATGAGTGCGTGCCCCCCTGCTTGTTTATATACCACATAACCGTGGTGTTGTCCGTCTTGATCAGTAGTTGTCCTGGATGAAGTAAGTCCTTGAAGGTTATCAGGGCATTTTGAACAGCTAGCATCTCTTTTTGGTTGATATGTAGATGAATTTGTTTTGGGGTCCATATGCCCTGAATGCATCTTCCCACCATGTGGGCCCCCAAGGCATAATCTGATGCATCTGTTGTTAAGGTTTGGCTGGCAAAGGGTAGAGTGAAGGCCCGTCCCATGTTTTGGTGACATGCCTTTGCCCATCATAGAAACTCCTGTTGTAGGCAGGGAATGAGAGAAATCATTGTTTCCAGACTGTGGCAATGTTGACTCCATAAACTTTTTAGGTACCATTGAAGTTTCCTCATATGCAGTCTTGCATATGGAATCAGTAGGATGCAGGATGCCATGAAGCCCAAAGCCTGCAGAGTTTGTCTTGCAGATAACTGGGTTTTTGTTGCCATCAGTTTGAAGTAAGTAGTCAGTTGCCTTTGTTAGTATGGAGTGAGGCAAGCCATCTAGGCAGATGTATTCAAGCTTGCACCCTGTAATGTTATCTTTTGACAGGGTACCAGTTGTGATTTCTTTTCATTTATTGTGTACTCTAGGCATGTTAGAAGCCTTTTCACAAACGTCAGGTGTTGGAAGAAGAATGTCCTTGTTCTCTGCTTGAATGAGACAGTCCAAGTAAGGATATATTTGTATACTTCTTTGTCTGCAAAAAGCAATTACTGGTGCCAGGCACTTTGTAAAGACCCTGGGCGCAGTAGATAAGCCAAAGGGCAGTGCAGAGAATTGGTAATGCATTAAGCCAGCCTTGAATCTGAGGTATCTTCTACATGACTGCCTTACTGGGACATGCAGAAATGCCTCTTTTAGGTCTAATGTCATCAGCCAAGCATTCTTGCCCAGCATGGGCAGAAGCTGCTGCAAAGTCAGCATTTTGAATTTTGGAATGTCCAGGTATGTATTCAAAATCGATAAATCCAGTATTGGCCACCAGACCTTGTCCTTTCTGGGTACCAAGAATAGTCCTGAGTAAAAAATCTTGTCTTTTTTCCTGTTCTGGTACTGGCTGAATGGCCCCCATTTCCATGAGGGATGTAACCTGTTTCTGAGCCTCTGCCCATTGATTTTTTGGCAGATCAGGCCAACCGTTTGCAATTGGCAGAGTATGGAAATGGCATCTGTATCCCTGTGATACTATGTTTAGCACCCACTTGTCCTGGGTTATTAACTACCAATTTTGAGCAAAAAGTGCTAATTTTCCCCCTAAGGGTGCTGCCAAAAAGTAAGTGCTTGATTAAGGCAGAGGGAAGTCATTGGGACGGTTTTCTGTAGGTTTGCGCTTTATCTCCTGCAGATGTGGAGGTAGAAGCACTCCATTGCTTTGACCTGTAAGAATCTTGTGTCTGGTATCTGAAGCCCTTAAGAGCGTCTGGATTTGCCCCTTTGAGCTCTGACACAGGAAAGGACCAATGTTTTGTAGGCCAGTGTCTACTGAATCTTGGTGGCTGCACTTGTAAGAAGTCTTTTACAGTTTGCATAGACTTAGCTTTGTCTTCCATTTTCTTTAAAACCTCTTCTGCCTTAATACCAAACAGAGTATCATGCTGTAAAGGTGCATCCAATAATTTAGATTTAACATGATTAGGCAAATTTTGCTCTTTTAGCCAGGCATGCCTCCTAATCACAGATCCAGTAACTGCGGCCCTGCAAGAGGCCTCTAAGGAATCAAAACCACATTGCAAAGTATGATTTCAGCCTGTTCAGCTGCATGCAATAATTCCTGCAATTCTTTATTTTCTGCTCATTCAGAAATCATCATTTTCTGTTTCAGCAATCCCATAACATGTTGTTGATACTTGAGCATATGAAACTGGCAGTTTAAGACCCTAACTGCCAAGGTTGTTGATGTATAAACCTTTTTTCCCCATCTATCCAGTGCCCTTGAATCTCTGTCAGAGGGGGTAGAATTTTTTGCTGTTGAGTCCTTAACTCCCCTTTGGACCCTGTGAAATATTTTCAGGATCAGCAGCAGGGTTTCTAAATAAAAATTTGTGCGAATCAGGGACCCTGTAATATCTGTCAGGCTTGCTGGGAGCCGGAGATAGAGAGTCAGGGGACAAGCTAGACTCCGAAAACACATCATCCACTATGTCTAAAACAGGGGGTATGGCTAAAGGCCTGTGCTGAGGGAGAAGGAAATCCCTGAGCCTCTCTTTTGATTCTGAGAAATCTTGACTCTCCCAGTGAAAATGCTCCCTCAAAGTATGCAAGGTTTCTCCAAATGAATAATCCTCAGGAGGTGATGCAGATGGTATAGACTCCTCTGCATCAGAATCCTCATAGGGAGGTATAGATAATTCCTGATCAGAAGAGGAATCAGAAGAAATAGAAACCTGATATGAAGATTCATAATCCAGTGTCTTGCCTAGGCCTCTTATCAGGAGGGGGATGGGAACCCCTGATCAAGGTAATAAGGTCTTCAGCCATTTTGATAATCTGTTTTTCAGGCATAGCGGCTTGTGCACGTGGCTCATGCGTCGGTTTTTTAGTTTTAGAAGTTGCTTTTGTCTTTCATTTTGCAGCTGTTGTCGGTTTGATATAAAAATGTTGAGGCCTGAATACAGCCTCAGAAGCCGGTGCCTGCTCAGCGGCTCCGGACCCATCCGAGGGAGAAACATCCGTGGGTCCAATACTTTGAGTATCTCGTGGCGTGCCGGACTCCACATGGGTCTCGGTAGTGGCCTGCGACTCGAAAGTAGCAGGTATCAGGGGCTGCGAAAGCACCTCACTGAGTACATGCGAACCGGCGACTGGCTTAGGAAAAGCTACGTCGTCGGTTTTGGACTTAGACGGTCTGTCTCTGTCCTTTTCTTTGCGTTTTTTTATGTACTCCGGTAGTCAGAATGCTATCTGACGACATTTCTGGGAAGTTAAATCTGTTTCCAAAATACTTTGAGGCAAAAATATACCGACGCTTAATAGTGTGTTGGTTAAATCTAGCACAAAACCGACAGCCAGGCACGTTGTGATCAGGGCATAGGCAAGGAATACAGTATAAATGGAAATCCTTATGAAGTATTAGCTTCCCAGAAGTAATACAATTATTAGCTTTTTCTTTTCAAAACAGGTTTATTGTTTTAACATACAAGAGAAATATCATAACAATTTTATACAAATAATTAAAAATAGGTATTACTATAATATTCAACAAAACAACTAAAGTATTTACAAAGACATCCACTACAATCAGATCAATTAATTAAACTAAAATACCGTGCTATTGAAATTAGAATTTTTTTAACAAATTTTGTAAATTATCCCATACAATATAATATGATGTTTTTCTAGTTGTTCTCATTCTAATTGTGCTTATTTCCATATGGCACATTATATTCATAACATTTTTAAATTCATTGAACAAAGGAGGTGTATCTGAAATCCAATTTCTAGTTATTATTTTCCTGGCCACTGCTAGGATAGACCATAACAAGGGAAGCTTAATCTTTTTAACACATTGAGGAATTATTTCACCTCTATTAATGGGGGACCCACCAACTCAACAAGATAAACAATATATATTGGAATCTGCTTATAGAACTACATCTTCCATTGTCTGGAGACTTTACACATGGAAATTTTTACATAGATCTTTTTATACACCTTTGATGATGAATAAAATAAATAATAAAGATAATCTATGTAAGAGATGTAATGTAGAAATTAATGCTGACTGGGCTCATATGTTTTATGACTGTATGAAGTTGAAAGAATACTGGAAGTCAATTAATGAATTTTTGCAGGCTCTTTTTACAGATAATTTCATTATTTCCAAGTCTCTTATATTATTCAACACACCTGTACCTCAATTATTAGCTTTTTCTGACATCGGTATGGAGCAAGAAAAAAGTTTTCCCAACGGAGTACTTAGCTTTAGTGAAGACTTCGGTTCTGAAACTCAAACTCGAATATTTCAGGAGTCGGCCGACTGGCACTTGCAAAATGCTTCTACTTCCTGCACCGCGCGGCAAAAAAGACTAAATAAAATGGAGTTGGCTGCTTGTTTTATACACCTGACGTAATGGAAGAGGAGACAGCAACTGAAGCAGGACCTAGGACTTTGGAATTCAAGCCGACTGAGGGCAACTTGCCAGCAGATTACCCAAATGTAATGGACTGCAACAGTGAAACACGAAGAAAGTACAGTTTTGTACCTACCATAAATGTAGATGTTCGAGTGTAGACACTGCTGCAGTCATTACACTTGGGTTATCCTGCCGTCAGGTGGTCCCCGAGTCGGCCAGAGTTCCAAAGTCTTGGTCAGCGTCGGTTGCTGTCGCCTCCTCCCTGACGTCAGTGCGACAGGGGTATACAAGATGCAGCAGACGCCATTTTCTTCAGTTTTTCTTGCCCCAGATGTCAGGTGCCTCTAAATATGTAGGCAATTCCAATTGCTAATAAAACATACATAAGAAAAGCAAAAAACAACTTACAGCTACCAGCAAATACTCCCCATGGGTAGTAAGGGTAGAAGACATAGGTACGTACCAGCCAGTAAGAGGGGAAGGAGGGAGGATAACCTGGACTGCAGCAGTGACAACACTCGAACATCTACATTTATGGTAGGTACGTACCAGCCAGTAAGAGGGGAAGGAGGGAGGATAATCTGGACTGCAGCAGTGTCAACACTCGAACATCTACATTTATGGTAGGTACAAAACTGTACTATGTTCATCGTGTTACACTGCTGCAGTCATTACATTTGGGTAGAATCCCAAAGCTGAGGAAGGGTGGCTGGTCCTATAAGGCATTAGAGGTGGCTATACGGCCCTGCAGCACTGCAGAGGTGAAGCCAGCTCTAGATTTAGAGTATAGACGCAGATGGTAATGCTTGGTGAAGGTGTGTACAGAACTCAAGTTGCTGCTTCCAAAATATCCTTGGTAGGTACTCCCCTGAGGTAGGCAGTTGAAGTGGCTGTTGCCCTGTTGGAGTGAGATCTAATGCTGCTAGGTACAGGTTTTCCATGGTATGTGTAGCAGAAACGTATAGAATGTCCTATCCATTTTGAAATAGTCTGTTTTGAAATGGCTTTTCCCTGTGCTCCTGCAGCATATGCTACCAATAATTGCTCAGATTCTCTGAAAGCTTTGATTTTGTCCAAGTAGAAGCGTAACTCCCTGTGAATGTCCGAAGAGTGCAGTAGTCTCTCCCCTTTATTCTGTGGTTTAGGACAAAAAGTTGGCAGGTGAATAGTTTGGTTTAGAGCCACACTGGATACCACACATTTGGCATAAAAGTAGGGTAAGTTCATAAAGACACCCTGTCCTGGTGGAAAATGAGGAAAGGTTCCCTGCCATTAGTCCCTGTAATTCTGAAACTCTTCGTGCTGATGTTATTGCCAGGAGCAGAGCAGTTTTCCAAGAGATATATTTTAATTCTGCTGTGTTGGCTGGCTCAAAAGGAGGTCAAGTTAACTTCTCCAAAACAAAGTTGAGGTCCCAAGTTGGAGTAGGTGCTCTACGGGGCGGTCTTATGTTTTTAGCCCCTCTGAGGTACTGTTTTAACAGGGGATTAGAGAAAATTGGTGGATCCGTGTTGTAATAAGCAGAGATAGCAGAGGTGTGAATCTTGATGGATGAGAAGGAGAGTCCTTTGTCCAGCATCTCAGTTAAGTATTGTAGTATCTGAGGAATGTTTGGGACAAGAGGGTCAAGGCTGTGAGCTTGGTTCCAGGCACAGAATCTCTTCCATTTATCCAAATAGGCTTTCCTGGTACTAGGCCTTCTGGCCTCCAGAATGACATCCATAACAGCTTTGGAGAGAGGCATTGCTTGCTTGACTAAGGAATCTTCCATGCAGCTAGGTTTAAGGTCTTTAGCACAACAAACAAATCCTACACAGCCAGCTGAGTCAGCAAATGTGGGATTTGAGGCAAAATCCAGGGTGGTTCTTGTGCTAAGCTCCTTAAGATTGGGTACCAGTGCTGGCGCGGCCAGTCTGGTGCAATCAGGATCATCTTTGGCTCTTCCTGCCTGGCTTTTATGAGTACCTTTGGCAGGAGAGGTAGTGGTGGGAAAGCGTATACTTGTAGGTTCTCCCAGCTGAATGAGAGGGCATCCACTTTCCATGCTTGTGGATGGTAACTCGTTGTGCAGAATTTTTGTAGCTGGCAGTTTATTGGGGATGCAAACAGATCTATGTCCAGGCTCCACCATTTCTGTGTTATCATTCTGAATATTTGTGGATTCAACTCCCATTCGTGGGGATCCATGATGTTTCTGCTTAAGTCGTCTGCCAGTGTGTTTTTCTCTCCAGGCAGGAATTGCGCTTGCAGATGAACTTGAAGGTTTATAGCTGGGTTCCATAAGGTCAAAGCTTGTCTGCATAGGGGGTAGGAGTGAGTGCCCCCTTGCTTGTTTATGTACCACATAACTGTGGTGTTGTCTGTCTTTAGTAGTAGTTGTCCTGGATGCAGCAGGTCCTTGAAAGCTATAATCACATTTTGTACAGCTAGCATCTCTTTTTGATTGATGTGAAGATGCATTTGTTCTGCGGTCCACGTGGCCTGAATACATTTGCCTGCCATGTGTGCTCCCCAGGCGTAATCCGATGCATCTGTTGTCAGTGTTTGCCTGGCTGTGGGTTGTGTAAAAGGCTGTCCCTTGTTGAGGTGACAAGCTTGAGCCCACCACTGAAACTCCTGTTGAAGGCAAGGGATTAGTGGTATAACTGTTTCCAAACTTTGACAGTGTTGAGACCATACATTCTTTAGGTACCATTGTAGTTTCCTCATATGCAGTCTGGCATATGGAATTAGTAGTATGCAGGATGCCATGTAACCCAAGGCCTGCAGAATTTTTCTTGCAGGCAGCTGGGTCTTTGTTGCCATCAATTGAAAGTATTAAGTCAGTTTTCCTTGTTTGTCTGGCATGAGATAAGCCATCTGGGCCGTTGTGTTCAAGCTGGCACTCAGGAATTTAATCTCTTGTGAGGGCACTAGTTTTGATTTCTTTTGGTTTACTGTGTACCCCAGGCAAGTTAATAACTTTTTTACAAACGCCAGATGCTTTAGAAGAATGTACTTGCTCTCTGCTTCAATCAGGCAGTCGTCCAGGTATGGATAAATTTGAATTCCTTTCTGTCTGCAAAATGCAATTACTGGTGCCAGGCACTTTGTGAAGACCCTGGGCGCAGTAGATAAGCCAAAGGGCAGTGGAGAGAATTGGCAGTGCATTGAAAGGACCAATTCTTAGTTGGCCAGTTTCTGCTAAATCTAGGAAGCTGAACCTGTAAGAAATCCATCACCGTTTGCATAGATTTTGCCTTATTCTCCATTTTGTTTAATACCTCTTCTGCCTTAACTCCAAATAACACATCCTGCTGCAAAGGTGCATGCAATAATTTTGCTTTAACATGATCTGGTAATGTATGTTCTTTTAACCAAGCATGTCTTCTAATGACATCCTGTAACTGCTGCTCTGCAGGAGGCCTCTAGAGAATCAAAACCACATTGCAAAGTATGCTTTCCCACTTGTTCAGCTGCATGCAATAAATCCTGCATTTCTTTAAAATTAGGAGGATC